>NC_087551.1:33214862-33517892 GCF_036250125.1 Pseudopipra pipra | reverse complement strand
CTGCTGATAGAGCCGCAGTAGAAGCACATTTTGTATGGGAATGAGCTGCAATTGAGGGAAAAAGCAAGGGGTGGGGGTCAGGAAAGTTCAGGTATTTAGAAAGAGGGGGAAGGTACTGAAAACTTCATTAGGTTTAAGTAACTCAGGCAACATTGCCCCTATTCCCTTCACTCATTAAGTGCTAATCAGATAAACTCAGCATACCATAGCTAAACGGATTGCTGCTACAAAAGAAAACAATGAAAAGCGAACAAGCTAATCCAGCATCTTGCAGTATTTCCCTGTCTGTGCGTGACAAGAAAGAGGGCCTTAGTTTAAACTAGTTCAAAGAAAAATTTCTACTTACAGCTAAAATCTCTGGGGAGGGATATCCCAACAAAATTTTCAACATTAGTAGTAAGCTAACCTACTAACTTTAAATATGCATTACTTTTTCAAGGAAAAATTAAAAATGTCTTTCACATATTTGTCTTTTTCTTTTTTTAAATTTTATACTTTTGAACTAGGCTAGCCAGCCAATTGATATAAAAGAATTATTTAATTTTTGGCATTTAATTTTCAAAAAAACCCAACACCCTAAAGCAAAGAAAACAAAAAAGTGTCTTTTGTTTCCAGAAGATAATCTTTAGACACTTTAAAAATTCTTCAAAGAGTTTAAAACACAAAGCAAACTTTATTTTCAGTGATGCAAAGTCTAACGTTAAACATAGATTGGTTTGGGTTGTAAGGCACCCTAAAGATCATCTAATTCCAACCCCCTGTCTAGGGCAGGGATACCTTCCACTAGATCGGGTTGCTCAAAGCCCCATCCGACCTGGCCTTGAACAACTCCAGGAATGTGGCAGCCACAGCTTCTCTGGGCAACCTGCTCCAGTGCCTCACCACTCTCACAGTGAAGAAAATGATCAGAAAAAACGAGGCAGGAGGTAGAAACGCTTCCATCTGTTCCTTATTCTTTGCCGAATGCCGGCCTCAACCCTGCCACTCCCTGGTCACCTGCCCCATCTCGTGGTGGCAGGGGGGAATACTAAAAAATTTATCACAAAATAACGTGCAAATACCCTATGAAATGGGTAAAACGCACATGCATTTTGGTAGAGCAAGTGATACTGCCTCTCCTCACTACCACTGCCTGTCTTACAGACTTTGAATATCAGGGTTAAAATACTGTTTACGGTGCCTTCACAGAGAAAATGAAAAAATCATACCAGTGAAGAGCTGCAAGGAATGATGTAACTGCTGAGCTAATGCTACTCCTGGGTAACATAAAAAAAAAGCCCCAGATACATTCATGTAGATAAACACAATGATCATTACCCCATTAAGGCAGACACAGTACTTGGGTTGGCATAAAAAACATCTTATTCACAGATGGAAGAAAAGTTACTGAACGTAGTGTAGAGGCATACAGGTCAACCATCCACAATTAACACTCCTTTAATAAGCACAAACACAACCAAAGAAACTCAGTAATAAGTCAGTATAATGTCCTTTTGTTAAAAATGTTGTAATTGAAACTCAGACTTTCAAGAAACTGTAGCTGACAGAGAAGGATACCAAATGCCTACATGGCCCTCATGCAGAGGGGTCCAGATCAAAGTGACTTAACATTTTCCCTTCTGGTGTTCCAGAAATTCTGTATGTATTCAGGTAAGGTAAAACTGTAAGGGGCATACCTTATCTGTTGCAAAAGGGAGAGCAGCATGTTTTATCAACTCGATTTGAATCTTAATATCAAAAATGCTACCAACACACAAGACTCTGGCAACTACAGCTTATTTCATAAGAGACGGATTTACAGAAAAGATTTTGAAGTCTCAAATCCACAATAAGCCACACTAGGGAACATGAATACAGAAAGTTTTACCTTTTCCCTGATAAATCTCGCAGGGCCAAAATCAGAAATAACATGCATCTTCCCAGGCTTGTTCCTCACTCTTCTATATACCCTTTCATATATCCCAAATCTAAAAAACCCTCTTATGTCATGTAGACTTTGGAAATGTGTGGGTACAGGGCTTACATTTCGAAATCTAGATCTCCATTTTAACATCCTAGTATCAACAGGAAAGTTTTTCTCAATTGTAAATGGTAAGACTTTGCCAATTGAAGGAGAGTTTGTGATATTTACCAATATCAAAGAATACAACTCGTCTGTTCCATAGCTGTTTTCCACTCCCTCCTCTTCATTCGAGAAACATTTAACATGTAAGGTAGTATAAGCAAAGACTAATGTGTGGGTAGCACACAAAAGACCCAGTAAAAAGAAAGCTCATTTTCATCCCAGTTCTAAATGTGTTCTTAAGTCCCCTCACCTCCGCACGGCTCAGTCCTGTGCATGCCATCGCTTCTTAGCCATCCACTCACTCACTCACTCACTCACTCACTCACTCACTCACTCACTCACTCACTCACTCACTCACCAGTTTCACACACTTACAAATTCTGACAGTCTCTGCAAAGTAGCCGGACTTCTTTTTAACATGATTTCAATGAGATATCAATTTCAATGTAGGGAGATTTTGCAACTTAAGTTACTGATTATGACTCTGCTGAATAACCCTTTCTGAGATCACAGTTTTACATACTTTAAATTGTACCACTTTCCTGCCAAGATACTTAATCTATAAAATTGCAACTGAGTTTAGATGGAGAGGTAGAGATGGAAAGATACCACCATCCTCCTTGGGGTGTGAGTGTGGAAGAAGTGGCTGAGAATGTGTAAGACTGACAACACACAAAGTAAGATGCGCCAAGGTGTGAAGCTAAGTGTTCAGGTGGGTTTTTTTCATGGGGATTCCTTCCCTTTCCCTTTCCCTTTCCCTCCCCCTTCCCTTCCCCTTCTTGGAATACAACTGAGTCTATATTGTAGAAATTGGCAGAAATATAGTTTTCATATTAAAAATTTACCAGAGCACTGAAGCTGAGGTCCAGGGAAACATCAGATGTAGCTCACAGTTGCTTACGTGATACTTGCAAAAACATGAGAAACAATCCCCTATTTTGGTTAAAAAACCCTGAAGGTAAGGACGTTCAAGAATTCTGGCTTAATAATTTACTGTATGTATACCATGCCAGTGTTAATGTGTATTCACAGAAGTTCACCAGTAGAACATGTGGATGCCATATTCTGCATTTCTTAGGCTGTGCAACCCAAAACTACGTTAAATTTCTGTGTTGCAGAAATGTAACTTCTTGTTTTATAACAGACAGTTGTTATAGATAGAAATACAATCTTGAAGAAATTAGCAGGATAGTCTTCACAAATGTGGAAACAGAGTGAAATAATAGCTTTCAGAGATACTAACACAACAATTTTCCTTGACAGACATGTAAAAGAAATCACTAGGTTGCCAGTTTTATTTCCTCTGTGACCATTCTGGCAAAAAGCTTGTAGTAAACAGATCTTTTTAAATGTCAAACCTACCTCCTCTGCACTTGCATGAGGAAGCTGCAGTGTTTCACTGATCCACTTACTACAGAATAAGTTGCAGCTTTTCAAAAATGGCTTCTGGATTTGAAATTTTAAATTATTTTTACAAAAATAATTAAGTATTTAAAAGATTATTGACTACAATTAAGCTATAAAATTTCTTTGGTCTTCCCATGAATCAAATACAGGGCAAATAACTAACTGGAAACCTTGCATTTCTGCACAAACTATCAATTTCTGAATAATCAGGCTGCATGACAGAGACAGATGCTTGTGGCTTGGAAGTTATCTATTTTTTCTAATTCTAACTAAGGAATAATTAGGGGAAGCAGGTTTAAACCTTCCAGATCTCTTCAAAACTCTTGAAGAAAAAACAGCAACAATCTCCCCCCAATATAAAAGCTCACTTGTTTTGCAAAACTATTTTAAAGTGATTGTTTAGTTTTAAATAAAACCCCTATTAACATGCACCTACATATTGTGTTTTCTGTAACTGTAAAGTTGTAAAACAGCACAATTATAATGCCAATTAGAACACTGAATTGTTCACCCAGCACTTCCAGTTAAAATCTCAATGATAAAGAAGCTCCATGATCCAAGATGAGCTGTGAGGATTCACAGCTGTCATTTTGGAATCATTGACCCACAAACCAAATTTGTTTGAGGCTTGGAAAACACAAGAAGATCTGCAACTGGCTGATGTCAAATTCTGCATGCAAATTCTTTGAAAAATTTACACGTGCTGAACAATGACACAAATCACTCTAGAATATTTACTCTGCCTCTCTTCAGCATGTTCGTCCAAATAATAAAAAGTTACAGCTATGTTTTTCCTTTCCAGTGTTGCCATTGACTTCAGGTTTTTTTGAATGGTGACCTCTAAAAAACTGAAGGCAACTATGAGATTATACCTGGATTCAGTTGTAAAAATTATTTGCAGCTGCAAAATGTCATTACCAAAACTAACTGACTACTTAAAGATATTTTGCTTTCTTCTTTCTGCATATGTTTTATCAATTTTAATTTGAGGATGAATACTGGTTACTTGTCAGTATTCTGATCAGTAAGTCAAACAGTTTAAGTGTTGATATATTTTATGATACAATTTCACAAAAAAATATAGGTGATATACCAAGAAGATACATGGCATCATTTTGTTCTTAACTGAAGTAAATATGAAAAGTAAGGCAAGACAGC
The DNA here is from genome assembly GCF_036250125.1 of Pseudopipra pipra. Classification (NCBI taxonomy): domain Eukaryota; kingdom Metazoa; phylum Chordata; class Aves; order Passeriformes; family Pipridae; genus Pseudopipra; species Pseudopipra pipra. The sequence continues at coordinate 33,513,262 of NC_087551.1, read as the reverse complement.
TGAACTCTAGGCCTGCATTAGCAAGAGTTTGCTCATGGAACCATTTCACTAAATTCTCCTGGTGTACTCAAAAGGTGTGTTCTGTTTCCCAGAAACTTTATAGCAGTTTCACAAAACAGAAGAAAAATCTGTTCTGGAAAAGGGATGTTTTTGCCAATGTAACTCCATCTATACTAGGACAATTGTGTCTGTCAAGGTGTGACAAAAACTTATTTATGCAGTAAATAGAGCTTTCAAGCAGCAGGGATAAGCTTCCAAAAGAAACTTCCAAATAGGTCCATAGCCCTAATCCTTGCTTGACAGGTACAGTGTACATTTCTAATGAAGAAAATTAAATCATTAAGAAGTGTCACATTAGAAAAAGTTCTGTAGAAGTATTACTAAGAGATGATATTCAAAAGCACAGCTGCAAATGACCCTTTAGTCGTATCAGGGAATAGTTTCAAAGATTAATTCAACTCCAGTGAGGAACTCTCTATTAACTTAAGAAACCAAAAGCAATTGACTCTAAAAATGGAAACGAGCACACATCTAAGCTAGGGATATTGATAAGGCAATAGGAGGAGGTTCCATAAATACACCAGAAGGAAAAAAAACATAAATGAAAGTGCAGAACAATTAGCAATGAAGAAATGACAAAACATGAAACCAACAAGGCTGAATTTAATTTCTTCTTTGCTTATATTCCCCCTACTCCAGAAAGGTTAAGCGTAAGTAGAGAGCAAGGAACAGGACCACAAAAAGAACAGGCTATCATTTAATCCTCACTCATTTAGTAAGCCATAATATATTAAACAGCTTAAGAGAACATTGGAAATAATGCATGAATGGACAACACAGATAGCAGCTACACCAAACGTGAGCTAAAACCTCAGTTGTGCTGATTGGAAATATCAAAATCCCACAGAAATTATAAAGTACAGATCAGTAAGAAATCAACAAAAACTTTCTTCAGTCAAGGTCAGAAAACCAGCTTCCTTGTCAATACCTGATACAGACTGACACAGCCTTGCATGTAAAATGAGAGAACTGTCCATCAAACAGATGGGCTCTTCTTATGTAGGCTAAGATTATTTACCTTATACAGCTTCAGAAAACACTATTGGCAGTGAGATGAAAAGGAAGGATTTTGGTCTGAGATGTCATTACTTTCACACTGAGCTTGTTTTCATGCTGAGCTTCTCATCTCTGTGTATCCAATCTCCTGTTACATCCAGCAGAGAGACCCTGTTCAATCCTGATCAAACAGGATCCCTGCCTGGACACAGGTGCCTACTGCCACTGGAGATGCCCTAGGGTTTCCCACCAATTCCAGATGTTGGCCTGGAAGTGTACAGACCCACAAAGGTCCTGTGTGATATCTGCCATGCCATGCAAATATCCTGGCACATCAAATGGCACATGCTGCCTTTCAAGTCTCCATCCCCTGTAAGTGAAAGACAAGTACCTCACTCACATGTAGACACATATAATACAGTACATTCAGGTGTCAATCTGGAGCTGGGTACTGCCCTCTGTCTCTGAACTTAAGTGACCATCTGCTAGTGATCCTAGCATTTTTTGTATACATATTTGTTCTATTTTTTCTTTTCAGTCGTCTTCTCTCTTATTATCCTTATTAACTATGGATTTCATATTACTTTCACGTGTTCTTTAATCATGACTTAATTGTATCGCACTGTTTTCTGTTCACACACAGTCTTATCTATTTATGACTTTAGGCAAAATTCTGTTTCCATACAACTTTGAGAGCAGTTTCTACAGGGAAGATTCCCTGAAGTCTTATTTCCTGTTTACATGGATTAATGTGAAATAATGTTTAAATAAACTGGATAAATTTGCATTAGGCCCGACTCGAGCAATCCAGATCTGACATATAGCTGACTTCCAAAGTCTCCTGGGTAATGCAGCAAGCCCCAACAGAAAGGGAAAAGGTAAATATAGTTGCCATCTACAGAAACAAAGGAAAGGAAAGGACAGGGGTTACAGGGAAACCAGCATAACCTGAAAACATTCCAAGATAAATTATTCTCTAAGTGCATAAGCATACAAAACAGTTAACACAAGTTTTTTGTGAACAAGTGGTATATATAAAAAAATTCTTTTCTGATAAGACAAACAAGTCTGGAATATTAGAGGAATGTAACAAATACCTTGAAATTTATGTGGCCTTTGTCCTATCTGATGTTCCTCAGAAATTCACCCATGGAAATATTGTTTAGACTAAATCACCTGTTGAGATGGTTGCACAACCAGATTCATATGAACCTGAGCATCATTATAGGTGTCCCACAAAATTCAGTGCTGGGTCCATTATCTTCCAGAAATTTCACTAATGAAGTCAATGATTTTAAAAAACCCACACAACAACAAAACACTTTTGAAATAAAATTGTAATCTGGGAGGGGATGCATTTACAAACCTAAATGGCCTCAATATGCCTGAGAAATGGACTGAAATAAACGTGAAATATGTGTAAAGTACTCTACAAGGAATAAAAAAGAAAAAAAAACAAGTTACCAAAAAAAAGTTACAAAACAAGTCCAGCTGGTTAAGCAGTAGCACAGCAGAAAAGGATCTACTGAGACCACAGACTTAAAAACAGTTGTCATGTCAAACAAAAATATACCAATGTCCCTCTGGATCATGGAAGCTCATTCTGCCCAGTATTCAGAGCCTCAGTTAGATAAGCATAACCAATACTGGCATCACACTTTACAAGTCATGCATACAGTCAGAAAGATTTCAGAAAATAAAGTCAAGCAGATAATATATTCAGGAAAAAAAAATATAGGAAACTATTAAAATCTGTAGTGTTCATCTATACCATTAGAGAGCCACCAGTTAAACAATAACTGATAAAACCTTCACATTTACCCAGATACAAAAAGGATGAAAACTAAACCATACAGAAATCCATTGCCTGTTACGAGAAGCAGTAGATTACAAAACATAAGATTTTCCTCTTAAGTCTCTCAATTTGGCTTTCTGAGCTAACCTCTGGAACACATCTCCTCACACTCGTAGTTCTTCCCCTGCTAGATGTACCTGTCAGTACAGGATCTCACATCTGAAGTTCAGCAGACCACCTACATGTCCTTAAACAACATGTAAGGTTTTATCAGCACAGTTTCTGCGAGTGATGTTGTATTTATAACAGGATATTTTGTCAGTCTCGTGGGCTGAGGAGGAAGGGAGGGGCAGGACTGATACTTGCATGTGATTTTGTGGTGGTTTATACACACAGCTTTAGCTGAGATGGGCACCCCAGCATCACCCTGAAGAAGTGACCATGACTGTGGTCAGGCAAAGAGCACAAATGGCTGTAAATTGCTTTCAGAAACAGATAAACCAAGCCAGAGAGTCACCTAATTAAACGAAAAGATCTATGCCTAATCAAGTATCTAAACCTGAGCTAGCTGACGTGCTCCCTTCATTGGCAATGGAGATGTTGTCAACTGAACCTCAGGAGGAATTCATCTCACCCTCACGCAAGACAAAATGGGCAAAACTGACTCAGATGAACCGCACTCCAGAACTGGCTGCTTTCTTTTTGATTGTGAAAGGAACCTAAGATAAAACTCTTTGGTTTAGATATGTAAAAATTTAGTGAAATCCCACTCTATATATGTAACGACAAAAATAGTGAAGAACGTAGAAACAAAAATGGAAAGGAAAAGGTAGCAATATTAGAAAAGAAATCAGGAGCTCAGTAATATTTACTAATAAAATAGTAAGGTGAAGAACTATCAGCTAGAACTCAGTAGAATTATCCTTTACTTGATAATGTTGATTTGATAAAAAATATTTAAATTTGCAAAGTTTGTTAGCTCTGGCAAGGCCTATGAAATTAAAATAAGTGTCAAGCTTGCAGGAAAATTATATGATAAAACAAAAATTGAGAAGTTAATTGAAATTTCCATAGTCCTCTATATCTAATTATAAGAATTTAGATTATTACAAGAAAATGAAAGGACAAAATACATGGTCATGCTGAAGTATTGTTATTGAGTTGTTTCACATTCTATAGTACATACTTCACAGAATACTTCAATGTAATTTTTAGCTGTAACTGGGGATAATTGAGTTCCATAAAGTTATGAAAAAATATTAATGAGTAACTTATGAAATTGATATCAAACTGTAGTATGATAAATGTAACTTGCTGTGGGCACTATTTAGAGCCAAAGAAGGCTGGGGGGTTTGTAGGATTTGATAAATACACACAAGTTTTTAAAACTGCACACTTTCTCAAACTTACCACTGGTGACTCTCAGCACTCCCATCATCCAGCTGAACAGCCTTTTCAGCTTTAATCTTTCCTGTAAAAGGAGTAGAATATATTAAAGGATTTATTGTACTCTTCCACTTGTTAGGTGTCTCCCAAGAACAAACCGACCTGATATATTCTAGCAGCAAAGAAGAAACTGCTTCCTGTTCTTAGAAACATTTAGATGGACAATGTAACATCCTGGCTTTACATCATTTACATTTCCATACATATATATATATATATATATACACACACATATACACATGCATACATCTATTTTTTTTTATTTATTATTATTTTTATTTAAATCCAATTCAGATGCAGTTAAATTAGGGAAGGATTGGATTGGACTGCCAAAGGAGACCATGTTGTCTGTAAGACTGCAGACTCTTAACAGCAGGTTGGAGAAGCACCTGTCAGAAGAACCAGCAAAGCTGTTTCCTGACTTGGGTACACAAATAAACTAGCTGAAGTTTGTTTCTAGCACAAAGACTTCCCTTAAGTTCCACTTAACTGACTAAAAGTTCCACTAACTGAATAAAGATGACAGTAGGTGATTTGATCAAATTCATGCTCCCAGTAAGAAGTTCAAATGAGATGCTTGCTGTTTGCAGAGTCTCAGCTGCAACCAATTAAGCCACACTGACATTTCTGTATTGCAAGTTAACTTCACAGGAACAAAGAATAGCATACACAGCCCTCCAACCCAGTGGAAGGAAAAATAACCACGAAACTACTGCCAGCTCCCCCGCAGCCTCAATCCCTCTGCACCACTTCCAAAAACTGAGATGAAAAAAGCTACCACCACCCCCGTTTCATGAAAATGAGCCAAACTAGGCTGGTTACTCAACACATAAGACCCACTTTCACTCCATCATTCTGTACCTCTCTGTCTTTTGCTATGCCATTATCTTCCATCAGCTGAGGCTACATGTAGTCACAGGTAAAAGCAAAGGCTCCAACAACAGAATTTACTGTTGTAATTTACTTTGTGTCATAATCCTCACTGCACTGTGAGATTTCCATACAAAATAGCCAAGTTCCTACTAAAGCAAAGACAGTATTGATTAAGTAGCTAAGGCAGTGCAAGTCTTCCTGAGTAAAGGAAGCAAATAAAAGATGGTAATAAGGAAGGAACAAGGAAGAACAAGTTGAGATTGGCTATGGAGTATGCAACAACAGCACAAAGACATGACACTGTCTTTTAGGATGACAAAGGGCATCCAGACTTCTTTGTCTGTGATGTTGTCAGTGCTGACAGAATAAAAAGCTGACAAAAAGTATCACAAAAGACAAAATAACCCAAACTTGGAATACATTTAAAAACCTCATTTGGTGCAGCAAGAAAGAGAGAGGCAATCAAGAAGCAAAAGAGAGAGAGAGAGAAGTACTTCCAGGCAAAAATAATTATTTTAAGCACAGTGCGTTGACTGAAGGAGAGTGACACAGGTAGAGAAGATGTAGGTTCTAATGTAATGAAACGAAGGTGGTCCAAAACGAAAAGGGAAACATAAACTGTACCTCCAGCCAATATGCATCCAGACAGCAAAGGAAAGGGCAATGCTTTTAAAAGCAACAAAGAAAAAGTGCTCTGAAGAAGAAAACCAGAACCTTGCAGAGATTAAGTTGTCAAACAGGATACATAGGGAGAGATGCCTAGAAGCAACACCAGTTGTCACACACTTCTGTTTCTGGTCAACAGTTTCTTCAGATTCACAAAGTTTCATCCCCACCCTCACCACAATATATGCAGGAGTGGTCCTTGCCACAGGAAAGCAGAAAAAAAAACCTTGACCCAACCTCGGCATTTATTTATTCTTCACACTCTCCCAAAGATGTAATTAAGAAACTGCTGACAGTATCTGGGGTTTTTCACATTCTGTATTCATCTGATTCTCAACAAAATACAGGATTTTAAGGCACTATCCAGAGGCAACAGCCTTCGATTACGATCCACAATACTTCTCCTTCACCAATTTTGGATCTCTCAGTGAGGAAAAAATGAACTGAAGTTGTATACTGTGGTAGTTTATTGCACAAAATATTCTTATTACAGTACAAATGCTCCCATTTATTGGATTGCAAATTCCTTTCACTGGAAAACTTAAAGTTTAAAGCATGTTTCACTACATTCAGATAGCATTCTACATAAACATTTTTCTTCTGCTTACCATCAATAACATAGTTCCTCTTCTCCTCAGCATCAGTAGTCATCTCAAACAGATCTCCATAAGCACGTGCAAGTCTCCACAGAAAGTCCACACAGTTTTCATACTGAAAGTAGACCACAGCTGCATAATTAAATTGATCAGAATGTGATTTAAACAGTTTACATTCATAATGCTTAAAGCAAGTTATCAGAACATGTAATAATTTTTTGTTTATTTTGCATCTATCTACATACTACTTTTAGTTTATGTGAGAACCAATTGACCAATTTTCATTAACAAAAGAGAACATAGCTTTTGGAAACATTCTAGGCTGTCTAAAGAGTTTTATTTTATGAATCAGGTTAATATGAAAACCTAAAAATGTAAATATAAAAATATAATATAAATGAATATAAATATTATTTTAAAATTTTTAATATAAAAACTTAAAAGGTAACCCAGGAAAGCACAATAGATCCCTGAATGAAGCGATGTGTGTTTTCTCTAGGGAGGACATAAGCACTACACTGACTCACAATTAATCTCTTATCTACCTTTCTGGGTATTCCAATATGTAAATGAAAATATAATCAGAACTAATGTTTGCCAAACCAGAAGAAAATGGTACCATGAATAAAGCACCGCACAACAAACCACCCTTACATTTTATTTGGAGTTACATATGTGCACAGTAAAGTCAAAGGAAAAATTCACATGAAGGATATCAGAGATAAGCAGACTAGATGCTCATAGTTATAATTTCTTGAGAACACTAGGTCTGCTTACTACTTAATTCCACAGGATTTTCTCACATAGACTATTCCAAAACCAGTAAAAGTAAGTATCATTTACATAGAAAAAAGCCCATCATCTGTCTTTGTTGCATGCAAGAATATCTACATCAAACAAAGCCTCAAAGTTATTGAGCCTGAATGGGATATGAAATTGTAGAACTTTCATGCCCACACAACACGAATATTGACACCATCTTGAAATATTGCTTTTTCACTGTATTTTAAAAATATGCTTGAAATTTCATCTTCCATTTTTATGTGCATTTTAAAGCTCATACTAAGTTCTTAAAAGCAGTGAAAAGCGTAAGTTAATAGCAACACAATATTAAGTTACCCCATAATACCTTGTTAGCTTTCTCAAGCAGCAGTCTGAAGCCCCTTTTTTTATCATCCTCTGAACCCTTGTGCAAATTGTCCACCTGTTGTAAAAAATTAAGTAACTCTTCTTCTTCTTCTGATTTCACCATGGCATCAGGTGGCTTCATACATCTCTTTTCTTCCTCAGAGTCTCCTTCAGAATCAGTATGAGCTGTAAGATAACTAAAATCACAGAAAATAATAACCATTTTTATATAAAAATATTGGCAAAGCATTCTTAAATTCAGAAGCAAAAATTTCAGAGCACAATTTATCCCAGTTGTCCAACCTTAAAGGATTTTTTTATTCATGGTATCAAGCTTATTATTATTATTACAAAAGCTTTACCTTCAAAGGGACAGTACAATCATACTCCAAACATAACAGGCAAGCAATTACCCTGTTCTGCTGCTTAATACTTCATTAAAAAAATGCAGGTACATATTAGAAACACGTAGCCTTGTGTTTCAAACACAGAACACTTCAAATCATCCATGTGTTTTAAGACATGCTCTGTAACCCTGAATAGGCCTCTTCAACTCTTCAATTTCCCTATTTTTTGAAATAGGAATGAGCTTACAAACCAAAATAAAAGTGCTATAAGAATCATTTATACAATATTTTGTTAAACACTTTTAAGATCTAAATATAAGCCAATATAAATAACACCATTCCTATCAATTCATTATTTCTTTTGAGCATTCTGAAGTTCAGAATATCTCAAACTGGGAAAGACCTTATATTAATTAACTATGCTTACTGCATAAGTACTCAGCACAAGGCAGTCAAGGACAAAGAAATATTTACAAAAGCATAAATACCACGCAGAGATAAGCAGGTGGCCTTACTGTCCAAAGTGATGAGCATACATTAGAGTACTCCAATTTCACAGAGGAGCAGCTGATGGCATTGTTTTTAAAAAGTAGCGTTTTGCTCATGTATGCACTAAAAATGGAAAGAAAAGCCTCATCTTCCCAATTTCCACTTTTGAAAATACTGTTCTGGGGAGAAATAATAACGTAAAGGTATTAGGTTCAGAGACTTTTTTTAAATGGTTACTAGGAGCACAAAAAGCATGGAATGTACTGCACACATTAAGTAACTGAATAATCAAAGTACGCCATGACAGTCAAAATATATAAAATCTGGGGTTTTTTCCGAAATAGAACCAGTGCAGAATGTTACTGGTGGAGGTTATTAATCCTGGCTTTTAAGTATCCCTTTTTCATTATGTTGTTTCCAGAAGTGTCCATAACTAACACATGAGCAGACACACTTTTAGCCTGCAAATGAACAAGTACAATGGCTTATCAAGGTACGGAAGTGCTAGATGTGGCATGACAGCTTTGCTGCAAATTTAACCCAGTAATATGGGAAAGAGCAGTCAAAAATACTTTTAGATAAAACAATACATACATAAACCACATGTGAATGTTTAAACTGAAAAACATAATGGAGCAGATCAGAGATAGGAAACTTCATAAGTTCCTACAGATTTGTTTTACATAATCTTGGTGGTGCTGAAGTTGATGACACATCCTATGCTGTATCCTGCAGAGACTATATTCAGTCACTGAACGTTTCTTTTCATTTTCAGAAGCATCTTGTTCTTCCATAGTTCTTTTGAAGTGGTTGCAGAGGTACATCATATATAGGCTGCATTTGTAAGAGCCCTAACTTTACCAAAAGTGCAAGGTATTTCTTTGGGAGTGGGGCCTTTTAGCTCCAGCACATAGTTCTATGATGCAAAGTATGTTTGGAAAGTATTTTTCCTCCCATGGTTTGGATGCCCCATTCCCTCTAATTAAAAGATAAATACATTGAGGATTTGTGCAATTACCAACCTAAAATAAGGGCACTAGACAATATAAAAGAGCAACAGCTAAGCAGTCAAGGCAATTTCCTTAGTTTCAGAAATTTGAGCACTGCCTCAAATGCTACCTAATCAGGTAGATATGAAAGTAAAGAATCAGTGTTTGGGAGTCAATGTTGATGTTGTCTTCTTTATCTTTGCTGCATAAACATCTGCTAAAATTCACTACTGTTTCAAGGTTAGATAATAGACAAAAGTGATTATTACAAAACATTACTCTCCCAGCAAAAACATAAAGGTCAAGGTTGGGCTGAAAGCCAAGCCCACTGGGCTGTCAGTCCAAACAAGCCCAGCAGAGATTTCCAGCAGCGCTGTATCAAACTGTCATGACCAAACATCAAATTGAGGCAAAACATCAAATTCATATGACATCAGATAAGTCATACGAGAGTATTTACTGGGAGACTCAAATAGAAAAAGTGTGAAGTAGGTCACTATCTTACAGAAAATGTGAACCCCTAAGGAGCTAATTATAAAATATCAAGGAAGAAGAATCTTTTAAGATCAGACCACACTGCATCAACCCTTTCCTCACCCCATCTCTCCTACAGAAATCTGATCTCCAGGCTACATTTGTGCTGAGAAAGAGCAAAGAGCGCAGGTAATTTCTTCTCCAGTCCCTCTCACCTCCACTGTCCCGGGAAATTCTCTCCTACCTCCTCTATTTATCTGCTTTATGAATCCTCAAAGAATTTAAATATGGAACAGACCATCTTAAACCTTGATGAGCACAAATTTCAACTTATTTGTTGATTGATAACCAACTTTAACAAAGCAGCTAAGTCTTACACATCTACTCATTCTAAAGCACTAAAAATCACTACTAACACAAACAGAAGTGGAGATTCTTCTTAACACAGTTTAAAAATTCCAGACATCTGTGGAATAATGACACTAATCCAAAAAGGAAATTAACACAAATCCAGGAAGAGTCGTTATGGTTTGTTTTACAAATATTCCATATAACAGAAATCTGCAATTTTACCTGGTGTTTTCCTGCAAGAGGTTTTATCAGATGATAAACAGAAAAGTGAGTATTTACATGTGATAAACACATTGATCAATATTTGAGAAAATGGAAGAACTTCTAAAAAATGTCTAAAGTCAGTGCCAACTCATTTTCACCTTTATTGCCAATAGATTTTAAACAGAAGAGAAAAACTGTGATAAGAATGTGAGGAGCAACAGTCAACCAACAGGACTCAGCTGTATCATAATGAACTGTTCAAAGATCAAAGAACAAATGGAAACTGTGCTGGGGACTCACCCCACTATGGTTAAGCAGTTCAGTAAATCCCAGCGCCCAGTACTGGATTAAAAAAAAACTGAGCTACAGGGTGCAAAACACCATTGTGGTGTAAATGCACTTTGGTGGTTCAAAGACTGAGTTGAATTGCCTGTAAACTGGTAGACACTGGGCCTAACCAGGTAACATTTGTTCACAACACCTCAGCTCTTAGACAGATCAAATATCATCTGTTGTCTCCCTGCCAACTTAGAAAAATCAGAAGCTGACACAAACACCGTCTCATCTGCTTGAGCCAATTCAAAAGAAAGGAGATTATATGTCACAGACTGATCTGGATCAAATTTGCACTGTATGCTCCAGCAAAGTGTGTAGCCACCCATAATGGTAAGAGGCCTTTGAGGAAAAGTTTGGCAAACTGGATTCTTAGGCCAACTGAAGGTTGCATTTGAAAGAAATGAGCAGCAAAATAAATTAAGAAATGCTAAGTGAAGTGATACACAGAAGCAGGCAAGGGAAACGTTTCTTTCTGTTGAATATTTAAACTATTTCAAGGAAAAATTATAAATAGAACATCTGTCAGAAAAGAATGTACTGTGGTGAATCTTTGTGGTGACTGATGCCAACTGCAATTTGAAAAGCTGGGACACGGGGCCAGATGAAGACTGGAGCCAAACATGACACCAATGTCAAGGGCTCATCACTGCCACATCAGGGAGGAAACAGCTTTAAAATCACAAAGAGGAGAATTCAGTGACACTCCATCTCAGGTGATCATCTAGACACAATTTATTGTATTTGTAAATGAACGAGAGCTTGTTACCCATTCTCAGTTGTTAAAAGTTCACTAGTAAATGATGGAAACTGAAACAAACTAGTAAGAACAGAACACAGAAAAGCACAGACTAGAAACTGCAGGCTCTTTAGCATTTAATGTCTCATCCATTCAGTGCACCTTCCATTTAAATTACCTGTTATCATGTAAAACTATAGCTCATTTATTAAAAAGCATGTGATATTTTTCCACTTACAGAAATATATCATTTTGAAAGGCAAAAATGCTTCTTTTCCCAAGGTGTTGAATACCAACAGTGACACTGAGAATATGCCCACAGCAGATCAAAAGGTGATATCAGATACTGTCAGCTTCAAATATTTCATGAAAAAATGAGGAAGCATTAAATGCTTTTCCAGAAGTTTACAAACCTTAAACCAGTATAGTCATCCAGCATAAATCCATAAAACTCTTCAGATTACTTTATCTGTCAATTGCCAGCATCTACCCATTTGTCAGTTAATACCAGAAGTGCTTAACACAAGCAAAATCCTATCTTCTATATCATGAAAATACTGCTGAGGCAGTGAAACACGTTGCATGTACTTTAGATGGAGTACACAAAGTGAAAAAGTGTTTTATCAGTAACAAAGAGCAAAATCATTTCTCTAGTGCACAATCTAGCAACTGAATGCATTAATGTGTATCAGAACAGTATAAAACAATGCACATGGTGTTATACCTACAGCACATGAAGTGGTGATGTACATTAACTGGAAAAAGAACATGTGTTGCTATTGATTCTCCTGGTAAGCTCTCACAGAACATGCATTACAGTCTTTAAAGTTACAGAAGACCCCAGAAAAAGCTATATACATTGCAACTGTACACACATTAGGATTAACAACCTATTTGCAAGAGGAAGAAAAAAATACAAATTACTTAAATTAAATTATCTTAAATTTAGAGAAGATATGCAAAACAAGAACATCAAGTACAAGGTGTTAGTAGGGAAAAAACATCTCTTTTCAAAAGGGATTGAAAAATAGCATTGGAAAAGCATATCCCCAAATGACTAACACTAACCTTGAACTATCTTCCTTCCTTATGACTGTACACAAATACTTGTCAGAGAAGGCCTCTCTTAAGGACACATTCAACGCTCCTGCACACTATAATTACTTGCATTGGATCATCACATCAGCTTCTTCGTCACAAATAGGAACCTGTTTCCTTGGTTTCTTTTCAAAGAGCCACACATCTCTCCTGACCAAAAAACGGGACTTTCTGAAATGCTAGGTGTGGAATATCCTCTATATTGCATCAATGGACTAATTATTCATAAACTGGTCCCTCAGTCTTATCTACATCTCCAAATATTTTAGGCATAGCATAAAGGCCTATGCAAACTAATCAACAGATAAAATAATCTGAGAAACTAATAGAACCAAAATTTTTCTACACCAGATGAAGGAGGAATATCTTTGAATAGTTCTGCCAATGCTGAATACTTAAAATAAAGAACTAGTTCATAGTAGAACTGACAGGTCTTAAAATATGGTACCAAATATAAGACTTGTGAAGCATGTAGGCTGGGATGTAACACAACAGGAAATTTTGTTCACAGGAAGAGAAAATGAATGTGGAGAAACTCCTAAAACCAGAATTCCATTAATTATTATATGCAGCATGTTACTGGCTTCAGAATATTACAGTTGATTAATATATCTTTAAAGAAAAAAGGTGACATAAGTAGACAGATGCTGCCTACGCAGACATGTAAGACACAGTGAGGAAACGGTTCAAAAAACTCAGTTGCTATAAACATACACTTATTAACTTGCGCATAAGCATCTAATCTGATTATACCAAAACAAAGTCATAATTACAGGAGAGTAATGTCATCACCATTTTTACATTACTACTGGAGGGTATATTAAGCAATGTTTGAAAAGACAAAAATATAGTCCCTCCCCCGGACTCCAGGTACATCTGATCCTTCAGTACTGTGCTGTATTGAGGCACAGACTCGGGGGGGGTGAAGCTGAGAAAAGTTTACTGTAATGAGTTGCTCTGTCCTTTGCAAAGGTCTGGTTTTTTCCAGGCCCTATTCCCCACAAGTACATTCCTCAACTCACAAGTGTAAAAGATCCCATTAACTGCAATGGGACTACAAGAAGGGGCTAAAACTAGGAACTTTCTACCTTACTGAGTCAGTATCCTAAATCACTCATGATTACTTTTTGAGCCACTAGAAAGGGTATACAATCACAAACATACATAAAAATATACATAAACATTGTCACTTGTATGTGTGTTGCATTGGGACATTGCCTTCATAGCAAGCAATACCTCTAGGCAGAACAATGCAATAACTCATTTGTGAGGCCCATAGAAAACAATTATCATGAAAAGCACAAGAGCATTCATACAGTTTGAACTAACTACAGCAAAGACAGAAGAGTACTTTCTTACTAGAGGCACTTTCAAAATTACACCATTATTCTGAACTTTGTCTCTCATTGCATAGCTATGTAGCAATACTGCATCAGATCATTACCAAACACATTCCTAAAAAAATCTGTATTATGCTTGGCATTAAGCCAACTTCCGCCACAGTGCAGGTTCAGAGATGGTCACCAAGAGTCTTCTCTGATCCAAAACCTGCTAATCTGAATTTCTGGGGTTTTTTTCCATTAAATATAGAGAAGTAAAAAATCTACATAAAACTTTAAAAGGGCTCCTGTTTACAATTTCACATAGGTATTGATACAATTTGCACTGCATGTGTACTGTTGTATATACAAATTATTATTAACTCACCCTCCTTCACTTTCCGCCTCCTCAGAGCTGGTAGTTTCTCTTGCACCAGAAGTTGTCTCAGCTTTTCTCCGCCTTGTTGCTCTGTGTGACGGGCTAACTCTCTGAACATCACCTTTCCCTTGAAGCTCATTTCGAACAAGCTCTTCAAGCTTTGGAATAGCTTCTTTCAGAAATTCCACCTCTCTCTTCAGTTCGTCCACACTTAGTAGCAGGCCATTCAATTTTTCTAATATCTGCAGTTGCCTCCCATGTAAAACCATCACCGCTCCTTGCTCATTAGGAGCCTCATTTTGCAAGCCCACAGAGTTAAGTCTGTTACCTATACCCTGGAACGCACGTACACGCACAGCTGCCCCACGTTTTCGGATCTTGCGGTACCAAACCACCACCAGGCTTAATCCAGCAGTCCCTGCCATTATACCCAGCAGGAGTCCTTTATTTTCGAAGGGAGACATTTCTGCACGCTCCTAAAATTACGAGACAACAATAACAGAGTTTAAGACGTTTTCCCTTACTCTACCCAAACGACTCGCTTTGCTTTGGCGTGTAAGGCTGGAACAGCAGGCGCCTGCCGCAGGCACAAAGTTACACCACAACTCTCGCAGGTTCTGCAAGAACCTTCTACAAGGCTCTGTGTATATCTCAGACAGCAAAACCAGGACGGAGGTGGGTTTGGGGTGTGAGGGGCGCCGGCACGCGCGCAGGACCGCAGCCTTCACTTCCAACCATCCCGGCACCCCGGGATTTGTTTGTTTCAATGCGAGAAACTCATATAATCGGATTTTCAGCCACTGCAGAGGCAGGAACCCAGCTGTCAGGCCGGAGCGCCGCCCGGAGGGGCGTCTCAGCGCCCCACTTCCCCCCAGCCCCAGCGCGCCGAGGGGCTGCCAGAGCCCCGCGGTCGCCGCCCCGCAGCCCGCTCCAGCCCCGGCCCCGGCCCTGGCCCCGGCAGCCCCAGCCCCGGCAGCGTCGGCCCCGAGCCCAGCCCGGCCCGCCCCTGGTACGTACGTACGGCCGGAACGGAACGGAGCAGTCCGGGAGCGGCGGCGCGTCCGGCCCGGGCGGCCCCGCAGCAATCCCGCCACGGCACAGGGGGCGGCGGCGGAGCCACCCCGGGGCGGCGATACCCGGATCGAGGGGGACGGGCCTCGGCCGCTCTGCTGCCCGGGCTGCCCGGGAGACGGGCCTGCCTCGTGGAGGAGGGATTCCCGCAGCGCTGGGAATCCCGGGAGACGCCCGGCTGCACCTGCCACACACATCGCTCGAATACGCTGTTCTAGGGCAAATGTACCTGTTCGTGTGTCTGTCCTCGGTCTGTGTTGGCTGCTTGATTTCGCCAATTTAACCTTTTGCTACTTCTAAGCTCCAGAGAAACTGTATTTTCACTCCATTAGTGGAGACCTGAAGCTTCAAAATCACAGCGAAACCCCGCCCAGTTGCCAGGAAGACGGGCAGTCCCGACACAAAAGCTTCATTGCGCTTTTAGCCATCTAAAGGCCCATCTAAAGATTTCACCGAAGCCCATTCTAGATTGCCCAAAGTCATGGAGGGACTCATGGAATGGTCGGAGTTGAAAGAGGACTATAAAGATCATCCAGTTCCAACCCCCCTGCTGTGGACAGGGACACCTTCAACTAGACCAGCCTGCTCAGAACCCTATCCAGCTTGGCCCTGAACACTTCCAGGGATGGGGTATCCACAACTTTCCAGTGCCTCACCACCCTCACAGTAAAGAATTTCTTCCTAATACCTAATCTAACTCTACTCCCTTTCAATTTGAACCCATTTGTTCTTGGCCTTTCACTACGTCTTGTAAATAGCCTTGCCCCATCTTTCCTGTAAGTTCCCTTCAGGTACTGGAAGGCCACAATTAAGTTACCCAAAAATCTTCTCTTTTCCAGGCTGAATAATCCCAATTCTCTCAGCCTTTCCTCCCAAGAGAGGTGCTCCATCCCTCTGATCAACTTGATGGCCCTCCTCTGGACTCCCTCCAACAGGTCCCTTATGTGCTGGGGACCCCAGAGCTGGATGCAGCACTCCAGGTGGGGTCTCAACAGAACAGAGTAGAGGGACAGAACTTGAGTTTAACAGTATTTCTTTCTGGATCTGCCTCCTATTTCTGTCCTTGAATGGAAGAAGGATCATCACAGCCAACCTGCTGTGACTATTTGTCTCCCTGAAGGCTTCTGGAGGGTGCTGACACATAACATCCCGCCACAACTGACAAGCATAAAACTCATGTTCTTATGTGTGAGGGCTTAAGGAAACCATTGTGGAAACCACTGTTTCTGTACAATGAAAGAAGTTGCTTTTCAACAGCTGGAATTATCCTCAGCCATATCAATCAAAGGAACATGATGTAGTTCTTAAAAAACATACTAGCGAGCTTTAAAAAGTAAACAAAGTGCTGTTAAAAACAAAAAAACTACCTAAATGAGGTACCAAGAACTCAAGAATTTTCAGTCTTAGTGCAAATTAGCAATTGCAAATCAGTCTAATGTCTATTTATCTTCAAACAAAGATTTAGTTTAAAGTAACTACAGCTCCTTACTCATTCTTCAGTAATAACCTGAGGATGAAACTAGCCTTACATAAGACCAAACTGCAATCTGAGAGAAAGGCAGAAATTTGTTAGAATGGAAAAATGAATACTCTTTAAGTATTCTACAGATTTCCTAGTTACAAAACAAAACCAACAACAACAGTATCATTTGTTCATGTTTGTAATTTGAGATTTTTAAACCAAGGATGAAAATACCTTCATTTTTATGGAAAGTTCACTAAACTCAAATTATTTTAACAAATTTCACTGTAAGTAATGGTTTTCAGTTACACAATCCATCAATGTTTTAAAATGTAACAAGACAACATGAATCTCCAGATGTTCAGGAATGGTAATTTAAACGTGTTGAATAACCTTTAATTTTTGTTTTCTTTTTTTTTTTCGGTATAATCTGCTAAAATCCTTCTATAAGCCAATTAAAACAGGAAAGGATTTTTAAAAGAGAATTAATCAAAGGGCAAACACAGCACAAAGCTGAAACAAAATACTATGGATGCAAATACCTAAGTGAGTATTTTCAGAGATTTTTCTAAGTGACTGTCGCAGGCTGCAGGCCTTAGACAAGGGGACCTGTTTTCAAAAGTAATGGCCCAGGAGAATTGCCATCTACAGCTGCTTGGATATGTAGCAAGTGTGAAAATCAAGTCCCCTGTCTGGTCCCAAAGTCCTTGTTTGCTTTTTACCCGTGGCCATTTTACCCAGGCAGAGCAGTCTGGAAGCACAGAAGTTATTGCATGTATGTAGTAACCTTCCAGAAGACAACAACTTTCCAACCTGAGGAACCAAACATGCATTTACCCAGATTTGACACAATTCAATTGGCCTGAATATGACATAAGTTCTAAAAAACTGAAATAAACTTTTTAGAAAAGTACTGTTCTTCTACACGCAGATTTTTCCTAGTTCAAAAGAAACTTGTACTTGAAGTCCTAAAAAACATGCAAGCCCAGACAACCATCTGTTATAAAATGGCCTGCCCCAAATATTTTTAATATATTTTCAGCCTGACTTCCTAAGAAGACAAAGCTTATGCCCCCAGGTTGTCCGTGTGCTGTTCTTCTGTCAAGCAACACCATGACACTTTCCCAACCCATTAGCTCCTGAACCTGGAATTAATTTCAGACAATTGTGACAGAAGAAAAATGTCCAGTTCATAGAATCATAGAATCATAGAATGGTTTGGGTTGGAAGGCACCTTAACGATCATCTAGTTCTAACCCCGCTGCCATGGGCAGGGACACCCTTCACTAGACCAGGTTGCTCAGGGCCCCATCCAACCTGGCTTCAAACACTTTCAGGGATGAGACATCCACACCGTCTCTGGGCACCCCGTTCCAGTGCCTCACCACCCTCACAGTAAAGAATTTCTTCTTAACTAATCTAACCTAAATCTCTCGTCTTTTAATCTAAAACCATTTCCCCTTGTCCTGTCACTAGTGAAAAGTCATTCTCCCTCTTTTTTATAGACTCTTTTAAGTATTGAAAGGCTGCTCCAAGTAGTTTCAAGAAGGCCAGCAGCTCTGGGGTGGTAAGACCCTGTGAACATCCTGCCTCCATCCACCCCTGGCCCCAGGCAGATGTACAGGCGTGACCTTACCACACCAGTGCTGCAACACAGACACACCTGCCTAGGACACCAGCCTTCTTACAGCATTATTTTTGTAAAACCAGGCCATGTTGTTTACTGGTCTTTTGGGAAATCTTGAACTTGGACAGTATTTTTGTGTCATGTTAGAAAAGTTAGCTTATTACTGAGCGATTATGTTCAATGGATCAGAGAACCATGACATCGTAAGTAATTGATTCATGCTGTTTTCAGACAAGGTATAGCTTAATTTACTGGTGGTTTCTTTTTTGTATGGGAGGCATTCGTATTTTACAATTGACATAAAATTCTTCAGCTGTAATTCTTCTGTACATTTATGGTATGCTGTTCTTTCTGAAATGCTCCTCCACCCCCTGCCCCCAACTAGAGATTAATCTGCTGCCTGTTACTAACACAAAAACCTTTAATGTATTAGTAACAGTTCATACTTATTACTTCAGTAGTTGTGTTGTAGGCATAAAGTCAAACATTGTTAATAAGTCACCAAACATTGTGAAAGCTTAAACACCTTTGACCAGACTTGCAACCAACCAGCCTGCCAGAAAACCTACTGTTCTATCAAGTTTTATTGAATTCTCCTGAGTTTTTTGCTATAAAAACAAAATCATATCTTACCTCAGAGGGAAGCATTCACTATCAGACTTGTCTATATTCTCTGCTGCTTTTGCCCTGAACAGTTGTCCAGTGCCCTTAATGAAAAATTAAACAATTGAAGTTTCAAGATGATGGGTAATAGCACACTGACCTTTTCTGTTTTCTTGAAATAAAGATATACTGCTTAGCACAGTTCCCAGGGGAGATGAGACTGCTGCTGCCTTTATGTCGCTGGGCATAAAAATCTAAGTGTACTTCCACATCCTCTCCAATATTTTTGGATTTTTGGCCAATCTCAGTCAAATTCTACAGAGAACTTCTGACAAATTTCTTTGAGTTAGTTGATCTTTTAAAGGAGAAAGCCCTGAATTAGTGCCACCACTATAGGAAAGATTGCTTATCCCTTGGTGCACAACTGAGAACCCACACAGGAGAAAAGCGTTTTGCAAGGACAGGAGCAGAGCTCACATTTTATTAGATGTGAGGGAATTGAACTCCAAGATATAACCTGATAGGAAACCTGGCTTCATTAGTTCAACTGCACTAATAAATAAACCATCTGTTTATTTATTTATTTTGTTGATAGGATCCAGTGCTGCAGTTTCAGCCAAGTACAAATGGTCACTGATGGCATGGCATTTCAAAAAGAAAAAAAAAGGGAAAAAAAAGGAAAAAAAAAGAGAAAAAGAAAAAACGTACACGCTGTTACTGCTTCTTTGCGTCTTCAGGAAACTCAAGGACATTATCAAACTATATTTATGCAAGCTGTGTTAGTTTTTTCAGGCCAAGGTACATGATTCAGTTTCCTTGATGTAAGAGATGAGAGCTGGCAGCCCAAAAGAGTTTGCATATGTTGTGTCGACGACAATAGAAATAAACAGTCGAGGCTATATCTGATGTAATTCCACAGCACTGTCTGATTTCTTCATAGAGAGAAATGGTCCTAGGAGTGCCTGGGTATACTCCAAAGAGGAAAAACATATGAATAGTTATAAAAACCAAAAAAATATGTGTGCATAAATGTATGTTTTACAGATATATTTTTATGTTCCTTGGGAGTCAAAACTCAAAAAGAGTCAAACTTTTTATGAATATATGTGTATGTACACACACATATTCTATGTCACCTGCTGTATTTGAATGAGAAGTGCCTTTTTTCAGCTTCCCTATCAATATGCTATTTCAGAGCATATTAAAGTATTTTAAAGAGCTTTACTGTTTCCAGTGTGCTCCTTCCTGAACTCCACAGATCAATCTCTCCAGTAAATATCAACTACTATATGGCCCTAGGATGTCTGCAATTTCACATTAAAAAACAATCATCATGCAGGTGATGTGGTCCGTTCTTCTATTATTTTTGCCCCTCTTCTGTACTACCACTTGTGAGCTTATAAAAAAATTACCCTTCTGCTTTTAAGTTTTCATCTAGTCCACTAAGGTTTTGCGAACATTAGCAAGCAGTGGGGACTGACAGGCTGTTGGCAAAACAGCTCGTGCTGATGTCATGCCATCCATGCTGTGTCCTGGGTGAACTTCTGGCTAGCTCCAAGCCGGATCACAGGGGCTGTGTGCCCATTTCTGGTTACAGTGCCTTGGGTGTGCTTCTGCAATGGATATTGCCAAAGTGCAACTCGTGTGCTCTGCGCCTGGTACATGGTGAAGCAAAGGTTGCCAAGAAATTTGCCTCCCAAGTGTACACCTAATCCAACCCAAATCATTATTTGATACATATATATTTACACTAGGAGGTTTTGATGAGAGTTACACAATCATTCAGGTAGGACAGAGCGAATACAGGGAGGGAGCTCACCTCCTCTTGGCAATTGCCGTGTGCTGGTAAAGGGGTTCCTCCTTCACTGTAGAATTGCTTTTGGACAATGACAATCAATAATTGCAGCTAAAAGTATGAGGAAAAGTGATGAAATTACTTTTAAGTTAAGGGGAAGCATAAACAAACTTTTAGTCACTTAGAAGATTTTTGCTGTATACAAGGAAGAGGAGTTCTTTTGCTATAGTCAAGATTTCTACTGTATTCAATGCACACACGCATACATATACACTCACACAAATATATTTATACACACAGCATTTTAGTTTTGCAGATTGTTTTAAGTCCTGTGATGTGCTTTTTCAGAAGGAGATGGATCTGTTAAAGTAAAATGTAAATGTACATTTTATTATTTTAATTGGTGTTTGCACTCAGTCCTGGTATTTAAGAAGCTTTTCCTCTGATTGTGAGCTTCAGATTCCTGAAGGTTAAAGAGTAAATAAACCAGGTGGCCTTTCTGAATTTGGGCGAGATGGGCTTACAAGCCCCTTGCTCATTCATAGTTCTAGTGCTGCTATCTTGTGGAAAAAGAGGCTGCAGCAACTACAACACTTGTAAAAGACGGTATTAAGATTCATTGTCAAGAATGGTAATTATGGTCTTTGAAATGTTTGCATATTTTTTTCTAATATAGAAAAACTGTGTTAGTGTGATTAATCCAGTGGGTTATATGGGGAATCATTATTCACTGGTCCAGATTGTGATTTGGGCTGTTTTGACTGCCCAGAATTTTGTAATTCATTTTTGCAGAAGATCCCTCCCAGTACATTCTGGCGTATAAGCACTACTCTTGTCTGTGAAAGCAGTGAAACTGTTTCTTCTATTGCCACTTCTTATAGACACTATTTAAAACTACTGCATGGTTACTCAATATGGAGTTTCAAAAATCCAAATCTAATAGACAGCTAGAAAAGCATCTCAGGCAACATTGCACTGTTACTCTGAAACAGGCAGATTTTTGACCAGAGTAGTTGTTTTCAAAGCATTTTCGCTGGCATGTGAAAATTCAGTCAAACTGAAATACCACTTATTTCTGAGAGCAATAGAGTAAGATTCCAGCTTTAAGAAGAAATTGCACCAACAACTGAAACATGTTTTTCTGTTTTCTTGGTTTGTTTTCCAATGCATATGCAAATACAGATTTGTATGTAAACAGGCACATAAAGTACTTGACACACTTCTATTACATATTGATATAATCCACTTTAGCACGTTACTAAGCAGCTTTTCAAGATCATCTGTGCTCATAAAGGAGGCGCTTTGTATTTTACCCAATAGTCTTCGATTGGGAAAGTGGGACTTTAGCAACAAAAACACCTAGAAAAGTCAAATACAGAAATGGAAGAGCTTGTCCCAGATTTGGCAAAATGAAAAGTTAATGTCAAATCAATTTGATTAAGTTGTGTTTATTTCAATGGGATTGTGTCTGTCACTTTGTAAATAGAATGGGAATGTAAAGGTTGGTTTGGTCTTATTTGGTCTTATTTCAAAGGCAAGAAAATAATTTCCAAAAGTATTGTGGCATATATGATATATACCAAAATATGGTATATCTTCCAGTTGCAAACCAATCCTTTTATACATTTCTATTTTATATTAAAAAAAATTAAATTTAAAATACCTATAAAGGTGTATATAGATCTTCATTCCTCACACAAGTCCTTCTGAGCAAAAAGTTTGAAATAAGTATAAAATCTAGCACCACACTGAACAATTCTGATACACATCAAGTTACTCTAAAGTGCCAACAGTGTGAGGCAACAAATGATGTAGGTAAGTTATCCATTTCACTATTTTGCATGAGATCGTGGTTCCAAAATGCAGAAAGAATGCTTAAAAAAGTGCTTATTTTTTAAAATTAGTGCAGTGTTCTCCCAAATGACCATGCAAGCAGAATTTGTAAATGTGTAGAATAAGAAATCTGTTTAATTTCAGGATACTTTCTACTCATTTGTGTTAGGCTTCAAACTAATGTTGGGCAATAACATTTAGATCTTCCTTGATATTTTTGTCGAAAACATCATCACGCCACTATGAAGTGTCATGATGCAGTTATGTCTCTGTGCCATGATGTTTGGAACTGCCGATGCAGGGCTTGCAAGTGGGAGTTTGGAGAGCAAGCAACCAGCAGCACCGGGCTGAGGAGCTCAGGGCACAAGTCAGGTACCGGCTGACTCCAAAGCAACCCACGATACAAATGCCTCCCTATAATCAGTGTTGGTCGGTTCCCTCAGTCCCCAACAGCAAAGCTTTTGCAGGGGTAGTTTGAGGCACACACGGCCCACGTGAATTCCCCGAGGCCACACACCGCCCTGGGGACAACACCTGTCTCACAGTCACACGGCACCCTGCCATTTGCCACTGTCTCTTCACCCCGAACTCTGCCAAGGCTAAAGGCGCAACAGCCCCCTCCTGCCAAGGGGTGCTGGCGCCGGAGCTCAGGACAGGGCTGCCGCGCACACGCGCTGGGGAGGCCGGGAGAAGGGGTACCCGTGCCCAAGCACGGCCCTGGCACAAAAGCTAATCGGTCCGTGCCAGCCATGGGCAGGCACAGCCTGGGAACCACAACTGCCACAGGAGCCGGGTCACACGACAGCCTTGCAATGAAGTGTGAGACGCAGCATCGCTGCCTGGTTTCAGGGCGGGTGTGACCCGTGTGAGAGCAGGGGCAGGAGATGGCAGGGACAGGAGCCACACCGCGTACTGTGCCGCGCACAGCGTGCGTGCTCCAAAGGCAGGAGGGGCGCGGAGCTCACCGTGTTCCCGAGTCTCTGCCCACACACCACAGGCTCTGGGAAACGCCCAACAGCCACGGGTTATTGTTCCGGAGGGATTTCCACCCCACCTCCGTCTCCCCTCGGCGCCCTCAGACGCGCCCGCACCTCAATGGCGCCACCGGGTGTCGCCCGAGCGCCACCGCCCCGCGGCCGCCGGGGACGGGTCTCCGCCCGGCGCTCCCTCTCTCCCGCGGCCCGGCGGCGGCGCCGGGAACGCGCCCGAAGGAAATGTCCTCGCGCGCTCCAGTCGCCGCTGTTCCTCTCTTGTCCGGGTGCTTCGCGGTGCATTTCTAGGGAGCAAATGGCACCGGCGTGCCATGGCTTCCTGCTGCCACCTAAAGCGGCACACTTACACCCTTCCTTGCGCTCAAGCCCGTGTTCATTAGGTCGCTCGACTCACTGACTTGGCTGAAAAAAACCCACTTTTTTTGTTGTTACTATTCGGCAAGGTTGGTGGGTTGAATCTACTCAAGGAAAAGCCCTCTGTGAGGAAAAAAAGCAGGAGGACTCGGCCAGGAGCTGAAGGAGAAAGGTGACTGATGTGGTTCATCTCATGGAGTGCACCACTAATTGCAATGGTTGTAGGAGAAAGGGTACAAGGTACAAATACGGAAAGACAACACCTTGTATCCTGTATCTGTACCAGAGGGAGAATAACAGATATCTCAGAACTAGTTGAAAGAGCAGCAGAGATCTTTGTGGTGGATGTTCTTGTTTCTAGTGTAGATATAAATTAGAGTAATTCTCATGGTGTGTTCTGTGTAAGCTGACCCTTGTTAAGAAAAATTCAGCTCAGTGTTATGTCCTTCAAGTCTTAAATAAAATAAAAAAAAAATCAAAGAAAAATGCAATAGAAGAGATGCTCAGAAGAGAAGTAGAATAATCACAATTAAAAACTGGAGGTAGAAGCAAAGAAGTAAGAAATAAAGGAAGATGAAGTAAGTTTCTGTAAAATTTTAAATGCCAAGAGAGCTTTTCTCTGCAACAAAGGTGGTCATGACCTGGATTCCTTCCTCCTGAATGTAAATTTGTAACCAGGTTACATAGGTACAGGTTTTCTGTAACTTCTGTGGAGAGAAAGGCCCCTTAAAAGGGGAAAAAATCTTCAAGCTGGATATCAGTAGTTGTCCAACTGCTTCAGGCTATAGAACTGCAGAGTCTTGGTCTTATGTGCCTGGCAGGTATACTGACCTCTGCCACTTGCAAGACATCTTTGTCATGGAAATTATTTGAACAGATATTGGAATGCATTATATGGGAGGCGAGCTCATGTGATCTTCATTATCTCTTTGGTCTTTAAAAGGGTGGCTTTATTTTCAACCTTTGGCAAGATGTCCTGCAACCTATTTTGAACTGAAACAGGAAGATGAGCAGAATATCACGAAGCTGTGGTGACTTCCCTGCTTATCTTGGCTGCCTTCTCCTCAGGAGTTGTACTGAACACCAGACTCGTGCAGCAAACAAGCTTGGCCAGTATTTATAAATAAACACGCATTTCTTGGTGCATTTTTTCTTATCTGCATCTTTTTTTTTTTAAATACTTTAATCGCCCTGAGGCAATGGCAGTCTTTATCTGTGATAAATTCAAAGAATATTGACCAGGACTCTGACTCTAAAAAGAAGCAGAACTTTTTATCAGATGACTACAGTGCTGCACAAAAACCCTTTGAAGTCCCTGGCAAGGTACATGCACTGATTTGCGATCACACTAGAGTGAAGACGCATACATAATTCTGGAGGGAATATCCAACATTTCGGACATGCATTTGTGATTGGGTTGTGGCAGCCAGGACTGCAGGGCCTGCAGGGCCAGGTCTCCCAAGGCCCTACACCTTCCCTGTGTGAGGCTCTCTAGGCCATTTTGTCTTTCTCATTTTGAGCAGCAGTAGCAACACAGAGCAGAGATGGCTGGAAATTTCTCACAGCAAATTCTCCATTGGGAAAAAAAGCTTTCAAAACTGTAATTGGCAGGTTTCTGAGCAGCACATTGGCTGTGACAGAAGCCAGGCAGGATGGCAAGCTGCCTGCTTCCCTTGCAGGCTTACTTGGCTTTCTCTATCGACAGTTCACATGCTTTCTGGGCTTCCTGACAGCTGAATAGGGAGGATACCATGGGTCAGGGAGCCTGTGATCCTGAGGGAAGGGGGCAGGCTTAAGCCCACATTTCCATTCTAATCTCACTTTGGATGGACAGTCTTTTCTAGAAATATGGGATAGAAATTCTGGTTCTCCAGGGCTTCAATGAAGAACAGTCAATCTCTTATTTCAGAGATCCTCAGGCAATGCCAACAGCAGAAAGAGCATCCATCCTTCTCCAACCTAGACTCAGAGGCAGGGATAAGGTGCTTTAAAGAAAAAGAGGCATCCTCTCTTCCCTTTTTGAGATGCAGTGGCAGAAGGGACCCATCAGCTTTTAATTGCTCCATCAGCTACATGGGACTGTTGTCGCCATGCTTTTCCATTCTTGGCACATAACACTTTCTGTGGGGATACAGTTAATGGACATTTAACCTGGGAATGAGGGGAAGAAACACAGAGGATGATTCATAGTTTTCAATTACTGTTCTCAGGCTGAGAAAGGCAGTAGTGCATTTTAGCTGCTAGCTCAGCGATGCTTACATCCTGTTTGAAACTCTCCTAGGCATCTACAGGCTATTTAAGCAAGCAGTGAAATGCTCATCAACTATTTGGCATGAATACTTTTAGGCTTCTGTCTGTTAGTGGCTGTTCTTCAATATAGCTCTGAGTATGTATATATCCTTTACAATAAATGCAACACAACAGATTAGCCAGGCAACACAGGGGTGATTCTGCTTCTCTTCAGTGTAGGATAGAAACTGGTCTACAGGGAATTTAACTTCAGCACAGGAACACCCTGTCTCACGTAGCCTTCAGAACAGCTCAAATCCTGAAGTCTTTATTTAGGCCCTGATTAAACAAACTGCACAAGCATAAATCAAACTAACATCATGGCTTTGCTGAATTTATGTCCCAAGTCTTACTCCAGTAAACTAGTTAAACTGGGCTGCAGCTCTCAATTTGCTGTTTCAAATCAGACTCCTTACACCTGTGAACAAAGGCTATTATCACTTTCTCTTCTCATAATTCTGAGTTCAGTTTTCCACAGTCATCTGTAATTTATTTTCCCAGTTAGAGGTATTTGTAGAAAAAAATAAAGCAGCAGAGCCTTGTAAGACATCTGATCAAAAGGCAGAATTAAACTTGTCACAACTAAGTGATTTGCCATAAAATAGTGAAAAATACATTAATATTTCACTAGTTCCATTTTAGGTTGTGAGAAGAGAGGTGAATATTTTTTAAATGTGCCTTCTGTACACAGTACCAGAAGGTTATACTTGTATTTTCTTCTTTATAAGCAAGTCCAAGCTCTTGGCTAAAGTCCAGTGGACATTTTTCTTTGTCCATTAAGGCAATCTCCTACACAGTTTACCAGGGGAGGATGAAATTCCTCAAGCTGTGTTATAAACATTTATCACTGAAATCACTCTCCTAGTAACAAGAACAGCAGACAAAATTCAAGACAGTGCTACATTGAGTGTGCTTTACAGATGGAGACTATAGAACCAGGAGTGAAATAGTAAAGCCAAAGACCAAATAAGCCACTGTGAAAAGATTAAACAAGACAATTTTCCATCACAGAGAGTTTTGAGGTTCAGTGAAAGTAGGAAAACCTGATTCTGTCACTCCAAACAAAAGACAGAGTAATATTTAGACACCAAATGAAAGAGTCTGAGAAAGGATCTTTTTCACTCTTTTGAGAAGTCTTGGTTCTTCCCTGAAGCAGTTCTTTGCAGAGATAACCTACAAGTACTTCAAAGCCATGTAGCCTGTATTTTCTTCACTGGATAAACTTTTTGAGAGCTCTAAGGAATCTCCCTGTTGTTCCTCTGCTTTCTATCACTCAAGTTCATTCCTCTTGAATAAAATCTCTAGAGATGATAGTTGAAATCAGGGCCCTGTTGAGACCATGGCCCACAGTGGGCAGCACTGATTTTAATTTGGCCTGTAGTTCAGCATGGAACTGAGAATGGGCAGCACTGACAGCAGTGCCTGAAGGCTGCTGGTCAGGGAGGCTCTTATCAGTTCACCTTCCTGTCCTCCTTTTCAGCTGCAATTTACTCCCTTCTCTGCCAGTCTCCCTAATTAGTGCAGAGGATTTGTTTGTGTATAGCCCTAATAAATCGTAATCACCTTCAATATAGCACTTCCCCAGACTATGACCTTTTGCTCTCCAACCATGTCCTGTGCCAAGTACTGGGTGGGAGGATTGGGCAAGGATTTCCTATGTACTGCCATCACCAGCAACAGGGAATCCAGACTTCCCTTCCTCATTTAGCCCAGTGCTAAGGGCTACCACCATTAATGAATTATTTCCTTTATGAAAGCATTTCACAAAATTAAACAGGGATAAAGACAGAAAGCAATCAAAAACCTGAACAAATTACTGCAGAACTTCTAAAGCATTTTAAAAGAGAATGAAAACTTCTTAGGGGTTGTGTTTTTGTGACAAAAACTATGCAATTCCATGAAAGCCATAGTGTTCTAGAAAAATAATAATTTATAGATGACTCCAGAAAGGTTTCTTAAAATGGCAAGATGGCAAGAGGCTGATGAGGTGGGATTTTCTGGACATACTGTGAGCATATCAATACCAGCCTCTCTACCTCTGCAGGCTGCATCTGGTTTTCAAAGAGTTACATTTTCTGCAGAATTGCTGGCAGTTTTCTGATATGTGTATCTAGTGAATCTGGGAGCCCCATCAGGCTGTAACTTATGCAGAAGGCTGCACTGAGTCCTGGCAAGCTCAGGCCTCCAGAATTTAACAATGTAATAGAAGGAAACATGCCAAACCATCTACCTGAACTGCTATTCCCTCAACACATTCCTCTGTGGTGTTTCTTGGCTGGCTGCTTCATCCCTCAGCTCTAGAACTGAAAAAAACCTGGTGCTTGAACTTATATTTCTCATAGTCCTTTACATAGCCTATGCAGCAAAAATACCCCAGAATCCTATTAAAGTTTCATTTTCCAAAGGAAAAAAGCCTCTGAAAAATAATTGTCTTTTCCTAATACCATTAGTTATTTTTAGTTAATACTGAAGAGCGGCAGATGGGTGCTCATGAATTTAGATAAAAATATGTGAAAATCAGAAGCGCATCTTTAGGTATTTAGGTTTCCAATTTTTGTTTTGAGGAGGATGTTGCAAAATTAAGACTTTGAATAGCAATCATAATTAGAAAAAGGTTTTTAGACTAATACTACAAATCTAACCTACAAATATATCCTGTTTTGTCATAACCACACATAATTCTTTCTTCACTGTGGATGGGTCAAAATCACATCAACTGCAACAGTCCCATCTTCTTGGTGTGAAACTATGGTCCTAAAGAAGCAGAGAAGCTTAGCACAGGAAAAGATCCAACATACAACTAGTAAAGTATTATAGAAGTTATTTAATTTGTGTTTTCATAGTTTATGCATATAGATGATTACAATCCCTGCTACAGAAAGTAGAGAGGTTTCTGTGTTTGCCTGCTCACTGTGTCACAAGAACACAGTCTGGGTGAGTTGGGAAATGAAAGTCAGCCATGTCAGCCAATGGGAAAAAGCAGGGCAGATATCCTGATAAGTTATCAAGTATTTCAGGTTCAAAGTGTACGGAATTTTTGCACATTTGTAATTTTTCTGGTGACTACCATAAACATTGGTTTGTTGGAAGGTTGTTTCCAACAGCAGTAATGTTTAGCGGGAATATTTCTTGGCTATATGCTAGCTATATACTGAACAGGAAGTTTCCACAGGGTAGCAGTCACAACACAATGGTTGGTGTGCACAACATGCTGCTGTACCTATTCCACACAACATATAAACATCAGCTCAGCAAGGAAAGACAGGAATTTGGAAGTAGTTTTGCCTTATATATTTGTGGGCTCTATCTGTTTGTGTTGATGAGACAAACTAAAGCAAGGATTCCTATTACTGTTCAACTAATGATTGCACTGGTAACTTCTACTATCCCACAGATTTATAAGATAGTCTCACATATATAAAATTCAAGCTCTGTTGTTCTTGTCCATAAAGTAGTTCCTTTCACATGTCCTGTGTCCAAATGACAGTAGTATGTCATAACATTTGAGTCATAATTCCCTATATTTCATTGTGCAATTGGATGTAATGGAATCGTTGGAATCATGTTGGAATGAAAGGAGTCCCTTCACTGCCTTCAACAAGCCTAGGATCAGACTCTGGCTTGCTTAGCACATTATTTTGGGAAATCATTGACTCTCCTAGACTTCACTCTCTCTTCCTTTTGGAAAGCTTATTAATTTATAGGTCTTTAGAATCTCTACTATTATCTTAGGAGAGATTTTTGGGTTTTTTGTTTGTTTCTTTTAGATCTTGGCATTGGAATATGGGTTGTTCATAGACTAAGATGACCCTCATGTTTATAGACCTCTTGAGAAAATGGAATCACAAGTCTTCAATAAAATCTAATCAGCATTTTAAATTACTCACAGATATAAGAGTTTAACTAAACACAGAAAATACCCTGATGTTCCACCCCACAGGGTCTTATCGCGGTCAACTTGGCTTCTGTACTACAAAAACATCCTCAGTTCTTCAAATATGCCAATAAACTTTGCCTGAGAGGCAGAGTTCAGCAAATAAAGCCCTCCCCTCATGCTCCATCACCAATGTTTGCTTGTTAGACTTTGGATGAAAGAGTCAAAAATTTCTCCACTGAACCAAAAAGCTGCTGGAGGAGTTTAAACTGCTGTAAGCATGGGAAAGCAGAGCAGTTGAAACCATAAAGATAGGATTTGGGACAAGGTGATGTCACAGCCTAGCATCCAACAGGAATACATTCACACTTCAGAATCCTTCTAGCAGCCAAGAAGTTCTGCACTAACATGGATGTCACTGGGGAGTTTTTTAATAATCTTGCTACACAGAGCCAAACAGGTCTTCAGAGAGCTGTGGGAGAAGTGGAATATGCATATCTGGGAACTAAACCAAACCAATACTGATACTTTAATCATACGAGGTTTTCACTTGCTATCACATATAAAGGAGATTTTACAGTGGTTTAATTATTTTTAAAAGTTCACATTGATTCTCCAGACAGTTGTATTATATATGGATACATACAGAATAAAAAAAGCTTCACTGATGGATATCAGATGATAGTATCAATAGCCAGAATAAAAGAAAGTTGATCCCTATAGTAATACATTACTTTTCTCTGAATAAAAGTAAGCTCAAGAAAGTTGTCTGTTATCAGCCCCGCCTTCTGAGATGGTAAAAAGGTGGTTGAGTATATCCACAGTGTAATGATTTTCAGATGGGATACTGGGAAACAAAACTGGTCAGGAATGAGAAATTAGTTCAAAGAAAGGAAACATAAAAATGAGGTTAGAAACATAGAGAATATTTTAAAAACTGTATTTGTTTTCTATTAAAAAAAAATCTTGAGAAAAACATATTTTCTTTCTTAAGGTGATTTATTTGGAACTGAAACAATAGTTCAGTCTAAGAACAGCAGTGATTAAATTTCCAACAAAGGTGTAATAGCAAATGTATACCTGCTATTGGATGCTAAGAAAAACTAAATACATGACAATACCAACAAACTAATTCATGTTTTAGGAGAAGGAGAGTTCTGGGGGCCCTCTCAAGACTCAAGAGAACTTCTGAGGTAGAGGTAGAGGTATGTTGTATAGAGCAATCACTCCTTTCCACTTGCATGCTGTGCTAGCCATGACGCAAGTGACATTCTGCCATCATTCTTGGTTTATAAATCATTAAAAAGTAATTTGAAAATATCATCAATTTCTCCTTTGGTTTAGAACTGCAGATACACTTGCTACCTATCTCCAGAGAAGATGTTTTGAGGGATTAGCATATGGCTTATGGCATTTGACTTTCAAATGTAAATCCTTTTACTCATGGTCTTTGAAGGTCCTAATCAACCAAATTCTAAGTCCATGAAAATTTCTAATTCTAAATAAAATTCAAGGAATATCTATACAACTTCTAAGTGGTTATTATGTTTACTAAACTGTTGAATTATGGAAGACCTCAGGACTTGTGCTCTTCTGCATTTGTTATTAGGGCATATACCTTGTATCCCTGGACTTCCTGAATCTGTGTGTACCCAAAACAAAGCACCGCAACATCATGTGGTGTCCTGACTACTTCAGCCTAGGCCTGACTTAGTACTCAGGTCTGGACCACAGCCCAGGCAGCCAGCACTTGCCTGGAAACCCAGGCTGTCTGTGTCAGTTCCAGCCACCAGGCACGTCTGGATTGCTCATACATCACACAAAAATGCTCAGTCAGCGGAATTTAGTGGTTACTTATTTAGGTGGCAGCATTTGGCAGAAGTCTTTCTAACTTGCTGCTTTGCAGGGGAACTGGTGTTGACAGATGGGAAAATATCCAACAAATTCAGAATAAAAAAAAATAATGCATGATTTCTTCTAGTGCTAGCTTTTACAAATCAGAGCCAAAGACTGCCACAGTGATGAGAAATATGGGTCAGGAAAATACATCTAGAGCTGGGTATTAGGGGGCTAGCTGGAGTCTGAATGTGCTCCACAGTACTGCATAGGCACTTGAGGGGCTCATGTGCACTGGAGTGCAGTGGCAGAGCTGAATAAACCTGCCTCTAAAGGCTGCACTGAGATCCAGCTCCCTGGGCTTGTGACAATGTCTCCCTTGCAGAAATCACAAAGACTTGTAACAGTGTGGGATTTTTTTTAACTAACAGCACATTTTCTCTTGCACTCATGCAGAAAAATATGTTTCCTACCCTGTATTTAGGAAATCATGGGAGGATCAGCTCTCCAAGGGCCTGAGGCCACTTTGGCTACTTGAATTCAGCCCTCAAATCCCCAGGTAGCTTTTCCAACGCACCTGCCCAGGGAGGCACTGGAGCTGTCTGCCTGCCTAAATTACTGCCTCTCAGCATGTCATAAGTATTGAAGTGTGGATATGTCCATGCTGTTACATGTTTAAGCCCTTCTTAAATAAGCTATTAGCAGATCTATGTTGTCTGCAGGTCTGCTTCTCAGGCATTTTCTGTTTGTGCTGTCATAAGGTCTGACACACAGTGTTCCTGGCAAAGGTGTTTCCTCATGATTCATCTAACCACTAAAACCTGTGGAAGACAGGAGAGTCTAATGCCCACCTCCCCAGAAAGGAGAGGGTTCAGGATATGTAGAATAAAGAATGTCACTGCCCTCTTCTCATGAAAAGGGGCTGATTTGCTTTTGGTACCCGCACTGAGGAAAAGGCACATGGTAATGAATATTGAGGTGTAAATGCATGCAGCCAACATAGGTTCCCTCCTGCCCCAGAGTCTTGCTCTGACCCTCAGCACCTTCAACTGGCTTCACAATTAGCATTTCAATTTCCAGGAGACTCCCAGGACTCCTTCCACAGTGTCTGAGAAGGTATCCAGGCACTAATTGGGAGCAGTGCACCCACTCTGCTGTTAGCTGTTAGTGCAGGACACGAGAGGAAAAGCGGTCAAGGAGAGCTGCAGGAGCACAGAGCATCCCTCCCAGCCCACCTGACAGCCTGAGCTAGAAATCTGAAATGCATACTTTGCAAGAGACAGCCGTTCTTCCTCAAACATTGGAATAAAGAGCTCCTTAGCAAGGGATTGAATTTAGTGCAGGTACTTTGCTAAGGCTGTGGTTCATACACTGTAATAAATAAAGGCAGCCTTTTATGTGTACGTGTGTGACAGTTACCTCAGCTCACAGTGGCTGAGCCTCAATAAAGGCCCAGTGTAATTCTCTTAACCCAGGGGAAATTATAACAGCCAGTTAATAGAGAATTTCTCTGCAGTTGTTTTCCCAGTCAGCAACAGAGAGAGACAGCATATCACAAATCTTCTGTCTTGAAAGAAAATGCTCCCTTTTTTCCAAATCAAAATTGGGACTTTCTTTCTCCCACCTTTATCTTCTTTAGGAACAGACTCATGCAAAGAAGTTTGTGATACGTTTGGATAGTGGAGCCTGGTTCAGGCCCATTGTGGGGCCTCATGAAAGGAGTTTCTCTTCAGCATCTCATAAAACTCTTGTCAAGCTTTTGGTATGTGGGTGAGTTTCCTGTCTCAGATTAATTCCCCTCTTTCCACCTTCTCCATTCTCAGTTTATAGCATATTCCTACAAAGATCCTGTTTGCTTTACCCTTTAAATAGTCTGCGTCGTGTGACATGAGTGTGCACAGCGCTCAGGACTAACCTGCAAATCAGGTACCCTCAGGTATTTTTTTTATGCAAATACTGAGTCCGTTCACACCTAGAGAATATTCTTCATGCTCAAGACAGAGACATGCATGTTTCTGAAAAAACTGGCCATTCATCTTTTCCAAACTATTGATAATATGCATCAGAAGATTTTAACCTATGTTTACTGAGCCACAGTCCCACAAATGATTTGTAGGTTAGTATATGTTCTGTCCATACATTCTTAGGGCTTTCTGGATGGAAGGAACCCTGGCCTTGCCCATGGATGTTTTATGACTTTATGGGTTTGTGATGTTGGGTTAACCTTCAAAGAAACCAGACTGAAATCATGTAATTATTTTCATTACAGCCTCCACTTGGACTGACATCACAGTTTCACGTAATAAACAAGAGCCCTGTCCACTAAACTTTTTTAAGCTTTATATTTTAATGAAGTTTTCAGTTTATGCACAAGTTTTGGTGAAAATCCACTATGAAAAAATTACACTGTAAATGCCTTTATGTTTGTGGATTTCTCCTTCCTTGATTTTATTTTGTTCTGTTTTCTTTACTAATTTAGCCAAAACTAACTTATGCAGACTTTGGTTTACTTTACTCCCAGGTTTCTACTTCTAAGATTTTATTTTTAAAGGTTTTAAAATTTGGACTCAAGAATAAAAGTCTCAGGTTTTCAAAGCCAGAGTAATTTGCTTTAGTGAGATGGTGTATTGCACCTGTATCAGCTTAGTGGCACAAAATGTCTGTAGGGAATTTTTCATTAGAGTTTTTTCATTTTTCATTCAGACATCCACATGAGAGCCTAGCCAAGAACTGAAAAGATTGATTAAACTTCAAATAGTTTTACTAATAATACTGAGAAGAAATGGACTGCATAAAGGATTTGCTAGCTGTGCTTTTGGCCAGTGTGAGTGCTTGACCATTATTACCAAAATTCTTCATACCTGTGATCAGCAAAAAAATAAAGTAACAGAAGTTTTATCAGAATCAGGCACGGGTTCAAACTATGACCTGAAGGAAAATGTGGTACTTTATTAAAGCTGTAGATCTGGCTTATATGTCTGAGAATCATAATTACCAGTGTTTTAAACCACAGCCATGTTTGGTGATACATGCTGATACCCTTATGTGCTCTGAAGATGAACCATGTGTGGTATTTTGTGTGCCCAGTCAGAGATCTGACCTGCTCACCACACTTTGTATTTCTGCTCATGACCTCAGCATGGTTTCTTCTAGGCAAAACTTGAGGTTTCTCCTATTGCTGTCATTTTAGCAGGGATGAGTCCCTTTATTATCAAAATTAAGCTAAAGTAGCTTAATTACATTGTATTTGCCCAGTCTGACTGGGCCCTTTGCCTAATGAAATGATGTGCCATGTAGGAAGGGCTGTCCACTCTGAACCTCTTATTTCTCCACATATTATTCTCTGCCAGCAGCTTTTACTTGTATTGGGAAGACAAAACTGGATGGTGAACAGAGACTG
The DNA here is from genome assembly GCF_036250125.1 of Pseudopipra pipra. Lineage (NCBI taxonomy): Eukaryota > Metazoa > Chordata > Aves > Passeriformes > Pipridae > Pseudopipra > Pseudopipra pipra. Next base: position 33,477,844 of record NC_087551.1, on the reverse strand, counting down.
CAGCGATGAGAGAAACTCAGGAACAGGGTCTGCATTTGACAGCTTAAATGAGCTGAAGGCAGTCAACACCTCAAGTTACCTTCTGATGCCAGTTAAAGGCATGTCTGTTAACTGAAGCTGGGGTGTTTGAAGGGAAGATGAAGGTCTAGAAAATGTGTTCACAGCCTGTCAGAGTCAAGCTCCTGGCACAGCAGTGAAGCAATTTCTTTATCCTGACCATGAGCACAGCAATCATACATGTGCTTCCCTGATGGAGGAATATAGCTATAGGCACAGTCCACTGCTAATTAGGCTGGGAGATGAAAATAGCTGGATCTCTGATGGAGCGGTATCTCATTCCTTTCTTTAAACTACCACATGGGAAGGTCATGAAGGTGGCTAGTTTCTTTTCTCCAGACTTCTGCAGTGCTATTTTCTGGCACAAGGACCCAGAAGAGACAAGGGAAACGGATATGCTTCAGCCCATCCTTCTGCCATCCTTATGCTGGCTAGTAGTTTCCAAAGCACTGCATGAGTACCTAAGTCATTTTGTCATGGTTGGTAGGAATTCGATGATCAGCTAATGCCAATTGGGAGGAAAAGTGAGAGAAGCAGGTGAGGACCAGAGCTGAATGAGAAAGCACTCATGCCAGACCCACGCCTGTTCTCAAGCTGAAGCTCCATCTGGGCTGGACACCACCCTGTGTCCAGGAGAACTAAGAGGACTGGGGCACACAGTAGGAGCCAGCCACATCTCTACCAGCTACTGTGCCAGCATCTAAACCCTCTCCAAACAGCCTGCTGAGACTCCAGCTGCACCTCTTTTCTCTCATTCCAGAACCCATGATTTTCCTCACCAAATGCCTTCTGGTTCAGCCATCTGTAGTGTCTGGTGGAAGAAACCTCAGAGTTCTCCTTCAATTGCTTGGTCCCTACCAATGTCAGGTCTCCAGTCACCTCCATTTTCAGAACCCTGTTCAGTAGCATCTCCTTGCTTTTTGAGTACCTTCAGAAATGAGGTAGTCAGAGGTGCTTGGCAGAATATTCCCCTTCTTGTCCTTCACTATGAATTGCCAATCGTTTGATCTTCAACCTTTTGTTATTGTGGCAGGTTTTTTATTTAATTTTACACCATCACAAAGTACTTGACATAGGAAGGGACCTCTCATGATCATCAAGTCCAACTCCACTTTGCTAAAGCAGGGTGAGCTAAGGTAAGTTGCTCAGTCAGCTTTTGAATATTGCCAAGAATGGAGACTCCACAACCCCTCTGGAAAACCTGGTGCCAACCTATGATCACCCCTACAGTAACAGTTTTTTCTTATGTTTAAATGGAATTTCTTGTATTTCAGTGTGTGCCCATTGCCTCTTGTCTTCTCAGTAAGTACCACCACAGTGCCAGTTTATGACCAACTTACAGTACGTTAGGATCCCAGGCCTGCTTTCCAGCTGGTCAACATTCAGAATGTACTGGTGCAAAAAAGCTACTCCTTCTCATGGAAAGGACTTTGCACTTTCCTTTTTTGGAACTTCATAAGTTTCCTGTTAGCTCATTTCTTCAACATGTCAAGGTCTCCCAGAATGGCACCAAAACCAGCTGGTGCATCAACCACTTCTGCTGCTATTGTACTCTCTGCAAACTTGCTTGCAGTGCAGTAGCCTCATTATCTAGGTCATTAATGAAGAACAAATGCTGCTAGCTTTTACCCACTGGAAGCTCATTTTCTTCTTTGAGCATTTTATTTATGAATATCCTGTTTGTAGAAAGGAAATCCAAATGATTATTCATTACTCACCTTTGTGTTTTAGGTGCAATGTAAAGCCATGGAATTATTAAGCGAATCATATACCAATCAAATTTGTAACAGAATATTTCCAAGAAAGTAGTTTTGTTTTATGGATGAACCTCATGGAAAAACATCTAGAGGAACACTTGCACTTATTTTTGACTGAAGTTGCTCTACAGAAACAGTCTGTTTTCTAAAGAGGTTTTTGTGGCTAAAATACAGAACAAACATTTGAAGAAAGGGCAAAGAATACATTAAAGGATACTCCCTATCCCTGAAGTAAAACCTAGAAATTCTGGAAATAGGATGTTCCTGCACAAACAAATGCACATATATATATATAAATATATATATATATATGTATATATATATAATGTGTATATATATAAAATGTGCATATATATAAAAGTGAAAGAAATTATATTTTTACTTTCCATCCAGCATGAGCACAGCCTATGGTGACTGCTGAGTATTGTACATGTTTTCATGCTAAATAGCTTCACTCTGTTGATGCAAACATGTGCAAAAGACAAGAGATAGATCTGAGATGAGGTAGTTACAGTTTCATACACAGACAAGCTTGTAAAACTCTCAGTGGAAGAGGTGGAACAACAGTTAAAGTTTGCACCAAGAGCTCCCATAGTCTTTCCTAGAAGTAAACAAGGCCCAAAATGTCTTTGAGAATGTTGGTCTTTGTTTCTGTCCTGCCACAACTGTCTCTTTTTAGTCCCATCCTTTGTCATACTCATTATCATTCTCAATCCTGAGTGAGAATGGGGCAAAACATAACCTTTGTTTGTTCCTTTTTGTGTTCCCAGGCCATGTTCCTGTTTGATTAGTGGCGTTTCCTTTTTCCTGTCCTTTGTTTATTACGATAACACATTTCCTGTTTATTGGTTTATAGTAACCAGACAAAAATAATGTTGTTTAGAACTCTGTCTTGGAAGTGCTGGAGGTTCAATGACACACAGCATTTGAGTCTTACACGCATTCCTGATGTCTCAGCTTCCTCCTCTTCTCAGTTTCCCCCAAACTTCCCAGTTCTACTCCCTTTGTCATCACACCCCCCATCTTTGCTTTTCACTCACCCCATAACCCTTCACTCACCCCATATTCTTATTTCTGGCAGTTGAAACCTAAGAATTTGGCAAGAAGGAGGGAAAGAACCACAAAAATGGGCCATGGTACAGCCAGTGTAAACATAAGCTTCATGGTGGCAAACCCTCTTGTTCCAGCATCACTGGTAAGAGAAACACAGTTGGACATTGTTGTGCTCCAGTGGCAGGACACAAGTAGGGAAAGCCAAACAACTGAGTGAAACCGAGACCATTGCTGGGCATCCACCAAAAGTTGGATTAAAAATTTTAGATTTAAATAAAGAAGATTTAAATGTTGCCTTTGCTTCCTCATGATTTGAGGACATTAAGGGTTTTAATTTTCAAACTTCTTGTTATCACACTGAATACTTGCCTTTAAATTACTATTTTCCTTCTTAACAAAAGCTTACATTCACAGGTATCAGCCTAAGAGCATTTGCAGCTTTAAAAAAAGCAGGATAGTGCAGATATGGTCCCAAATACCAGAGGACCCCACAAGCAGAGAGCCCAGTCTGCCTTTAGTGCAGTGGGATGCTACTGTTGACTCTGTGCCTGCAATTGCCATGAATTTGCTAAAAGTTTGGAAGCAAGTTATCCTGGTTTCTTCATTTATCAGATTCTTCATTTACCAGTCACACCAGCATCCCCCAAAATGTACACAGGCAGAGGAAATGGAGATCTTCTTTAGGCCTGCCAGAGACATTGCTTACAAATATTCAGGACATAATTGCCTTAAGAATTAATGTAAATATACAGATTACACCGTCATACCTAGCCCTGGCAGGACAGTGCATGATAGGAAAATAAATTAATGTCTTCATGCCTAACATGAGGGTTGTTCCTTCCATCCACAGACAGTTACACTGAGGAGTGCAAAGTCAGAGACCAGCAAGCTGTGGCCTTCTGTCATCAAGAGCTTTTTGGTGACCACTGGCAAGTAGCTGATTGCTGCTGCTCTTCTGGCCCTGGACACCAGAGGCATCTTCCCACTGCTACAGAGTCTTACAGGGCTACCTCCAGTATACCACTGCTGCTCCTCCTTCACTCCAGGCTTCAACCTGACAGCAGTCCTGTCTGCTCTGGAGAGATTACTAAAGGATTTTGAAGCCTGGAGGTTGGAACTGGCGAGTAGTGTAACGTTTAGCAATGAACCTGAAATTTCATTGCAAGAAATGAGACCTCATAACTAGAAGGCTTAGTTTCTAAAGATGTCAAAAGCATAATTTTAATTTTTAATGGCTGTAAAAATAGTTTTCCTTCTTGCTAATGACTTATAGTCTGTAAGTAAACTGTTGTAAACAAACTTATTAGCAGTTTAGAGCATATACAAAGAACTACGTCTGCCCAGAAGGTGAAGAAGATGCCCTAAAGACAGAATTTAGATCAAGTGAGACAAGGAAGGACCATATCAAGGAAAACAGACTTGGCCTTCTGCACTCACAAAACACATACAGGATGGACCAGGGATCAGACCCAGCCAGCACAGGTTTAGGAGGGGCAGGTCCTGTCTGACCAACCTGATCTCCTTTTATGATCAGGTGACCCGCGTGGTGGATGAGGGGAAGGCTGTGGATGTGTCTGTCTGGACTTCAGCAAAGCCTTTGACACCATCTCCCATAGCATACTCCTGGAAAAGCTGGCAGCCCACGGCTTGGACAGGGGCACTCTGTGCTGGGTCAGGAACTGGCTGGAGGGCCGGGCCCAGAGAGTGCTGGTGAACGGGGCTGCATCCAGTTGGCGACCAGTCACTAGTGGTGTCCCCCAGGGATCAGTTTTAGGTCCAGTTCTATTTAATATCTTTATCAATGATCTGGATGAGGGGATTGAGTCCACCATTAGCAAATTTGCAGACAACACCAAGCTGAGGGGGAGTGTCGATCAGCTGGAAGGCAGGAGGGCTCTGCAGAGGGACCTGGACAGACTGGAGAGATGATCTGATTCCAACGGGATGAGGTTCAACAAGGCCAAGTGCTGATTCCTGCACTTTGGTCACAGCAACCCCATGCAGCGCTACAGGTTGGACACAGAGTGGCTGGAGAGCAGACAGGCAGAAAGGGACCTGGGAGTTTTGAGACTCCCAAAAAGCTGAACATGAGCCAGCAGTGTGCCCAGGTGGCCAAGAAGGCCAATGGCATCCTGGCCTGGATCAGGAACAGTGTGGCCAGCAGGACCAGGGAAGCAATTCTTCCCCTGTACTCAGTGCTGGTGAGGCCACACCTGGAGTACTGTGTCCAGTTCTGGGTCCCTCAGTTCAGGAAGGATATTGAGGTGCTGGAGCAGGTCCAGAGAAGAGCAACAAGGCTGGTGAAGGGACTCGAGCACAAGTCCTGTGAGGAGAGGCTGAGGGAGCTGGGGCTGTTTAGCCTGGAGAAGAGGAGGCTCAGGGGAGACCTCATCACTCTCTACAACTCCCTGAAAGGAGGTTGTAGCCAGGTGGGGGAGCGTCAATCTTTTCTCCTAGGCAACCAGCAGTAGGACAAGGGAGCACAATCTTAAGCTGTGCCAGGGGAGGTTTAGGTTGGATATTAGGAAGAAATTTTTTACGGAGAGAGTAATCAGGCATTGGAAAGGGCTGTCCAGGGAGGTGGTGAATTCACCATCCCCGGAGGTTTTTAAGATGAGACTGGATGAGGCACTTAGTGCCATGGTCTAGTAACCAAGGCAGTGTTGGATCAAGGGTTGGACTTGATGATCTCGGAGGTCTTTTCCAACCCAGTTGATTCTATGATCTCTATAATAAGAGCTTTTTTTTTTATTCAGACATTCAAGGAAACACTTGAATAAGACCTTGGGGAAGATAACTGCTTGGAACCAAAGCATGCTGCAGGTCCTTTATGGGTGTAAGTCACAGCAGAGCGAGTGCCAAAAAATATTTCCTAATTAATAACCTGACTCCACCACGTGGAGCTTTACAGTGACAAAAACCAGATGCAGCATGCAATGCCATGTAACAATCCCTCCAATTGAAGTAACTGAAGGTGCGAGAAGGCTCTAGACAGCATTGTCAGGCTTACTTCTAAGTCATCTAAATAAGCAACTAAAGTAGTTTTCTGTTCATGTGCTTATTAGCTAAGATAATGATGCTATTTAGGTGCCTAATTATAAACTGAAATGTCTAACTTGAGGTGTAAAATGTTGTCCTAAGTTCCTTGTCAGTGCTTATAGTCAAGCACAGAAAGAAGGGTGACTGCAATCCAGAGCAGTGCATTCCTATCACTTGACTGGATATTGAGAATAGAGTAAAAAAAATATAATTTTAGAGTAATAAATTCTTGCCTGGAGTGTTTTCATTTTCATAACCATTCTTGTCGAGTGTTTTCACAGGCATTGATTTCCCTCAGGTAAAAATATATGTACCAGAGTCACATTTACATTTTTGTCTAAGTGTTGCCACCCTCTGTTTTCCAATAAGTTTTTATGCCTCTGTTTAACAATATGTAATTTGTAGCAAGCTTTATGCTTCAAAAGAAACACATAAAATTCTGTTTATTATCCCATTCTTTATTTGTCACCGAGTTCAATTTGTCCCACCATGGCACTGAATAGTCATTTGCTAACAACTCAGAAGATAATCACCAGTTTCATCTCCAAGACTTAAAATAGTCCAGGGTGGTGCTTCTGAGTTTTTGCATGCACACACATACCCTTCCCCTGCCCCCAGACAAGCCACAGCTAACCACAGACAAATCTCCACATATCTAAATACTATTTGTCCTTGCACAACAGCGGGAATATGTCCTGAGTCACCCCAGCACGCTCTTTTTATTTTTTTCTGGAACCATACAATTAGCATCTGTTTTTAGTACTTAGCCTTCAGACAGAAGGGGATACAGAGAAGTCCCTGTTGTTAGTTGTTGCTATGGACTAGTCAGTAGTAGTCTGCAAAATTGCAGCCAGCAGAAAGAACGACAGGGCTCACTCTTCCAAATACATCCCCACGTTTTTTACCTATTAGCCTCATTTTCCCTAGGCAGAAATGAAGTGTTTTGGAGACTGAGAGTTAAGAGTCTCAGTAGAGGGGCAAACAGTGCTCTGTCTATAAACTGTGGATGGCGGGAGAACAGAGAAGGTGTGAGAAGACACAAGATTTGTACGTTTTATCCCCTCAGAGTTAGATAAACTCAGGGCTTGGGTCCGCCAAAGAAGAAAGGAACCCATCCCCTCCACCCCAACACAGAGGGAACACACTTCACAGAAAGATTTGGGTTTATTTCTGAAAGTTTCCTCTCCATTCCTGCTTGTAATGCACCTGAGCATCACTGCAGGCAGGGTGCCACAAGCACTCTGAGCTGGTAATGTTTTGCTACAGTTTACATGGCTGCACAAAAGACATGAAGAAGGATGAAGAGAAAAGTATAATTTTAGGAAATGGACACATCTCCACACTTTTTAAGGTCAATAATTTGATGCTATCTTCATGGAACTCAAAAGTAAGGTACAGCTCTGATATTGCATCTAATTATCACCTAAAACTCAAGTCTGTCCGCATTAAATATGAATTTCAAAATTCAAATGAAACACTTCCTACCCCCACTTGCTGGTTTCCAGCTAGGTTCTTTGAGTACATACAGCTCATGTTGCTGAGGCATTTGTGCACCTCATTTCTTTACCAAATCAAGCACATTACATAAGTGTGGGGACACAGTCACAAATATTCTGCAATTCAGTGAGCCCCAGCTCTTCCTGAGAGAGGTGGATAGTGAGTCATGCCTAGAAGTAATGTGTGTGTAAGTGTGGCTGTTAAAAGTAGCGGAATGGGGAGCATGGGGCCAGACACTGTGGTTTGCCATGGTTCCTTGGTGCTGCAAGCAGCCACAGGGGCATTAGCAATTCAGCCTTGTAGCTGACCAGTCCTGGAGAACAAGCTGGATGTAGGGATTGGTGAAGACCTGGTTGAAATCTATAGGTCAGTTTGCATGCTGAAAATGAAACATAATCTTATGATTCTGCAATATGTGCTAAAAAATGGGAAAGATTAGTCTTAAAAGTACCACATATTTCGCTTCATGACACCCAATGCAATACTACCCAACTATGCAACCACTATAAACTTAGCAATCTACTGGTGGCAGATTAGTTTACATTTTTTCTACTTTTTCAGTCAGATGTAGGAGGAAGTGTTTGCGTATTTGACTACACATCCTTTTTGAGAGGATGAGCTATTTTGCTGTCAAACTACATTAGCAGTTAGATAAGATGGCATGTCCATGATTCTCTGAACATTTGACCCTGGAAATTGCGAAACATAAATTCTATTACTTTGGGCCATACTGGGCCTGTCTCGAACACATGTGCAAACTCACATGGACTAGTCTTCTGCGTGTCTTGTGGCAGGGAGACACATAATCACAGACCTGAACTTCTCATCCCTATTGTTGTGTGAAAATAGGAGAAATCAAGGTCATTTCCCACTCTTTCAGTAGACTCCCTCCATAGGGGTTGCTATGACTTTAATTGAAAAAAGGTTGCATGATTATACCATGTCAACAAGAAAGATGTTGCCTGTAAATTTTATGACCCATAATTAAATTACAGGTGTAACTTGTTCCAGTTTGCTGCTGAATTCCAAATAAGTAGAATCAGAAACTAGTCAGACCCTGCTCAAGAATATACTGAGTGTCCGGGGTTTAACTCTTGCCATATGGTTTGCTGCTAGGCTTTAGGATTTGACTCTTCTGGATTTGGTACCAGCCTCAGGGTCTGATACCGCACTCCATCGTGGGGTCCAGTCACATGGGCATCAATAGAACTCTGCAGTTTATCCAGTGTATTCAGTGCAGTAGTACAATACTGAATGCAGCTTCACAGGAGTGTTTCAGCAATCTCGGAGCCTGCCATGTGGTGACTTTTGCAGAAGGAACCTCGCACAGCAGATGGGTATCCATGTCACAAGCAGTGATTGCAATCTCAGTGGCATAACAGCAATCTCAGTATGATTGGAACTCATTTCATTTAAGATTTCAAAGAATTCCATTCCATGGTTGTAAATAAAATGAATCCTCTATCTGCTACAGATATGGCCTAACTTCAAAACTGTTTATATTAAGGTAATTTTGTTATCCCATTTATCTGAAGAATCCTTCCCAGAGAAGCTTAGCACAGCAAAACTACAAGCAACTATCTATTATTTGGGTGGTTCAGAAGAGCATTGTTAAGAAAAAGCTTAGTGTTGACCCTGCTAATTAATACCCATCTTTCTAAAGATCAAAGAATGGAACCTGATCAGGAACAGCTGCTGTTATGTGTAGTTATTTACATTTTCCTGTCTGACACCCTAACATGCTTTTAATAATTTATCTCCCCTTTGCAAATGGTAATTCCATCGGTTTATGAAAGAAAATCAGTGTGTCTGCTCTTGACAGATGGTTGCATACCTAAGATTGTGCTGCCGCTGATCCGTACATGGAATTTTCCCCAGTGTGAATGGGAATTTCATATGTGTATGACCACAGTCCAGGAAAGGAAAAATCCTGCTGTCCTCGGGGATCTTTTCCTGCAGAGTGATGGGACACCAGTGATACTCCACTGTGCAAAAGGGCTGCAGGACTCAGGCATAAAGACTAGAGAGCACTGGAGGTTTCCATCTTTCCCTTCCTGCAAGGGTTAAGTTGTGGACATTAGTGTTGCATGTCCCTGCTCTCCACACACTTGGTCTCTGCAGAGGCACTTGGTATTCCAGATGCTTCAAGACAGTAGATGCTATTGGTAACTGAATAGATGACATGCCCAAGCAGTAAGAACCTCTTATCACTGTGTTTATGTCAGTAATCCAAGTTCAGATATCCAACTCCCTTAAGGAAAAGTAAACTGTACTTAAGTCAAAACTCAATAAAGAATCTGTGTTGGTGAAATCTAAGCTCAGTTTCCATTTAGAGAAATTGAAAATAATGACCACAAACTTATTTTTAAAAAATATGGCAGTTGATATGCAAATAGCTCCATGAGAAGGCAGAAAAATGACAGAAAGTATGGCAGGGGAGTAGGCAGGAGAGAACAGATGGGAGAGAGAAGAAAAATCTCTTAGCTAGACTTTTTGTGCATGCATATCCTGTATATAGGCCACCCACCTATGACACATGGATTTTGGAAGGGTGTTATTCTACCCCTTATACATAGAATTGACTTTCCCTGTAACTAGGAAAACATTTATTTTAAAAATTGAATCAACCCTGAGTAAAACATGGGTTTCAATTACAGGAAGAATAGGTTCATGAACTCCGGCTAGATTTCTGAACCCTGCCATCTTAAAAAAAAAAAAAAATTAAAATCGCATGTCTGCTAAAGTCTTAAGTTCCTGGAAGCATACCTTTCTCTGGATCACCAAGCAAACTACCCAGTAAGGGGTTTCAAACTGCACAGGAGGCAAAATAGCTACTAACTATTAACCAATACAAAAAAAAGAAAAAAAAGGGAAAATGGTTACAGTGCCTGACCCAGGTAGTAGAGCTATGTCACTCTTCTGCAGTAAGGCAGAAGTAGTTTTAAGCATGGCATCAAAAACCATATGCTTTTCTAGAGAACTGTTAATGCTAACCTGGGATATGTTCAAGTCTTTCAAAGTGGAATTAAGAAAACTATTCTGTTCCTTCTGTTCCTTTGTAATCCCTAAGAGTAGAGATTTGTAGTGCCGGTGCAGTTACCTCTCCCTCCTTCCCAATAAACAATAGGTTTTGCCAACCAATGCAACCTGTTGGTCACTGCTGAATCTTTGCAGTAGCTGGAGCATGGTGTGAACTCATGGGATGCTTGTGGAGGACTTCTGCCCCTTCAAGAAGCCATTGGTGGTCCTGTCCTGGTTAACAAAATAGTCTCCAGATAAGCAAGTGGGCATATATCTTCCTCATGGGTATCTGTGACCTTGACACTACTCTTTTCCATACCACTGTTTGCAGACTGCTTATGTTTTCCCTATTGTGTGGCTATTTCAGTGACATGCACTTGCTTCTGTATGTCTGCATGACTATTCTCAGATTGGAGTAGTCACTGATTCATGAGGGAGGAAGGTTTAGTTCATAGATATGTTTTATCTCTGCTGAATGTTTTGCAGCTTTGTGAAGACCAAACTGCTATAAAACATCGTATGGATTAAGTTTCCATGGAAACAAAAAGTAAACATAATTTTTGTCTCCTACCACTTTTACATTATTGCAGCTTCATAAATTCAAAGCCTTGAGTGACTTGAGCTGTAAATGGAATCAAACCCATTGTTTCCAGTCCACATAAATTAAAAGATCCAGTCTATAAAGATAGGGTTAATAACTCTGATTTTCTTGCAATTAATTTTGATTGCATCTGAGAATAAGAAAGAGTAAGAAGTATTGCCTACTACATCTGGAACTTTCATTTGTTGTAAAGGGGTTTTTTTAGCTTTCCCCCAAACCTTGAGATACAACTTTCGACAAGTTCACTTCTGCCACCTCTTACCTGCCCAGAGTCATTCAGTGCACAGATAACTTGACAATACATTGGTTTGACTTGGGCATGAGCAAGCAATTGTTCAACTGGTCATATCCAAGCTTGTCTGGCATTTTCAATATTATTTGTGCCTATGAATTCAAATACAGTGCTGTGAATTCAGCAGCTGTGGCTTCCCTGCATAGTAGGACCCATCTCCTGTGTATATAGAGGGATCTCAGGATGTCTGTCATGTTCAAGAACAAGGCTGTTCTGTTTGTTGTGGATGTTTACGTGACTGGATATACTCTGCAGAAGTGTACTTGAAAAATATCCGTGGCATGTGCTTCATCCCAACCACTCATTCCCTTTCCTTGACCTGCCCTTTGTGGAGAGCATGGAATGTTAAACATTTCTTGTTGGTCTGCCCAGCCTCTGCTTTATTTACACTTGCTCTCCCATTCCCTTATGCTGGGGCACCTTTTAGGATATTTTATTTCCTGCTCAATGTAATGGACTGCTGGTAGGGACAGATTCTTCAGCAGTAAGGAAGTGGACCTTGACCATTAAGGCTGGAGTCTGCACCCACTGAAGTTGCATGTAAAGCCAGAGATGAAAAAATAGCAGAGAAAATAATGCTTTGTAACTTGCTGAGCAACACATCCCTTTTTCTGCTGCTCTGAGAAGAAGTATTTTTAAAAGAGTAGGTAAAAATCTCTTCTGTTAAAACATTTCTTCTCAATGTAAACAAGTTTTGGGGTCTTGAAACCCACTAGTTCAGTAATCACAGAACCATCTCTGCTGAATTTAGCAGAGATTATATACCAAAGAACAACCCTTACAGCAGAACAACCAAGAGCCTACCCTTTCAGTCAAACTAGCTTACAGATTTTATTTTAAACTATTATACTGAAAATAAACTGTCTGGACGCTTACATAAAAGTCAGCCAGGTTTATTCCAATTTCAGCAAGGCCATTCAGAAGTCGCTTTAAAATAAAATAAAGCAAAATAAAACTCTTTGCCACTTTTTTTCATGAAATTTGCCTTTAGATAATCTTGTGAATATGTGAGACAGGTAAAGGATCAGGTGGAAGCTGTCGGACAGGAAACAGCACAGTGTCCATCACTGAGAAATTGTTAAATAACAATTTGACTCTTCCCACAGACTTCAGCTATAGCCTTAGAATTCAGCTACTTTCAAAGCTGAGTGTCACCTTATGTTACCTCTTTGTGAGGTGTTGTAATGCCAGAGTTGCCATATATGTTTTTTATCTCCAGTTTCAAATGCTAGGTACTTTAAAAGCACCTACCATCTTTTCTACTTCTGAGTTATCCTGTGCATTAAGAGCAAAGGAAAGAGGAAAGCTGTTTTCAGCAATGAGGTTGCAATAAAACAGTAATTTTAAAGGAGTATCCATAGAAAAGTATGGAGACGCTTACAAAAGTTTTTAAAAGCACTTTTCTCAACTTAATTCCTGTTAGATGTGAGCTCCAAGTAAGACCACCATGATGGTCTCTCATACATAATGTACAAGATGAAAAATATTGGTGCTGCATGGGTTGTAGTCACACCTGAATTGTGTCTGAAAGTTCATACTCTTAAGTCTAAAACATTGTTAATACACTTCTAGTAGTGGATTAGGTTGTTATCCTTATTTATTTTTAATAAAGAGAGCTTACAGATCAAAGCCATCATATTGGAAGCAAATAGCCACCTGATAGAGAAGCAGGGGTAGAAACAGGCCCTCACTTTGTCTCTGCCATATAGAAATTAAGTACTTGAAGTATTAAGAAGTCTTCAGCCCAGACCCTTTTCGGTATTAAATGTTCTGTGTGCCACTAACTTTATAGTGGATCAAATATTACTTTCACAAAATAAGACCTTGGCCCTAATTTTGAAAAGTGTATAGTAAATACAGATGCTTCTGAATTACGTGATTTCCAGAACCTGTTGAAAATACTAACCTTCAATATTCAGGCCAGACTGGTTCAACACTTTTGCAAGTGTGGTGTTTAGCTGGGGAATTCAAAATCCAGCTCAAGACCTAAGACTTGGAATTGTGTTTACTAGCTTGGTAATAGGGACACCACAAAGAAGCACACATGCCAGTGTCACAGTAGCTTAATGTTCAAGACTGAAATACTGCTTGTCTGCCTCGAGTGGTCATGAGGTTTAGAGCCAGCTGGCAACTGCCTGCCGAGCTCTGACCTGTGCTGAACACAGCAAGTCTGTACCTAAAATCTTAACCGAGCCATGGTGTGTTTCTTGGTGATAAAGTGGACTTTGCCTGCAGTGAGAGATGCAAAGCAGATCCGTAGATTCCTCATCCTTTCATCTATAAAGCAGGATACAAAGGATCTTGGCAATGGCAGAGGGCTGCACAGTTAATTCATTCATGTGTGCCAGAGGAAAGTCTGAAGGTGAGGAAAAAACGTCTGAAAGATCTGGCCAAAAAATATGTGCCCTCATATTTTTTTTTTGCTGCTGAACAGGCAATCAGAAACATTTCTCATTAATAAAGCTATTAGTCATGATCTCAGCAAATTGATGAAAATATTCTTTGGGGACATCTGAAAATAGCTTTGATTCCAAGCATTTATCAGGGGAGATGGTAGGAATTCCATGCACAGCCTATGTTCAAAGCACTCAGATTCCTTGTGGTTTCTCATCTTCCTGGAGGTAAGCTCGTAAGAGAAAAAATGCGTACCAACTTCTATGTTGTTGCACAAGCATACTGTAAGATGATCAGAGAGATTTAATCACTAAATGCCAAGAAGTTTATTTAAGGTAAGGCTCTGCCCTGCATGGGGGTACATGAGGCAATGGTGAGGTTATAGGGCAGCAGCACCCATTACATGAGTAAGGCAGAAGAGCAGCCCCAGCACCACTTCTTTTCCAGCAGTAATGCAAACACAGAAGAGGGGGAAATAACTATGTAGATTATAGAAGCAATCTAGGATGTGGGAATTGGGGGTTTAAGCCCCCACTGTGCCATCAACTTCTTTGGTGACCTGGGATAATTATTTAGTCATTTTGTATATTGATCCCAAACTGACCCAAATGTGCAGTATTTGCTGTGTGTTCAAACCTCGAGAGAATTGCTGGTGCCTGGAGGAGTGCTCTGTACCCATCAAGACTAGTGGTGGAAGTAGAAGTAATTCCACCTCCACTCAAAAGAGTGTGCAAATGGATTAGGAGTGCAAAGGCAGCCCTAATGGGGGGAGTAGGAAAGCAGAATTGGATGACAACACAGAAAGCAATGCTGAGTGGAAAAAAAAACCCAAAGTCACTCACTGTCCACCTCAGGCATGAGGAGGTGTTCCCCACAGCAGGGTGACTCCAGTCACTATCCCCAGATGAGGACTGGGGCCTTGAAGCTACTTTGTGCCAGCAGCTCCATGCAGCAAGACCTTTCTTTTGAACCCACAGCCAGGAGGGAAAGAGCATCTTACAGATGGATATGGTAATGATACAGGATAGAGATTTAATTGACACTATCATGTGTTATGACTCTCATACCTCCTGTTGTCCATGCTGAGAGCCTGGAAGAAGAGTGTTTTCAATTGCTCAGCTGATGAAAGAAACTAAAATAAGAACTGGAGGGTGGAAGAGAAAAATCCAGATAGACTCAATTCTCCTCACTCCTGTCTAAATCAGGAAACAGATGTAGCCTTGCATGGAAGGGGGAACTCTGCTCTTTATAACATGCTCTCTCTCTCTTTTTATTATCTGCAGACTGAAGTTTTTGGAAGCCAGTGATTAAGGAGCCCCACTGACAAGAATGGGGCAGTTACCTTAGCTGGAAGGAAACACAACTTTTGCAGTTTGCAGTTGCTTTGACAATAAGGCTTGGAAAAGGACCCTGAATAATTCAAATATGAATGATGCAAGGATACATATAGTCAACATGAAAGTAACATTATAAATACAGCATTAAATGAGAAAAAAATGAAAAAGAAGGAAAGAAAGGAAGAAAGAAAGAAAGAACTAGAGTTCTGATTTTATATTTGTTTAATAAACAGTTCTTGAAGTGCAACTTGTCTCTTCTGTACTAACAGAGTTTATGCTTTAGTCGAAAGGCCACATCCAAAAGAGTCGTTGTGAAATCTGAGATACACAACTTTGTTTACAGAATGATACAATTCCGATAAACCACTTCCATGTCACCACATACCTGCCCTTTGGGCTAATAGTTTTTAAGCACTGACCTTAATAACTACCTTAAAGTAATGGATTTGATCAGAACTGTGTAGTAGTATTATTATTTTTATTTCAATAGCAACAAACTGTATGACTACAGCAATTCCTACCTCAACCCTTAACACAAAGAGCCCATAAATTGTTCTCTACACCTTTTATGGCTAAGTTTATCTGCTGATGTCGGCTTCTGAGATATTTCCTTCCACTTTGTTTACTTATACTGCTGCACTTGCACAAGCAGCCTGTCATTCTCCATTATATAAACTTAAGCTTCACAGCAAAAATAGCGATACCTGTTCTTTGTCTTTGCAGATCTGGCACTTCCCTAGAACATTTGCAAAGACATTATTCCAAATATGAATGTACAAAGGAGAAGGTAAGGAGAGAACACATAAATCTAGTCCTTCCTTTAGGACTGATAGGGGGTTGGCCTGAAGAAAAAACTTATTTGAGCTACAGCTATCCACACCAGGGAAGTATCAAACTGATCTACTTTTAGCTGGTTTTGTTTACAAATTTCTATTAATTTGCAGTTAAAACAAAGCAGACCTTATATTTCACTTTAAATGAAAAAGATTCACAAGCTGTTCAAAACTAAGAACAATATTAAAACTGCTATAGTTACATGGTCAAACCACTGTGGACTGTATAACAGCAGCATTCTTGCCAATGTCATTTTGAAGTGAACTAGAACAATGAATGTAAAATTCTGATCACTTTGAAACGTTTGAAATTAAAAGACCAATGACAGGTCCACAGCTGTTTCACATGAGTGCGTTTCACTTTGTGATTAGCCATTTCACAATTTCTTGTATATGTTTTTGAATAATCAGATACCAGATGGATGTGAGTAGTCTAGTGTGGTAATTCCTTAGCAGTTCCATACACAAAATGAACAAAGTCATACCTGTCTTCCTGTGCTTACTGAAATTAAAATACAAAAGGAAACAAAAATACTTTTTCAAATAAAGATTTAGGAAGGAAATAAGAAGTGATTAGATTTCTAGTTTTAGAGTTTCTCTAATCTTGTACATGAGTCAGATTGGTAGGCACACACTCCAGAGAAGTGTGTTCTAAAACTGTGGAAATTTATTGTACGTCATTCATAGAAAAATCAAGTGATTTAATCTGATTCAGGGTGCGCAGGTTTTTTTCAGAGTTGTTGGCTTCTTAATTGCTCTCAACAGTTTAAAACCACATCAGACAGAAAAAATGTTCCCTTTTTGCCTCTCAGACCTTCATTTTTCCCATTTGTAAAGTATATAACTTTATAATTTTTTAAAATATATAAAATCATGATAGCAGCCTATTGAAAGATAGACTTTTTGTTCAGGGAATGGTGACCCACCAAAAGGTGAAATAAGAGCTGTTTCTGAAGAAGGGAGCTTGTTATTGAATGTATTTGAACCTAATTTCCAATATTAACAGTCATTTCCCTGCATAAACAGAATCAGGAGTTAATCAAAGAATTTCCAAGTTAAATTCTCAGCTTTCCACATCAATAAAAGAAATTCTTCCAAACCCACAATCTCCATATTTTCACTTTGCGTTGAAAGAGTGAAACTGGTAGCCAAACCTCAATGTGCCACATATTCAACAGAATAGCATCCGTTACATGGGTAATAAATTGCCTCTGGAGGAAGAATTTTCCAGCTCAAATGAGCTTCCAACAGCAAAGTGCAGGTGTTCCAAAACATTCCTTGGTTTAGATGTGGTGAGAGAATTTTACAGATGATAAATCTTAACTATTACTTTAGAACAACTACCTAGTTTTTACTTCTGAATTACCCATTTGCATTATACCTCCTCATCTCTGTGTACTCAGTCTAAAATGCTCCTTTCATTTACCAACATCACTGGCCACCCAGCAACAACAGAGTGTGTGCTCTGAGACAGAGAGAGATGCTGGGAAAGCGTATGGGAGTGAGCAGCAGCCAGCCACCAAAACGAGCATCATTTTCCAGAGTATGACAGTCAGTTCAGATAACCATCAAAATGAAATGCAAATCAATTTCCTTATTTTAGATATCTACATTTATGGATCTAAATATTCTCACTGTGATACTAGTATCACAGCAAAATGAGGGAGTGTGTTTGCAGGTTGTGCTGCATCAGCATCAGCAAGCAAGGACAGAAGACAGCCAGGAAGATTTGGTGACCTGGCCTTTGGGACATGCTAGAAAGCAAAATGCATGGCCAGGATTCTTGGAGAGTTTTTAGTGTAGTTGCTGGCATGTGCTAATATGTTGGACTTTTGAGGCTTCATTATTATTGTCACACATGCTACTGGATTTTGCTGGCAAGGTAGTCCTACTGTATTAACAATGGAACTATTCTTTTTCTGCATGGACATACCAGGAAATGTCATCACCAGTGCTTGAAGTAGAATTCAGGGTCTTACTTTGAACATCTCAATCACATTCTTTAACTTTTGTCAGGTTTCCTGGCATTAACGGATGCCACAATGTTTGGAAAGAAATTTTTGTGGCACCTTGTTGCTGAGTCATCATTTCAGGTTGGTTTATACTCTTAATCTTTTTTTGCTGCAAGACAATGACCCTCTATCGACACTTCTTCTACCTTAGATTCCACATGTCTTGTCAAATTACCTTCAAATTCACCACTGGAACTGGTCAGGTCTCTAAGGTGTAATAATAGCTCAGTAAAAGCAAAAATTTGTTCAGATGACTGCCCTTTGGGTTCCCAGATCTGAAACAAAAATAGTTAAAATCAGCACTTTTTTAATGTACACAAACATATATTTAGTTTAAAGAGAAAATAAGTTCACACTGCATGAAGTGTTTCAACATGCAAGGTTGAAATGAATTTTTCCTCCTCTCCAGCACATCTGCAGTTCACCACATGCAGACACACAACATACGTTTTTGTTGAAACAGAAAAACGCCGTATTACTTATGGGAGAAATCATAGCCACAAATAACTTCTGAGGAGTCAGCTGAGCTCTTTGAAAATGGCCCTTCATCATATTTTCTTCTGGGCAATTTTTGTTGTCTCCCACAAAGAAAGCCGCCAAATACCCCACATGCAACAAGCCGCCCTCCTCAGAAAGCCAAGCTGCTGTTTGATGTACCAGCCCTTCTCTGGATAATCATAATCTGATCTGACGTGTTTGTTGATGGACATTTCACAGATATATTTTTGTTTTGCTCTTCCCTGGTTTATACCTATTCTAAGAGCTTGTGTGACTCCAAGCCACCATCTGATAGAACTCAACTTTTAGCTCTTCTGGATGCTTGTGCATCAGCCCAGGGTCAGCCAAGCACCGTGCTCTTTGCATGGCAGCCATGCAAGTGAGAGACAGGGGCATGCAAAATTTTCTAATCCAGCTACAGGTCTGATCAGCAGGAGAAGCTGCATTCATTTTTAAGCAGGTGGTATTACACTCCAGTCTTCTGCCTTGCATACTTGAAACCATCAGTTGCTACATTGCACAAGACAACCTTTGAGGCTGAAGTTTTCAACCATTAGCATTTTGGTATAGGTTTGCAAACTGGCCATATGCATGTTACCTTGGCTAATAGCCATCAAGAGCATATTCTTGGCTAATAACCAGTCAAGAGCATATTCTATCCACGTATTCTGTACGTTTTTAATTAAATGACCTCAGTATGCCCACTCTTTGAAGTTGAATCTATGCGACATCATTAAAACTTACTCACATGCTCTTACTTTGGTATTAAAATCTACTGAATACCTCCCAAAGTCTTTCATTCTTCACCCTTAGCAAGAATTGTAATTACCCTACTATAACAAGAAAAATAATTAACAACTTAGGCTGCCAGCATTTGTTTACTTACCCATCCCAGCAGGGCAGTATTATGCATATCCCAGTATTATGCATATTTCAAGTTCTCTAGAGATATAATAAAATGAAAAATTGTATTCTTGAAAATGCTCAGTTGGACCGTGTAATCAACATGAAATGTTTTTGCGTCTTATGATTTAGATAGTACTTTTTTAAATAAGTACTTTTGGACTTTCCAATAAAGTTGTCAAACACTGCACAGTAGTTTGACTGCATTTTTTCTAGGATAATAATTTGACTTGATTTTAGCTTAGTAAATGCTGGATTGTCATCCCTTTGAGACTTAAAGTTCTGATTCATAGCTAATGAAGCATAGTAAAAAGCAAGGCCAAAAGCCAAGTTTTTACAAGTAGCTAGGAAATAAAAGCAAAACAAAACATTCTCTAAATTCAGAATTCTTTAAAGTTACTTTAACCAGTTGTTAAGATGCACTAGTGACAGTGAGCCCTAGCTGCACCTTGGATGGTGTGCTTGAATGCTTAAGCAAAAGTTTCAGATGACTTGGTGGTTTTTAAGGATAGGTTTGAATGCTTCAGCCAGACCTAAAGGCTCAGTTTAAGTAAGTCTCCTATAACTTTCACAGGCTCAAATATCTGTTCTAGAAGTTACAAGCAGTATTTTACTGAACACTCGTGCCCTGTACCCTATTGCTAGTACTGCAATTATTCAAGTATATTCAAGTATAATAATCTGTACTCTTCATTTTAAATGGATGATGCCTTTTGACTTCTCCTCTGTTCCCAAAAATATTGTCCTAGAAGATGAAACAATTGCAGGTGAGACAAAACTTCCATTAAGTAAATTATTTTATAGTACTATTGTATATGCCATATGCAGGAGAGATATTTGTTATCATTGTGCATTGTGACTAAATTATCTATTACAGCACAGTTGCAATGACTGTAAGAAACTCAGTTTTCTTGGTGACTATGAACAGTCCTCTGGAGTAAAATAATTTGTTCATTAGAACATAAATAGGCAATGCTATTGAATATCCTTCAACTTCATGAAATCACACTTGATATCAGTGTTGATTGAAGTGGGCATTATGTGCACATTTTATTGACTTCCCTCACCCTGCAGAGCCCCAGATGGCTTTCCCATGGGCTCCTTTGTCTTGGAGAAGGAGGGCATGTGAGCCTGTTGAACGCTGAGATGCAGATCTGCAGACTAAGAGAAGGATATATTTCTGTATTGAACAAAAAAATTGCTAGTTTTAACTAGCAATTACTAGTTTATTGAATTCCATCTAGTAAACATTATAGAATACTTTACAAGGAGTCCAGCCTTGACTTGTTACTGATCACTCAAAGTAGAAATTTCCAACTTTGCTTTCTTCCCAAAGGCAGTGTTCTTCATGCTCTCCCAGTAGAATCTCTCTCAACCACTCTCTTATTGATGCTGTTTACTAGAAAACTGTTCCAAGTGCTCCTATATCCTGTTGATCTACAACAACATGCAGCTGTCACATTACATAGTTGTAATTACCCTGCATCATTAAACAGTGTTCAGGTTCCTGGCACAAGACAGTATAGTTGAATTACCCAGAAATTTGGACTTTGCTGTATGTCTGCAAACAGGTAAATGGATGCTTGGTTGTTCTCATTTCCTATGGAGAGTCATCCACTATTTGACATTTTAAACAGAGTGGAAGTGACACAGAATACAGTTACTAGCATAAATGGTACAGTAATATGATTCGCTTACTGAGCTGTAGGACCCTACCCATCAGGAGGAGACTCTGGGCTGGCTGAGCCCTGGCATGGGGCAAGGACTGGCTAGGAGTTCTTTTCCTTCTGCCTATGCGTTCTCCGGGTGCACAGATGTCCCCAGGCAAACTGAAGGTAGGAGTATCAGCACTGGATTATTTATAAATACTCCTTGCCATGAGTTTTTGGCTTTATTAACAGGAAGCTACATTCCTTTCATTGTAGTTCTTGGACAAGTTTGTTGATACATGTGGAAAAATCCTGTCCTTTGCATGTGCATGTGGGAGCCATGTTTTACTCTTCCTAAATCTTATTCTGGGCTTTGCTACTCTGCATTTGCATACAGAGCATATTATGCCAGAACCAGTAAAAGATACGTGTGCCATGTACAAAACACTGAATGGGAAGGGAATAGGAGCTAAAATCTGTTACTACCACAGGCCACCTGCTCAGGTATTGGCTCTCAGCTCTCTTTGACTACCCTCAGACCCAGAACTAACATCTTCCTTTAATGTCAAGTTTTGACTTGTTCCTGGAGGATGGAAGACAGGGTAGTTTGAAACAGCACTCCGAATTGCACTTGAAGACCAAATTGTAACACTGACCGAGACGTTGAGTTTCAGCCCTTAAAAAGATATATGATTATCACTACAGCTGCATGTCCCAGCCAAGTTCCAGCTCTAGCACTCCAGCTGTGGGGTTTCTTAGTTTTACGTTTTTATCTCTAAGTTCTAGCATTTGTTCTACCTCTGCCATAGATGTTACTAGGAAATTGTTTGGTGCACTGTCATCCAAGACAAACACTTATCAAGGCTTTCATTTCTTATAAATAGGAACAAGTAGTTTGTGTTTTGCCAGAAGTGTGATGCCATCAATGTATCACAAAATCTACAAGCCATTCACTTGCCCATATGTTCACCAAACACTTTTCAGCTCTATCTGGGCATCCTGGATCAGTCTAAAAGCCATCTGGAATAATACGTTGCCAACTTCTGATCTTCAGTTGAGTACAGTAGCAACTTTCTGAGCTCATAGTTGCTAAAATGACTAAATTTGGAAACATAAAATTGCACTGCAACAGAGGAGCCTGTTGAAAGTTTTATAACCCCAAGAGCATACTCAAGTGTTTTCTTTTAGTCTTTTTAAAGAAGTATGTAAATAGTAAACAGCTTGATCTGCATCAATCCCAGAATAACTTCTGAGGAAAATTTTTCTAAAATTTTTACTTTTTCTGAATCTGCCTTTGCCCATTCTTTATGAGTTGCCTTTTCAAAGAACATTACTGGCGTTTGTAGTTTCAAGCCTTCATCTCCCTAACCTCACTTGTCCAGTCTCACTTTACCCATGGTCTGTTCATCCACTGACTTCTATAATAAACTGTTGCCCGCACATATGGCCATTTCTATCAATAAGAGATTCATAGAAAGTCATTAACTTTGAAAGACATCTCGGGTCCTTGTATTTCCTTTTGAAATAACATCTTCCAAAAAAAATTTACAAAACTCACAAGCCTGTAGATGTCATGAGGAAATACAGCTTACTGGATTCTCCAGATACAGCTAGTAACTGAATTATCCTGTCTTTAAGAACTGGAGGCACTTGCGTTTGTAACAACAGCATAAGCAAGCACTGATGATAAATGAAATTTTGCTTAAATATCATTCTCAGTAGGCCAAGCTGCCAACTTAACAATCTTTCAAAAGATGTTGCCATTAAAAAAGACATTGTAAACCAATACTGCAAAATATTAATTTTGTCAGCATTTTGTGATGTTGCAGTTAAGTACAACGTTCATTAGAAGAAAAGGTTGTGAGTAGAAAGTTGTGTATAGAAGCCTTTGGTCAATTAATTTTTATTGGACTAGATGACTTTGAGGTCAAGTTCTATGGTGAGGAGACCTTTTTCTCTGTACTACTTCACTGAATTGTTATAAATCTGTGAAGATAGAGCTGTAGATAATAAAAAAACAAAAACACCAGAAAACTTAGCTAGGCTTAACAAGTATTTATTCAAATGTGTCAGTAGCACATTCTGTTATGTAACTTTTGTTTGGTCTTCTGAAACACCAGGAAAAGCTCATTCCTGGCTACCTGGAATGCCTTTGGCACACCATCTTTCGTCAATGAAATGAATACTGAGAATTGGCTCTGGAAACTATTCAACATACTGAATATATTTTAGGGCTCAGTCAGTGGCTGTGCAACAACTTGGGTTTACTCCACTGGCAGAAAAGGCACTAAACAGAGAGAAAGGTTCCTCCACTGCAGCAAATCAGTAAGTGCTTTTGATGTCAGTGATTAGCACTGATTTACAGTGTCTAGCAGATGTGCTCCAAATTTTATTTTCCTTTTTGTTTTCATGTCACTGTTCCCGAAGACTGTCAGTAAACGTAACACCAGCTCTGTCCCACTGAAGCAGCATGTAGAGCTGCTCTAGTCAGAGGGATCAGAGCTTGTTTATCTACTGTCTTCTTAAAAAACAGTCATCCCTCCCTCCTAATCAGTGTTACAAATAAAAAGTAGTGTTGCAAAATTAGAGAATAACAGTCCATGCCTGTTCAGGAATGCCATTTTTAAGGCACAGATCTCAGGAAATACACACTATTCCCAGTCTCTGCTTCCAAAAGCTCTTTTCTAGGGTAATATCTTCTTACATTTCCTGTAGCTTTTTTCCCTGCCCAGATAACCTCATTTTGTGTTTCCATTACCTCATGAGTTCTATTTTATCTGACCTGTTTTACTCTGTCCCTGGCCTTCATTATGTTTTTGTTAGGGGACCTATACAACTGTAAGCTCAGTTACACAGCTAAATTGACTGATTTGTACTGTTTCTTATTAGAATCAAAATCTACTTACGCACTAATTCAGTCAGGCTAGTCTTTAGATTTACTATGTATCAACGGTCTCTTGGAGGATTTTACTAATTTTCTTTCTTCCTGACTCTCTCAAGGTCTGTAGGTGTTGCAGTGCCCAAGTGGTGGGTGGGGAAAGTGCCAGTAGATGGTGCTGAAGAACGTGCTGCACGCTCCCGAGTTTAGGTTGTTGCTTCCAGCAAGTGGCTGCTGGTGGTAGAGCATACACAGCTGAAGCAAAAAACAATCTCAATTTTCATCTTGTTAGTGTAGATTAAAAATGCAATTTTCTTGCAATATTGAGCGAAGAACTTTCAGCAAAAGAGAGAACAAATTTTTCATCAAAAATATTCTGTTTCCTCCACTGCAGACCTTATGTTAGAACCTTCTCCGAACTCCTCTTGCTTTAAAACAATACACATTTTCATATCCTGACATATTTTTTTTTACTCAACCACTGCTGCTTCCTTTTTCATTTCTTTATGTCTCATTCCAGGATATGAGACTTCTAAGCGTGGGGCAGCCACTGTGCACAAAATCATTTTGAGAGATTCACTTCTGCCAATCAGCCAGGAAATACAAGTCCACCTTGGTCAGATCCCCACCCCCTCCCAGGAAACTAACACTGAAACTCCTAGGACATGGACTCCTATCTTTGTATGACTTTCACTTTGTGACCTAGTCAAGGCTAAGGACACAATGTAAGTTTTCATCCTGTACTGAGTTGAAGGAAATCTTCACTTTGACAAACAACAGATAACACCACTTCATTCAAAACCTAGAAGCCTTGAGGCAGGAGGGTAGGTTTTGGGTGGGGGTAAACAGAAAGATTGGGAAGGTGCTCACTTGAAATAATTTAGATTGCTGGTGGTTAAATACATAAATTTGGTGCAAGTGATTGAGGCAGATTTAAAGAGTGACTCTTACCTCACCTTTTACTATATTAAACTTCATGAATAAGAGATTCAGGGGACCAATTTGTCTGCCTGAATCTGTTTTTATCCCAATTCCAATCATTTTAAAATGAAGGAAACCAGAAATGCTGCCAATAAAATATTTATCTCCATGAGACCTTCCTGTTGTCATTTAAGGGGCATGGTCTCATTCGTTGAATTTGGATCAGCTAATTTCAGAAAATTCTTCTATGCCTGTCTGACAGAGTTGCCCCTCCCACTCCCCTCCACCCCCACACCCTGCTAGGGAGACAGCACAAGGGAGAGCGTATCATGAGCTCCCCAACAACTCCCATGCTGGCTCGACAGCACAACTCTCTCTTCCCAGCTTTAACACATTACCCAGCTTTATGATGTATTGCAGCTGAGACCAAGGCACATGTTTATCTCTGCTCCAGGGGTGACAATATCTGGACGATTCCCCAAAAATTGTTTTGTAGTATAAAGATCTCAAAGGGCTGACAATTCCTAGACAGCTTTTTGAATTGCCTTCATTTCAGAAGACATGTTCAGCTGTAGGACTGAGGATTAAGAGGACAGATGCACAGCCAAAGAAACTTCTTGTTTAACTCCTCCATATGAGAAGAACCAGCTCTGCCAGCTCCTGCCCACTGGGCACAGGGCCATGCACAGCTGCTCTCCTGTTCTATCATCTGTGCTGAGCATGCCATGAAGCACAGAGAGGTCTTAGTTGAGCTTCAGAGTATGCAGATAAGTATGGACTGCTCTGCTACAGGATTCCCGGGTGCCAGGGCAGAAAGGGTGCCTAATGTTGAAATGCTATATTTCAGCATTTAGGTTTTGGGACATCTCAGGAGTGCTTGGGGGATATAGCAGGGTTGAACATGGCTCCTAGTGCTGTTGGGAATGGCACATTGACCCTGAGATTAGCTCAGCTGGTTAGAGCATGGTGCTAATAACACCAAGGTTTTGGTGTTGATCCCTGTATAGGCCATTCACTTAAGAGTTGGACTCAATGATCCTTGTGGATCCCTTCCAACTCAGAGCATTCTGTGAAATCTGTGAAGTGTGAATCCATGAAATCTGTAAAATTTCCCATCCCAGAGCCTGCAGTCCTCCTGGAAAGGTTCCTCTAATGTTTGACAGTGATTTTTCCGCCCCACTCACATCTGGCAACCCTTCTAGATCTTTTTGCATCTGAAGTGTTCATACCATTATCCATCTTAGAGTCAAAGTAGGTGAAGACTCATACAGGCCAAAGACTGGACCAGCAGACTAACAGCCTCCCATATTCCTCCCAGTATTGCAACTGCTAAAATGCCTAGAATTTTTTTTAAAACTCTTAATTTATGCTTTGAATGGAAGAAATCTCCATTGCAGCTTTTGTCTAATGAAAGCGACTTAACGTACTCTGTCAAAAATAGTCCTCTGGACGTATGAAAGTTTCCGTCTGTTTTATAATGCATTGTTTCTAAGAAAATTCCGCAGTGGCAAAAAGCATGGTCTTGTCCAGAAGCTCAGCCCATTAATAACGCACAAAGATGCACTGTATTCTGCCAGGCAAAAACACCAGACAAGTTGGAAGCCAATATGGAAATGTTTAATGATTTTTCAGTAGAAGTGCCAGCTACTGTGTTTCAACTAAATAACACATAGGTTCTGAAAACGTGGGTATCATAACATACAATGAAAATAATTTGGGTTTGGGTAACTGTAGTCACTGAAGCTAATATATTATCAAAAAAATGAATGGACCTTCATACATGGTGGCTCAGAAAAACATCTCTGGAGAAAGCTCAATATAGTATTTTCCCTAAATTTATATACATGTGCTCTGATCCTGTTCTCATTTTATAATCTATATAAAAACTCAGGTAAAAACACGGGGAAGAAGTTTGGAGGAATGTGTCTATTTGGTTGAGTTTTCCTTCCTTGAATGGATTTTAGAAGATGCTGTATTTTAGCTAGGAAGATCTACTAAGAGCTTTTCTGATCTTTGGCAGTAACAGGAGATACAGAGAAACTGAGCCAATACTGTAACTGAGAGTTACAACAGTAATCTGAGTCGAAGTTGTAAACTGTACTGGGCTGCGTGTATTGCCATCAAAGAGATACTGTTCAGAATAGCAGAGACAAAATCTGTGGGAATTCCCTGGTTTCACCAGATGCCTGGGTAATCAGTAAGAAATGATGACAAAATCCTACCAGGCAAAAAGAGACATATTTCATCTCTGCTTTCCACCACTGGAAGTAACCAGACAATGGAGCGCAACTGCAATCAGACTTACAGAGATGGATAGGTTTGGCTTTTAGAGTATTTAGGACATTTATTTAGAGCTTGATATCCAAATTCCACCTGCGGCTCTGAATGTAATTCCACAAATATACCTTGAAATCTGCTTGTGCAAGCAGTCATATATCGTCATATGAAAGACTTCTCAGTAATACATGGAATGATGCTGGCTGCATGATTTGGCTGAAGTCATATAGCCAAGTGGTCTAACTTTACATTAAAAAATACCCAAATAACCCATATACCTTTCTTGCTGGAGGCAAATATCTGTAAAACAGAGGATAATTTTCATTAACTCAATACCACACCTGTTACAGTGCAAGCTGAATGTATGTTTTAGTTTTAATCTGCATTCTTCTCTTATGTCTCAGGTACACTTCTGGGTTCAAGATACAATTATTTCAGTCCCTCCTTATTTCTCTCAACACATTTTGCTCCTCAGGAAAATCACTCTTGAAAACTGTCTAAAAGACAAAAGTTATAGTTTCAGGTTTACATATGCCAAACTGATTTGTCTACAGAAATGAAATAGGCATATGGTATAATGCAAAAGGATTTCCAGGCAATCAAGTGTCATGATAACTGACACTTATAGAGTTATTCAATCTTAGGGGCACTAATGCACTGCAAGATAAAATCCCACCCTTCACAACTCTCAGGAAATGCATATTATATGTGCTTCACAATCTCTATCTGATTTACTGCTGATATTGTAAAGTGCTCTGTAATCTATGTCCAGGCTCCAACTGTACTTTAGGAGTATCATCAAGGAAATTAGCATTAATTAGATACGGAAAAGATGAAAGACTGAGTGTGGTCAAATAAAGCTGCTGAATGATTAGGTGAGAGGTTCCTGCTTTGCAAAGGCCAAATGCAGTGAAAAACACTGAGCAGCCAGAGGTGAGAGAAGACAGCAGCTACACACTCGCTATTCCATCTGAACCTGGTCCCTCTTCCCTGCTGCCCCCACCCCACCCCCTCCCTCTCCTTACCCAGCTACAGCCACAGGCTGTGAATTGGAGGCACCCTCTCTAGCTCAGCTTGGCATTCCATGCTTTGGTCACACTTAACCTCCAAGGTGTCCAAAATCTAGAAAGTACACAGTAGAAATAATGGCTTTTTTCTGGGGTTGTATTCTAATGGTTTAAACTGCAATAATTCCCTGTACTCAGTCTGGCTACAGCCACTGGGCTGTATGTAGCTGTAGAGAATGGTGAACAAATTGAGTAGCAGTTTGCCAGGGCTGTGGCTGCAGCAAGAGGGGAAGTAAACACATACATGAAACAAGACTTTTGTCGACAATTAATTCTGCAGATTGTGCCTGCAGAGGTATACAAGCTCTCCTATCACCATAGAAACTACCAGCAAGCTGGATGTATCCTGCAGAAAAAACTCCAGTGTTTAGTGAAGGTCAAAGGCATGCAGTAGATCTGAAGTCATGTTGAGAGCAGAGGAAAGGAGAAACACAACATTTACAGACTTTGAGATGGCTCGTGTGAAATAAGTATCTCCTACTCAATGTAACTGACCTGAGCTGTCTGAACAAAGAGCTTTCAGGGCTCTACCTTGGCATTGTTTTCCAAAGTGTCCCCACACCATCTGTAAAGCTATTCCATTTCTGGTGTATGGTGTCACCATTTCAGAAAGAGGCAAGATGGTGCTGTAGAAGTGATGTGTGTCTTGCTTTCATATTCTTTGTTTTCCAGAGTCTACATTTGGAGCAATGCAATGTACTCTATCTGCCTTACCGTGTGAGGTGCATGGTGACACTACAGCCTGAGGTTAGAGTATGAGGGTTCATGTCCAGAGACCCATATCACTTGTGAAATCACTTCCACTTTTCTGGAAGTGCACAATGAACGTAAAATGCTGCACTTCAGACTTGAAAGCAAATTATCTTCACTATCTCTTGGTGGAAACAATCATGTAAACTCTTGAGAAAACACAAGTTGCAGACTTCCAGGTCAGCTAGATCAAATTCAATTGGTAGTTAATTAATTAAAATTATCCCTTATAATGCATATTCACAACTGAAAAGCTTTGTTCACATTTACTCAGTTACCTAAATTTATCAAATTATTAATTGCCAGTGGAAGACAGAAATTTGAAGTCTCATCTTCACTGCATCATTGAATCAGAATGTGGTGCCAGGTAAATCTGACACTCAAATTACTCCATGCATAAAATGGAAGTCACTGCTATGTCAGAGAGGGTAAATTAGTAAATAACTGATAATCAGTAGATAACTAGTTGATAATCAAGGGTGCTTTGAATCAAAAAATGTAAAGTATTATTACCAGCATTTACATTTGCAGTAGGATATGACTCAGCCTTCAGTGTCTAACAGTTCATGTAACTATATAATTTGATTTAAATATTTTAATATCATTTTCATTCTGATTTTATTAGACAAAATTAAAAGAGCCTATTAGCAGACATAGTTTTGTCTAAGAACAAAAATGTGAGTGATTTTGGCACCAATCTTCAGAAATTAAAAAACCCATTCCCATTACAATTTTAACATAAGAGATACTACAAACCCTTCTATACAGTGTTAGAAATCCTAGCTTACTTTGCCTATTTCTGTGTTAAGCATGGTGTATGTGCCATTCTAGGAATGACATATATGCTAGGAGCTTTAAGGAAATTTAAGATATATTATTTTGCTTTTTAATCCTTTTTTCAGTCCACCGTTCCTTCTTCATTTAAATTTCCTCACTGTGTTTTTAAGCACATGCCAAAATCTATACTTAAAATTACAAACTTCTTTTTTCAAACTAGACACTGATCTTGTGACAGCTTCTGAAGCCCTTGGTAGCCACACTGCTCTATCTTTCCCTCTACATCACTTCAGATGTCTTTATATATAGCTGGCAGGGAAGGAAAGCAGGAACATTTTAAATGATGCTACAACAGCAGTACAGCTGCCAACACAGCTTTTCACTCAAAGTCCTATGATATTTACTATGTTTCATGAAAAAAATAGTTCCTGTAATTCTGTGCTGCAAAAAGAATGAACAGGTGGTACTATTTAATAGGTCATAAAGACACACACACACACACACAAAAAGACATACACAAAAAAGTACAACATTTATTTGTTTTTTTAATACTGTGATTTGTAGGCTGACCTCAAGGCTTGACTCAGGTTATGCAAAATGTTGGGACTGGTAAGGCTAAATGAAGAAATACAGAACGTAGCTTTTGTTTAAACAACATTAAAGCTTCATAGCAGCTATTGCTAATATGTGTATGTGTAAGCAGACACCATATTAATGAGAAAACTTGTGCTGATTAACTTAATGCACATATGGAATGATTCTTACTTAGAACTATTTTTGATTTGCTTAAAACTGCACAGGAACTGATGATACTTCAGAGAGACCTGCTGAATGTCCAGGGACATAGTGGACTCTTTAAGGACAATGAAATACAATATCAGGTGCTGTTTTTAGAGCAAGGTATGACTAGGTAGAAGGTCACACAAAGTGTATCTAACAGCAGGGAATAAAAACAGCCTCAACATTTTTTGTTGCTTAGCTTGTTATGATTTGGGGAGAAACTATCTTATTATTTTTGGATGTCTGAGTTCTGCAATTACGTGAAATAAATTTCATGATTAACCAGCTCCTGAAAAATTTTTTTTTCAGTTTTTCTGACTGCTTTTGCAAATCCCAAAGGAGCTCATTTGGGAAATGATGTGGTGTGTTATAAAACCTCTTATTATTTAAAATAAAACATTTCAGTCAAACAAACTGACTAAATTCCTTAGAATTTATAACCTTGGCAAAAGATTATTCCCCTTTTTTAATGTTTATCTTTATTCTTATATGATAGTGTTTCTGGAAAAGAATGGATAGGGAACCCCTTTTTGACTGCAAATTCAGAATGAAAGAGTTAATGAAACAAAACCATGTAATAAGCATAAACACAACCATGATTAAAATGTAAACATATATCTGACAAGCTCACATATATGGAAATGACACCAACAGCCCTAGCTGTGTACAAATCTGTCCCATATATCCATAAGCAAAGGACATTGCACAACCCAAAGTGTTTTTCAACTCTAGCACCAGACAGGCACATCCTCCGCCATGAGAAAACCACGGGGCAACATGTGGATTTTGAATAGAAGGCCACATTCCATTCATGCAGTGAAATTAAAGCTAAATGGAAACCGGAGATCCTCCGGGCAAGAACTATAACTTCTAATTACCAAAGGTAAAAGATAAACTGAAAAAAAATATTCTTTCAGATACTGCTAAAATTATGATGTGTGTCTTAGAAATATTTATCTTTCCTCCCATAAGTGAACATTCTTCTGGTAACCTGGAGTTTTTCTTGGACTCTTGATGCTGTTTCACAATGATCTAAGGCTTTATTTGTAGTCTTAGTGGTGCTTATATAATAACATAAATCTAAAAAAAAATAGAATGTCTGATTATACTAAATTCCAGTTAAAATGAGTCAATTGAAAAAGGAACTATACATCAGTGTTTCAGCTACACTTCAGAGGCTCTTATATACATGTGCTCAGCAGGCCACAGAATGAATGAGGTTGTCACAGGAGATCATCAAGAGTTCTTTGAGATCACAAGCATAATTAACTCTCTAATGTGGATTCATAATAAACCACACAAGGAAGCAGTGTCCAAACCTCTTGTAGTCCTGAAAAAAACTAGAGCTGGGTCAAATTAGAAAAAAGACTATCTCCAATAAGAATTTGTCTTTGAGAAAGCACTCAAGAAAGTCAAGTCTAATTAACAGGGAGTACAATATTAAGGTTGATTCAACGGCTATTCTTGTGCAGTTGAGGATAGGACCAGTTGAACTCTGCCACAGATGCTTCACCTCTGTGTGGCACCTCCATACATACCTCTGGGGTTTCCTAGACCTACTGTCCCTCCACAAAGCCCAGTAATTAAAGCTGATTCCTCCTGTAAGTGTTGAACTGATTGAACAGCTCCAAGTTGGCTGTATAATGCATGTGGGGTATATCACATGCTTGCCAAACCACCAGGCATTGTGCAAGTGAGGTTTAAAATCCATACTGTGTGTCCACTCACAGTACGGTTGTCTTTGACCTCTGAATACAAGCCAGGTCCAAAACTGTCAGCTCACATGTCAGTTCAGGGCATATGAAAACCAGCATCTGACCTTTCACCAAGAACAGGAAGGCTTAAAATCCCAGACAAATATAGAAAGTGACCAAAATTTGCCCAGGCAAGATTGCCTGGTAGGAAGAAAGAGGATAAATGCTGGCATACAGAAAGCAAACATCAAACAAGGGGACATGCTAGGAATGGCAGTTTTTGCTGTATCATTCCTAGCTGTCAATGCATGCTATTGCTGTTGCAAAGTATATAAATATAAATTTCAAAGTCCTTCTGCTTAAGCATGTCTTCCTATTAACTATTTGTTGTGAATAAGTGTTATAAAGTCACTTAAGGAATCATGATTAGAATCATGTAATCAAAAGTCTGTATTACATATTAATGACTAGAGCTGGATCAAACTCAATTCGGATTCATTGCATAATTTGCCATGATTACAGTCATCTTTTTCTGTTGGTCAGGTCAGAAAAGTCCTATTAAAGGCATACAACTATAATTTCTCTTTTAGGATTAAAGGAAACCTTAGGAGGAACGGCAAAAACATACTGAGAAATTCTCTCAGTAGTTGTTCATAATGAAAAATGAACATTACAAGATATGTGATTAAAAATACAAATCCTATTAAAAATGCATGTTGTTTAAAAGGAAAGATAATTTTCAATATTTTTAGGGAAGTGTAATATGGTACCAATGGAGTAAGCTGGATTTTATAGGCAGAGTCCTTTGCAGAGCACAGCAGATCTGACTCAACTTTTTCAGATTAGAAACTGAGTAACAATAGCTCACACCTTTTGCACATGCTCTCTGCTGTGCTCTGCAAGAAACTTCTAGGTGAGAAGCCCCTGAGCTTTTGGCTGGTTGTCAGTCCCAGGATGTTCACTTTCTCTTTCAGTGTAGGCTAGAGGCAAAAAATGGCAAAAAAAATTTAGGAAAACATTCGAGACAGCTCTTCGTACTGGGTCCTGCTCACTAGTGTGTTACTGTGTTTGTACTGCTAAAAAAAGAAACCAAGGCTGAAAGTCAAAGCAGATCAGAAATCACTGTATTTCCATACTGTTATGTGCACTATATGTTGCCATGAGGAGTTTGGCTACTCCTTTGTAGAAAACATTCTCCATCTAGTAAGAATTTGCTGAATGTTGAATGCCTCCCTACTAATTTTGAATATCTGGGCCAAGAAATGTGCACCTGCAAATCCCAATACACAGCTGGAGCAACATTCCAGCAGGCTCCTGCAATGACTCATCAGCTCTGGTCCTGTTCATCCCTCCAATTAATGAAAACAATAACACTTTCAAAGTCCAGTTTTAAGCCTTTTATCCAGAACCACTCGGCCATTGCTAAAAAAGTTAATTACTTCCTCTGATATACACGGAGATTCAGGACATTTTACAGAGAACACTTTAAAAGTATATTAATCTTCACTTTAGAGTTGATTTTCATGTCAGTACCTTAGCTCAGTCTATTACATTAAGGACTTGCTTTTAAGGAAAAGTACAATGTTATCTACTTAGTGCAGACTCTTTTATTTCCTCTTTTATTCATAAATTTATGAAATTATCCAAATATAAGGTAAAATAAAATCTATACATATAAATATGTAAAATAAAAAACAGGAATTAAGTAATCACCATCAATCTGGGATTTTGGTCTGGACCTTCTTCTTCAAACTAAACTGTCAACAAATGTAGGACAGACAGGAACACTACATGGTTTTTTATGAATATCTAAGATCCAGATTACTGATGTTTTCACATTACAGCTGCCTGATAGCTATGGAGTTTCCTTCTGATTTGCACAATGCTTAATGAAAGCAGAATCAGTGCCTTAGAAGATCATAATTTTATCAGAAGTTGGCCTGTTGCCATAACCTTTTTCCTTAACCTAACAGTAACAACTAGGAGTTCTGGGTAGAGGCCTCAAGCACCAGATTTTTAATTTAAGGGATGATGAAGTGGTAAATTATCTCAGCCTTTCCCTTCTGTCAATTAAGCAATACAAAATGCTGCATTATTTGATTATGCCATTTTCTTTATGAGACCTCTGTTATGAAAATGAAACACTAATCGTCACACTTGGTTGCTAACAAAAAGCATATTAGTGAAAGACACAGTTACCACTGGAGTCTTGTCCCAGAAAATCATATGGAATTCTCACTCTTTAAAACTAGGAAAAACAAACACAGTGAAAACATAAGACATGGATGAACTGTGAGGAAGAACAAACAGACCTGATAAAAGTTACACAATTATTGTGTAACTGCAGGACAGTTAAGAGAAAACACATCTCTGCTGTCGGCCACAAATTTAATCTGGTCCCTGACTTCCCTTCAAGATGTCCACAGCAGAGCCCCAGTGGTGGCCAATGGGCCTGTGAGTTGCTGCCAAACCCACACCTCATCTCTGCAGCAGATCCCTCACTTCGCTCCTGGCAGATCCTTACCACTGCGGCCAGAAGGACATCAGCACCTGAGGGGGAGTCCTGTTCTGCTCAAAACACCCCAGTGCAGGATACTATCAGTGCAAGGAGTCCTTGAGCAGCAATCCCCCATTCCACCCTACCCACAGTCCCCAATCTACCCCTAATTACAGGCACCAACTGCAGAGAGAGAGAGAGGCTGATTACTAGAGGGTCATTACTGCTGGAAGATCAAGAAGCACCATATGGATGCTGTGAAAAGAGTTTGGATGTGAGATGCAAACAAGGGTGAGGTGTGGCTCATGTTTTCAACCTAGAAAGGGATGGCTCTCACCGTCAAACCAAACGGTTTGTAGAACCCGTTGTAGAACGGGTAGAACCCACCTGAGGGTTGTAGAACCCGCCTGAGGCCTGTCTAAACTGGTTCATCCAGAAGCACTTCCGATCCCCTGGGTGAAGACAGACCAGTCACTTCCCAGCTGCGTCCTGGAGGTAAACTCAGACATATGCTGTCTCCTCCCTGCCCTGGTTTGTGCAGGAAGCAACTTGGAAACTGAGCTGAGAGCTGCCACCTGCTCAGGGCAAGACCTTGATAGTGCTGGGAGAAGATCAGGATCCTCACTGGATACCAAAGCAAGCATCTACCCTTAGCCTAGACACAGCCTAGATGTGCCAGATGCACTTACCAGGGAATCTGTGTTCCACAGGGAATGGGAAAGATCCTTGAAAAACAATGGGGCGAGGTTGGTTTGTAGCAGCTATCAGTCCAGGGTGACCTAATGGTGCTGCAATTTCACGTACTCACATTCCTCAATTCAAACCTACCATGAGCTAATCGATGATCCATTTGTCTCCCCATTGGATAGCAAATAATAGGGGTTTAGATGCCAAACAGGAATGCAGCACAACAGGGGAAGTTTAAAGCTCCTATTTATTTGGGACTTCCCCATATTGAGATCAGCAGCGATAGGAGGGCCAACTGAGCAGGAAGGATATAATGGGCTATTGCCTGCTCTTTGCAATCAATTCCTTTCAAATCCATGCAGGATGTAGCCTTGTCATCCTGTTTGAAAACATTCTTCGCATGTTGGAGTTTTCAACGCTAAGAGGAAAGGTGGCCAAAGGGTTTCTTATGGCCAGAGAGATCAAGAGACATATATTTGTGAGGATGAGCGTCACAGAACAACTCTTTATGTCATCCTGCTGGCTCACTGCACCTGTGCAGGCATTGTGTTTTTTAGGAAGTGTTTCAGTTTACAATATCCTGTACTGCTCTGCTGAAGCCAGAGCTATTTACAGCACATGGAAATACTACAACATGAGAAGTGCTGGAATGTACAAGTTCAATGTTTCTTGATCTTTCTCTAGTGTGGACTATCATGTCTGCACCCACAGAAATTATTTTTTAGCTGTAAGGTGATTCAGTTCGGATCAGTATTTATCTCCCCAGACAATAATTTCCTTTCAGGTAATTCCTGTTGAGAAGGGTAAAACTTTCCTACCTTGCAGAAAAGGAATCCTCCCCCCCCAACAGTAAGGAATGCACAATAATGTCATTGGCCTATGTTTTGGTAAGTCAATTTGGTGCCCAGGCAGCACTTATTGCTTAGGGCATTTTGCCAAATCTCAGCAGCAAAGTCCCCCAGTCTACACCTAGTTACAAGCACCAACTGCAGAGGGAGAGAAACGCTGATTACTAGAGCAAATTCCATGGGAATTAATAATGAATTATAAAGCCCATCCATTTGCATGCTGCGTCATTTTAGTAGCTTGCTTTTAATGGCATTTTCCTTTCTACATTTTTATTTCCATTTTACTTTGAAGAGACTGCATATTTCAAAATTAATTTCCCTAAGTGCTAATACTGTTAATTTGTTAATATTGTGGGGGTTTATTTATTCTAAATGACAGTGTAATCTAAAAATTAGATATAAACAACTCGCTAGTCAGTGTGTTCCAAACTTGTAAATCTTACCAGATATATTACCAGGCAGTGGGCTACCTGAAGTCAAAAACCTTCCCTTTGAACTCAAGTAGGCTGTAAGATTACCTCCCCCAGGCAAAATCCCTGGGACTGTTCTATAGCAGGGAGTGCTGGGCATGGTGATTGGCTTTACAAACTAAAACTTTAATTATGAAGTTCACATTTTAAATATGCAACAGTTTTTCAGATGACTTTAAATAGGACCCCTTATTTCTTGTAGGTCAGTGTGTGGAGGGATGGGCTGTGTGAGCACCATCAAATACTCTGGAAGCCTTTTAGGGGGGTAGATTTATACTGTGAAAGGCTGCACATCACAAAATAGGTCTTTGACAGAATTAAGTTAGAAGGATTTGTCAGCACTTCTTACATTTCACAGCTCAGAAGTGCTATTCCATGCAGAGAGGGTATTATTAATCAGCATGCAATTTCTTCAGGATGTCATGAATCACAGATTGCTGGACATCCTCCTGAATGGCTCCATAAATTCTGACTCATTTTAAAAACAAACACAATACAATAGTAAGCAAGGCCAAACTAAGGTAAATGTGAAAACACTGAGATGCAGAAATAAGATCCCATCCTCTGTCTCCTCCTAGCTGATACTTTCCTCCCTTCTCCAAACCACTGGACATGCTGAGAGCTTTGGCATCCCCTCAGGAAGGATTGCCTCTGCATCTCCATGTGAACATCCTACCAAATCAGAGCCTGAGTAAATCTTTGTTCAGGACTTCAGGAACTGGTTGGCTGTGAGTAAACACTGAGTGAGACAACTTCCTTTCTTGATGGAATTCACTAGGGAATGTATTGAAATATGCTCTGGCATTTTTTTCCAGTGATGCATTTTTAAGTAGTTTTTATTCATCATTGGACAGGTCATGAGAGAGTCATCACATGACATTTTTCCATGGTCCCAAGGTCTTTTTTTCCAAAAGCTGCGCCTGTACTGCATAAAATATACAACTGCGATTTGCGTGTCAGTTAGGAGTCCAGTTAAAAATGGAATGGACTGAGGAGAAAAGTCATCTCTTCAAGGATAGAAATACAAGACAACCATACATGGTTTGAAATAGAAAGCTGAGCACTAACACCCTAGCTTTAAGTTGATGTGGCTCAAACATTAAACTGAAGATTGATGAATCTACCTGAAATATTTTAAGGAACTCAAAGCTAATGGGAAAAAGGACACTCTCACTTACAAATCAGATCAAAATGGAGAAAAACTAGATACTGAAAGCAATTTCATTTTTTTCTGATTTATAGTCTTGAACAGACACACAGAAGTGAAATATAAAGATTCATGCAATAGATTTTATAAGTATTCAGTCAGGCTGAATAAACAAATGGTTGGAAAGAAGTGTGATTTTCTGTTCTCTATGCAGTGCTAGCTCAGATCTGGAAAGGTTCATTAGAGTCCATATTGACTGCACTTACAGGAGGACTTGAAACAAACTTTTGTACTTTTTTTAATTCTGTCATCAGATTATATCAACTCAAATGTATAACCTGGTTTCGGCTAACACATACCTCTGTGTAGCATTCTGAAAATTTAGACCAAGTAGAAGGAGCTGTTCTTAGAGGTTTCAGAGCTGGCTGCTGCACGTAATGAAAATCTTGCAAAAAAACCACTCTGTGTGTTTCTAGCAAACTGGCAGATGTTACTAACTGACTCTATTTGTTCCACTCCAGCAGTTTTGACAGACGTAAGTGTAAGTATTATACACCTATAGTAGACACCATTTTAAAAAAAACAACAAACGAAAGCCAACATTTAACATACCAAATCCCAAATAAAAACTTCCAAGTGTTGTGGATACTTAAGAAAAACAAATTATGTCATTCAGCAGAAAGACTGTTGATTAAGGTTTGGTACACGTCTTTCTTCACTAAAATATGTATTCCAGTCATACCAGTTTTCTTAAGAGGTTACTCAGAACCAATAATTTAGCTAAAACAGAATAGGATTTAAAATAGTCACTAAGTGACAAAATTCCACTCAAACATAAGCATCTGATTCTGGACTACTGAATTAAGTGGGCGTTTTCTTATTACATTTGCAATGCACCATTTGCATGTAGTTAATAGCCAGTTCGTAGGCTGTTTACACATTTAAAAAGATTAGTCCATTTGCTTCCCAAATGATCTTCCAGGATGATAACATATGTGTGGGATGGGGAGGAAGAGAGAGAAGGAGTTAATGATGGTTATATTCTTCAGATGAAAGTATTTTTGTCTGGGGAGAAAAAAATGCACTATTTATCACAAGCAAATGAATTTTTCCAGCACTGTCATATTATTACCCTATGCAATTTGATCAGTGTTTTAATCACATATGGTATGTTGTTTGTTTAGCCAGACGTCAGGTCATCTAATCATATAACAGAAGTACTGGTAAAAATATTACTATAATTGATGTGAAGATTATGAAAATTGAAACATGTATAACAGTTATATTTGTTATTAGGTTTCCAGACATTTTTCTGACAATGCACTAGGTATCTTATGAAATGGAAGTATGTTTAAAAAAAATTATTTCATATTTTATAATGCTAACCATTTTTAAGCTTTTCCTGTATTTTGTTTCCACTAATACTCTTCAGTCTAAAATAATGCACTACATCTTTGCCATATGCAGGAAAAAGGTGTGTCCTGGATTAGCTACTTCCATCTTTCTCAAATTGCAGACTCCTAAAAATTTTCCTTTGCAGATCCATACCTACTGACAATAAGCATTCTTTTCTTACTTACCTTTCATAATTGGGCCTCAGAATTGGGCAACAAGGCCCCACAGACAACAGGCTCAAAACTAGTGCTTCAGAAATAAGGTAGCAACTCACTTCAGTGAGTTGCTGGGGACACTGGGGAACAGAAAAAAAGTCACATCTTTACAATCTTGGGTGGTTTGGTGGTTTCAAGGTTGGTTTATGACTTGTATAAGTTGTTAACTAGCGAATATTTGTAGGACTGTGGAATAGGTAATTTCATTTTGCATTTTAAATGCAGATTTTGATAGACATAGCTAACCCCATTTGTGAGAAGAAATAAGTCTCCGGTGTTTATAGAGTCTAAGGCAGAAGCAGATTTAGTTCCAATCTACAAGGCAGAGGACAGGAACTGTACACCTATGGCAACATCACGAGACGCAGAAGTGCACCCTGTAGTAAATACATAGTAAAGGCACGTTTCTATGAGGTCCATTTCTTTAAGTGATTCCTGAATGTAATTTCACACCAGCATCATGTCATTGATATTAATAGTTATTCTCAACTTACAGTAAAATCAGTTGAGAATCAATTTCATAGTATTTAATATGCAAAGGCCAACATAAAAAAAGATGAATCATTCCTTTGTTTCTGGTGGGAACAGGATCTCAAAAATAGATTCGTGGCAAAGAAAATGGGTAATTGTTGATTTTAAGCACATGAACAGCAGAGCTCTGCTCAAGTGTATCTACTCTGACAATGTATTCAGTTATGGAACAGACCACGATGTCTGAGGTTATATTTACTGGTTTTGACTGCATGCTCAATTGCACCATTCTGTGGTGTGCTATGGGAAGACTGGTCTGTCCTTTGTGAGTACCTGTACAGATGAGACTTTGTCCCATTAACACAGTAAACTACTTTCAGCTTGGCATGCTGAAGTTTTCTCTCTGCAACCTCTGTTCCAATCAGTGGTAAGGCATGAATCCAGCTTGGAGCACTGATCTGTTCCAGCTGTTGGCATTAATGCAACTTTCATTTTGGAACCAGGAGGTAAATGCAAGACATGAGACATGTTTGAAGGCATTTTGTCAGCGACTTGTTAGCCAGCAGCACGCCTGGCTAACAACGTGCAGATACAAGGGCAGCTGATACAGATTTTCTTAACTGTGAAATCCCATGATGCTGATCATGATGTTGTAGTAAGGCTGCAAGCAGACAGCAATGAAACAACTCTGTCTTAAGACAAGAAGGGGTGTCAGAAGAGCCAGATCTACAAGAAGAGTGAAGTCCCATGAAGCTGTTGGAAGACCTTGCCCCTTTACTTATCCAGAGAAGATGAAACTCCCTGCCTCCCTCTGCAACCTCTTCCTTCCAGCACTAAAAGTTGAAATAGAGCTCTACTTCTAATCTGCATGAAAATTAAGAATGTGACCAAATTTGGCTTGTCATGCTGGATTCACAAAGTGTTTACAAACGAGTTTAATGGAAGTGAAACGGGGAGCAATTGTTTAGCTTAGCAGGAAGGGTATGAGGAATATGGGATGTGCACGTGATATCTGGATTTGGGACTGAAATCTACACTGTTACCTTTGCTTTATCCTCTATGAACTCTCATTTTCATTAAGAGGAGGTCATGTAAAATGACTCTTTCCCAGCCCACATCCACACCCAGCCGACTTCAGCATTTCCTAATTAGGTTATATTCAATCTTTATAATGTGCTTGTAATAGATGTGGTACTGTAGCGTAATCTCAACTGATATTATTCACTTCCCAGGAATGTACAGCTGAAGCTGCTCTGCAGGCTCTGACTTAAAACAATGGGTGTGCAGCTGACAAATAGAGGTAGCTATTTTACATGCCCTGGTCTATTTGGATGCCATTGTTTAAGGGATGTCTGCTGAACAGGTATTCGCATTAGAAAAACAAGCACCATTGCAATTTTCTGATGCGGCAGCTATTTTTGAAACTCATTAAAGCTCGCTAGTGCTTTTCCCATGCAAGGAAAAACTGGAATTGCCTGTTGTAATATTGGCTGGCAGGTATGAATGGTTTCAGCTCACATTTTATAATGAAGAAATGAGCTCATGCTATATAATTGTGGGCTATCCCCAAGAATATTTTTATTCAGCGTTATTGTCAGACTAAATTAAAACCGCCAAAGAGCCCAATTTCTCAAGGTGCCAGGTGCTCTCAACTCCCACAGTAGTTAATAGAAGGGAAGAGTACTCAGCAGTTTCAGAATTAGTCCCTAAATACTGATAGTTATGTGCAAATTTTCATATTAAGCCAGACAACATTTTGCAGAGCTACCATTGTTCTTTCACTCTTCTTTTTCATTGTATTTCTTGATAAACATAATATTTATTCTATGTCACATCCATTTATTACATTTATGTGACCTAATGCCATATCCTTTCAAATTACTTTTGTCTTACTTTTCCCCTTCTAAGCTTAAAACAGCCATTAATGCCCTTTTATTGAAAATTAACTAGTGATGTATTTGAAGCTGCTGGTGATCACAGACAGTGACATTTGTCTGGCACTAGATACTTGTTTGCATGCCCTTCTGCCAAACACAGTGGAATTTTTGTTATCTCCCTGAGGTGTTTTGTAAGAAAAAGTGCTCTGAGCTTAGAGGACCAAGAGAAAGCAGATGAAAAAAGAAAGGAAAAGCCCTTTGGGCCAATATGTGAATTACCACCTCCTTTCACCAGATGAATCACCACTTCACTTCATGCACTCCTCCAGGCATTACTGGGCAGCTTGGGAAGACTGAGAAGAAGGGGAAGATTGGTACCTGCACAGATCCCTGCTTCCACTTGGCATTTCAGAAAGCAGTAGAAAAAGCAAAAGAAAAGGCAGACTAGCAAAACAGTGTTTGAATATCAAAAAAGTTGAAAGTCAAACATCCATCACCAATATGCACAAGGTCAGGCAAAAGCCCTGCTCAAAATGTGGGTCAATTAGTCCTTCTTTCCTCCCCTGGGTCCAAGGTGTTATCACCACGGAGGATAATGAGTTAAAGCCAAGTAAGGCCCTCTGAAGCTCAGAGGTCATGGAACAAGAGTCAAAAAAAGGGTTCCAAATAGTATAAGTCTTTCAACACTGTTTTCTAGGTATTCTGTTAAATATCCCACTGGGAGACTTCTTTTCGTCAAACCTAACCACATTTCTTTGGACTCTCTTCTCCGAGTGATTTCAAATATATAAAGAATTTAGATGAAAAACAGATCTGTATTTTTTTCATTGTTTAAAAAATGGTAGTAAATGCTCACTTCTCAGAAGAGTGATAGTGATTTTATTTATAGAAATTCCCAAAGTGACAGTTACAGAGATAATCTGTGGCAAACAAGTTGCAGAAGATTTTTTCCCTCAGTCAGATCATATTCTTGCTTTCCCATGCTGTATAATAATTTCCATGAAAAGAAGCTTTATGATGTAGCTTTTATCATTGTTTTCAATTGGTAAGAGCAAACATTGAGGAAAAACTATAAAGCTGGGGAAAATAAGAGCCTCCAAATAGGATTGTTATAAAGAAGATGGTCTCACTGTTCACTGAGGTCATTGGCAGAAGAAACTAGACTAATTTGCAGCCAAGGCAGATGTAAGTTGTGTATCTGTTGGGAAAACAGAAAAAAATACAGATAGTGAAAAAATGGGACTATGGAGCTACCTCAGGAGATTGTGGATTTTCCGTCAGTGGGTGATTTTAGGAACAGAGGATAAATGAAGATGTGCGGGAATAGGCCGGGTACATGGTTGACCCACTTGCCCACAGTGCCCCAGGGATCTGGGAGGGACTGTGAAAGGTGGCTGTGAAGACAAATTTGTATGCACTATGTAGCAGCCTGTTTTAGGGAACTCTAAAGGGGCTGTATGTCCCCTGAAAAAGAGCATGGCAATAAGTTGCTTGATCCTCCATCAGGGCACTATGTGAACTGAAGCCCCTTCAGTTCTGACCCTACAGTTCTATAGTAGTCTACAGTATAGTTGCTCTATTAAGTAACTTATCAGAAATGCAGTATGTTGGGATATGTGTGCATTGGTAATCCACAGGAATTATTAAAAAAGAGCAAATATTTAGACCATTCCTAGGTAGTATTGTTAAAGACTATTTAGCAATAGTATTTCAGAATGCAATCTTCAAGAACACAGGAAAACGGACAGTTTTAGAAAAGATTTTAGTCACATTTTCTTGTTTATGGTAGTATGAAGAGTGTTTACATTAAATTAAACTTAGTTTCCAGAGCTTATGTTTAATCATGCATACTTAAGGATCATGAAACCTTTGTCGAAGTACAGCTTTTAAACACACAATTTCAAAGCATAACAGATTGCTTAACAAACCTCACTAAATTTGTGGTCTAGCTCTAGCTGAAAGACGAGCAAAAGCACCACACACTTGAGTTGGGCATATATAAATAAACCCAATATTATGACAAATAGAAGTTGTCCTGATTCAGCAAAGCACTTAAACAGATACTCAAATTCTCTAGATATCACAGGGACATAAGTATTCAAGTATTTAAGTATTCAAGTATGCCTGCCATTTAGGAATCTTGAGACCATGCTTTAAACTCCAGTTTTAATTCCTAATGAGAGAGGTTCGAAATGACAGGGAGAGAGGGCATAAATCTGTGATCAAAAGAGACTGAACAGCAGAGGATCCCATCACTGTTTCCTGGTGACCAATTCATAACCTGTGTGTTAGTAATAATGCTGATACTTTAGCTGCTAAGAAGTTGAAGAAATTCAGAACTGGATCATAATCCTAGGAACCTTGGTTCTGCCTCTGGCCTCTACATGTCTGTCCTCCAGGGTTTCTCGTAGCATGTTTAGCTGGGGAAAGGATCAGCATTTTTTCTGCAGAGAAACTGAAGCTTTGCTCTTAACCATTACTGCCTCAAAACACAAATTGTATTGACATTTTCCTGTTAATATGTCTTTTGCTCCTACACAGGAGAACAAACCAGTATCATTATGGCCTATGATGGTACACTTGGGCACAGTGCAGGGAAAAGAACATGCTCCTTTTGCTGGGGGCTGCAGCCTGCCTTTGGTGACCTTTGTATGGCTAACATGGGACTGGAAAAGGTAACGGCAATGATACAAGACCAGCAAAAATGGCATGGCTGTGCCTTTGGGCCAAATCAGCTTTTAGGGCTATAGTAAAGCCGTTCCTCTCCTCACCACAGTGAAAACAAGCATGAATCTCAGATGGGAAAAAGACAAGGGGAAACTGAAGAGGAAAAGCTAGAACAGGTGCCACAGATAGAGATGCAGGAGGTCATGACCCAAAAGGGCACAAGAGAGAAACTTGAGTAAAACCAACTGTGGTGCAACAGAGTGGCACACAGAGGTTTGAAACACAGCTCTGAAGAGGAGAACCAAGGAAAGTATTCAGAAGAGGCAGGGATGTGTGACATGAGTGAGACAAGCTTTTGAGTGCACCACTGTCAAATGTTGCCAGCCTGTTATTATAGCAAACGAATCCATGTGTTTGTCTCTTTTGTCTTCAGAAATGGTTGTGTGGATTTTCTTCAGCTTCAGCACATGGCGCCACACACATGCATGCCACACACATGTCCTTTCTGAACTAAAAGGAAGTATGAACAATGTCAT
Organism: Pseudopipra pipra; assembly: GCF_036250125.1. Lineage (NCBI taxonomy): Eukaryota > Metazoa > Chordata > Aves > Passeriformes > Pipridae > Pseudopipra > Pseudopipra pipra. The sequence continues at coordinate 33,432,947 of NC_087551.1, read as the reverse complement.
CAACAGTAACCCTTTTAAAAAGTTCTAAACCACTTAAATTAGGTTCTTAAATGAAAAAGTAGTCTCAAGAGTAGAACTGGTAGATTAAAAGTAGAGTGGAGTATACTCACACAGGATAAATAATTGAATAATTGCAAAGTTGGAAACATATCCAAGGAAGCCAGGAATTATTACAGAATTCTTTTTTTCTTTTGCTTACACAAACTTTATAATAGCTGTTTTCTCTGACTGTCCTTTTGCATAAACTGGGAGCAGCCTCTGGGCTGCTCTCAAATTTATTTTGGCTTCTGCAATAGCAATTAAGAATTACTGGAACTGTGCAGACTCTGGCCATGCCTTCAGTACTGTCAGAGGCTGGGGCACAAAGCCATCCCAATCCCTCGGGCAGCAGTGGGGCTGCTGCCTCCAACCACCTGCTCAGTCACAGCCTGCTCCCAGCTGGGGGGCTGCACACCGGGAACTGGGAGGGACTGTTTGCACGAAGCTCTTGCTCCTATGGAGCAAGCAACTTCACCCTCGGCTATTACACTGACATATGTTTTTTAGTTTGGTTTGGGTTTTTTTGGTTTGGTTGTTTTGTTTTTTTTTAATCATGTTATGTAAATTAAGATTTTCATAGAATTAAAAATAGTTCAGCAACGAGAAATTTCATGTGAAAGGTCACTATTTTCTGTGTAACTTTTATTTCACATAGCAGGATCAGAATATAAACCGCTATGTATGGCATGATGCTTCCTGCCCAGTGACAGCACCCTGCATATGTAAGGGCACAGCGGTCTGCAGGTATGCTGAATATTACAGTCTCAACACCTTGAAATGATCACGTTCTCTGAATCTGGGCACTGTATTTACAAAAAAGAAAACACAAATGCCCTGTGGTAAAGTGTGTTAGCGTTAAAGTGTTCCAACGCAAAGAGAGCAAAGGGGAAAATTCTCTCACCCAGAAGTGGGTAGGTAAACATATTTTAAACTAAGTATGTGTTTATATACAATGCATCCACTGTTTACACTGATTTTAAAATGCCATATGTAATGAAAATTATGCAAATATTTATAAAAATACCTTAGCCCGGGTAAGGTATATACCACACTTAATATTTCAATAAGGGCACATGCAGGGCTTGTATGGCAGTGCCAAAAGTAACATTTTGAAAAATGACCCTTCGGTAAAACTGTCAGGCACGGAGTGTGTTGAGTACCTGCCAACAGAAACCTTTGGAAGGATGTCACTGGGAGAAGTGAAACAATAGCGGGGTCTCTATTTGGATTAAGCAGGGAACTTGTAAAAAATTCAACATCAGCGCAGTATTTATGGGCTTCCTAGTCAGTAACCTGCTGGACTGCCAACAGCTATTTTGAGCCCTTTCCCGTTCTGGGCAAGGCAGTTTCACTTGTATAAAACAGATGGGCAGGTGCCCTTAAATCTTTCACTGCAGGGCGCTTGGCCGCGGCGGGTCCCTCGGAGCCGGTGCTGGATGCTCCGCACCCCGCTCAGCACCGACGCTCCGCCGCCCCGCTCCGGCCCCGCCGCTGGGCGGGGGGAGACGCCCCTGCGCCTCCCCAGCTCTCGCAGCGTTTGCCGTTTACCTGCAAATCGCAGACTGCGGAGTCGTGGAAGCCCAAGCGCTCCCTAACAACGCGTAAATAATGGAGGACAGGCAGGATGAATGAGCGTAGCGGGCGGAGACCGGGCTGAGCCTCACCCCGAAGGATCGGGGCGTCGAGGAGGTGAGGGGGAAGAAGGCTGAGGCGGAAAATCATCAGCTTTTAAGCACACCTCCGAGATGACCGTGCTCGGGGGACGGGGGCTGCCCACCCGAGGGCTTCAGCAGGACGCTGCTGGGGTGTAGGGAAGGTATCCCGCCGCCACCTCGGCAACGAGCTCAAAAAAAGAAAAAAAAAAGGGGGGGGGCGGGAAGGCAAAACCCCTTTATTGTTATTGTGGTTGTTCCTGGCCTCCCTGCCCGCCTCCCAGGCGGCGCTCCGCGGTGCCAGGATTTCCCTGCAGCCCGCCCTCCCCGCCCGCAGCGCCGGCGGCAGCGCCGCCTCCCCGCGGCCCCGCTCGCCGCCCGCGGCCCCGCGCCCGCCCCCGGGACACGGGGCGCCGCCGCCCGCGCACTGACAGGCGCTCGCAGGTGCCGCGCTCGCCCCGAGTCGCGGAGGGGCGGCCCCGCTGCCCTCCTGGCTCCGCACCGGCGGGAGGGAGGTAGCCTGGGAGGGAGGAGCGGCGGGGGAGCCGCCGGCAGCGCCGTAAGTTGGGGAGCGGGGCGCGGGGCGGGAGGGCCGCCGGGCCGGGCTGCGCCTCCGAACCCCGGCGCTGCCCCTCTTGCCCCGGGGAGCGGCGGCGGAGCCGCAGCGCCAGCTCAGGGGCTGGGAGGGGGGGGACGCGTTTTGGGGTGGGTAGGAGAGTATCCATTAATGATCGTGTTTGGCTGCTCGTGGGGTTCATGCCCGAGATGTCGCGAAGATCTCTCAGGGTGTTTCTACATCACTGAAATTCCGAGCTGAAATTCGCTCCTACAATTGGTTTAAACTTCCTTCTCAGTGTATTTTGGCATACCCGATTTTATGTCCTCACCTTGGAGGCAGAAGGCATACCTAGCGTACATCCCCCTGAAACAGCCTGCGGTTTTTTTTGTGAGGGATGTCCCCTTTTTCCCCTGCCGCACCTTCCTGCCCAAGAATAACCGTGCGCTTGAGCGCGCCGCCACTGCATGCCCGGCTGGGGCTTGGGCTGGACCGGGACCCACTTGGAGCAAGTCAGTGGCCCGGTTTGATGCTGGTTGTGGAGCAAAAGGTTCAAATCGTGAACTCAAGAAGAATTTGCGTTGGGTTGCTGATGAAGAAATGCGGGATGTAGATTAATAAGAAGGACTTGATTTATTTTCAGTTGAAATTTAAGAGACCAAAATAGAGGAAGCAATTAATTTAGGACTTGCGTCACTGTAGATTGTTGTTATGTTTTAAAATAGGAAGAGATTTTATTATGAAATGCATAATGCAACAAATATGATCCTGATCTCTTACTTTCCTTTGAAAAATAATTGGGGGAGGGAGACAAAGAATGTTCCCGCAAATGAAATTCCTCACTCATAGACCATTATTTTCAGTTACAAATATATTGTAAGGATGTAACATTGTTCAGCAAAATGTAGAGGAAAAAAATCAGAAGGTTTAAGGTATGAAAATCTAAAGCTGAAAAATTCCTTAGATACACACTACTAGAAATCTTATAATCCATGTGCCATGGCTCAGATGTTTAGAGGAATGACAGAGATACCAAAAAAGGCATCATGATACTCAGTGCAATTCTAGGAGCTGAATTTTCTCCTTCCCTACAGAAAAGGAAAGTGCATTTCTGGAAGCAAGAAGTGACAGATGTGGCATCTCAGCAGCTGGCTAAACATAAAAGCATGTATCAGCAGGTGATTACTGTTGGAAGGATTTATTTTTAAAGTGAAAGGCTTGAGCCTATTTTAGCATTAGCTTTAAGATCTACTTGAGCTCTATGGCATATTAAAAATAGCCTTTCAGCAGAAACATTAAGAAAAGTAAGAGAAAACTCATATGTTCAAGACACTCCTTGCTTTGAACATTTGTTTTGTATTACAGCATACAGAGGAGAGGAACTGAGCAGGTTCTTCGGTGGTAGGATAGTACTGAAGGGAATGATTTTTCCTGGCTTCAGCATAAGCCAGCGGTATCTGGGAAGGAAACAATGGGGCCTATCTTCTCCTTAGATTAAAGATAATCACAGTTACTGTGCTCTTGTGCATCCACAGAGGTAAAAATCTGACTGCAGAAACTACCTCAGTGGTTCTGCTTCTCTTCTGTGATTGGTAAAGCCAGCCAGGATCACCAGGAGGTGGCCTGGGTGAATTTTAGAAAGGAAAGAGATGGATATCACCCTAAGAGGCAGCTCAGAGCCACTCTTTCCCTGAGGCAATGTGGCTCTGCACCATCCCTATTTAAATGCTGTGGCTAAATGTCACATTGACTTCAAAGAGGCGTCTAAAACTGTTCCAAACCACTTATATCAGCTTTACAGTAACCAAGAGAAGCCACTGTTCATGGCAAAACATGTTTTGCTCTCAGCTTTTCGTAATTGGGTATGGTGCTTTGGTTTATAGCTTCTAAGCTAGGTGGCTCCTTATAGAAGAAATTCTGGTCCTCTGCCCAAGTCTTGAGAAATAGTTTGGGGCAGGAAAGGGAACTCAGATTTAAAAACAAATTTCCCTTTGCCATGCAGAATTTGCCACCAAGTTCTTCACTTCTTGTCAGTGAGGCTGTGTCCCAGGGGCTCAGCAATGCTCTCGGACCAGTTCTTCCTCCCATTCCTCACCCTAGTTGGCAGAATTGCTGTGGATTGGGTCACCTGGTGCCTGTTTGGCCTTTGATAATCATGCAAAACATCAAAAACAGGCTTGCACCCTCCTGCATGCAGATGTTACTGTTTTGGTGACAAACAATCAAGCAAAAGCATAATTTCTTTCCTCTTAAAATGATCAAGCCAGAGTAAATGTATTTTCTCAAGATCTTCACCATTTTGTGGAGAGCTGGCTACCTCTTCTTCCCCCAGTGGTAAAACTGAACCAATTGAGTGGTCTGTACCTAATAGCCATGGTATCCCCATGGGTAGAGCACTTACAGGAATGGCAGTATATCCTGTGTTTGTTAGTTTGTGTGATAGCAAGATGAATTTCCCTAATAAACTCAAGCCTGAACTTAAATGAGGATGTGGGAAGAATTGTGTTCAGACTGTTTTTAAATGATTTCCTCTCACTACAAAGCAGATCAGTTGCTAGCCAGGGAAAGCAGCTGGCTGGTGCTGAGGGAGGTGTCTGGGTAGAGCAGTGAGAGCGGATTTGAAGCACCACGTACAGAGCACAGGCTTTTGCAGGATGGCAGAATGAGTACAAGCTCAGGTAAACCTCGTGATGAAGAGACATACCTTTAGTGCTGCGTTAAAATAAGAAAGATTTCTGGATGACATTCATGCAGATAAGCATTACCTACAGTATTTTACAATGTTATGCATTTACCTTCATAAGGTTATTGAGCAAAGATACTGATGCAGCTGGGAAGGTGACTCTAAACAGGAGCAGCTGGACCTGGCTGACAAGAAGACTAGCTTCCTCATAGTTCAAGGGTTAAATCAAGACCAGTAAAGCTTCAGAAAACACACTGCCAAGATATAACGAGATGATTACAAATGGATGGAGTTGGCCAGGGTGATGAGATATATTTATACCTTTACTTAGGTTTCATTGACATTTATGGAATAAATAGTCAAGTATAGAAACAAACGTTCGTCTTATGGTATTGCCACTAGTTAAGTCCGCCAGAGTGCAGCTAGTAAGCAACTGAGATTTTTCATTAGAGAGGCTAGGGAACTGCTGAATGTGTTTGGTTCCTTTTTGTGTTGTGTTTTTGTTTTTTAAAGAGGGGAGATAAGCCATTTGCAGGCCATTTACGGGCTAAACCTACAGTCAAGTAGCACTTTTTAGTACCCGAAGATCTGAAAATGTGAAAGTGTTTTTTAAGTACTCAAACTAAATTATATCTTCATGATCTTTGTAGCTTTTTATGCAGGACCATTTCGCTGAAATGTATATTTAGAACAAGTAATTTGAATTACTGTTATACTTACCTTTGAAATCATGAAAGTTGCGCAATACTCTTAAAACTTGACTGGTATCACTTGAATGCCAGGGAGCCACATTAAGGGTTTCTACCCCCGCTGTGGGTGGTACAACAACATACAACTTAACTATGCAAATGTTGTGTTCATACTGTTTACTTACACTGAATAATAGAAGAAAGCTCACCAAGTCTGATACACTGCTTTGATTTCTATCATAAAGGTCAACGGGGGACAAGTCAGATAAGAAATTAAATGGACTGATACATTGAGTTACTGTGCTGGGGCTCATTCTGAATGAGCTAAGTGAACTTTTCTGTGGTTACCTGTAAACAGCAATTGACCTTCTGTAGAGATACAAGAGCTGATGACAAGCTGAAACTAGGTATGACTTGCTTAGTCAAGTCTGCAAGCTTGTTTAGATGCATTTAGATGGCAATTAATTTTTTCAAGTCATCTGTAGAGAACTTTCTAAAAATAAATACTACTTCATGTCTTTGCCTAAAAGACCTAAAATAGTATTTTTTTTTTCCTGTCTCTTTGAAATACCAGATGTTTCAAGTCCCTTTCTCACTGTTTTGCTGTAGGAATTTTGTATGCATCTGAAGATTTGTGTTGTGCCTTAAACAGAGGAAACAGGTGTTGAGTCTTCATTCCACGCGGGGTTCTTCCTATTAGAATATTAGACACTACTATAAAAATAGTAAGTAAAAGCAAATTATTAGTCTGAAATTTCATTTTTTTCGAGTTGACTTAAGTCTGTACACTATAACGTTTAAGTCAAGCAAACCAAAAACCCTAAAACCTGTTATGCTGGAAAAAGCAAGTATTCGTAAGTTGGAAAAAGCCTGCAGAAAATGGTGATACATATATAAGTGCATTATGGTCATTCTGGTTATTTCTCATAGCCCTCTTGCCTTAAACAGTATGTGGGGTGAATGAGGTGAGAAGTAGCAAAAAGAGAGGATCTGTTCGAAATTCTGGGCTAAAGCTGAAGGTCTTGCTCTGTCATAGTCCTTTTGGGTGGTGCAGATGGTCAAAGAACCAAAGAATGATTGGACAAGTAATGTAATATAGTCTTGGGATTTTCTTACTTTGCGTTCTGTGACTTTGTAACTTCAGTGCTCTACATACGATATTTCTAATTATGGGGTTCATAATTCTCAGTGATACTCTGCAAAGAAGATCAAAGGTGCTTTGCTGCTACCACAGTCAGCATCTATGAAGCATTTCTCCTAAGTGGTTGTGAAACCAGCTTTCTAACCAGCAGAGTTCTCAGTCATCATCTTCACTAGGAGAAACCGTGATACCTGTAAACGCATGAGTAATAAGTCTCTAGCGAAGAAGAGGCGCATGGATCTTGTTGTCTCGATAAACACTTTCTCTGTTCTATTCTATTAAAGCTCCTTATTGACTTTTAAGAAGGTGACTTTCTCAAGCCATATGACTGGGTCAGTTCCTGTGTAGTAGACAAGATTTTTTTGTGTGTTTGTTTTTTCTAGCACTTAAATGATGGACTAGTTACCCAAGTGATGTACAGGAACGTAATGCCAGTGTTGCTGGGGATTTTTGCCCCACATTTATGTTCTTGCTCTTTTATTTTTTCCCATATTTCATTTATATCGTCAAGAAGTCATTCAAAAAGATTTTAAATTTTACAAAAAATTAATACTTTAGTAATTTAGAACCTTAAAAAAATCCTTATGATACCAGAACAATTTTTTGTATATTCTTTGTTGTAATACTTCCTAAATCTAACCTTTTTAAATTGTATTAATCGAGATATTGTGATAAGAAACAAGTTCCATTCTTTATTCCTTCTTATGTGTATCTTCAATCCTACTTAAGTAAAGCCTAAATGTATCTCTTTCATGAAGGTCTATGTATTTTTTAGAAACCTCTAACTTTACCTTTTTGCCTCAGTTAATATGATTCATTGTATATTTTGATTTAGTTTGACTTTAATTCTGTTTATTCGTGAGATTGGGTAAATTAGATCCGCAGGCAAAGATTAGTCCAAAATGTGGTAGAGTTTAAGATGAATGTTTTGGTTTGCTTTTTCTCTCCCCTTTGCCATGCTTGAGATGCACACCATAAATATGCTGTCTTCTGTGTGACAACTACCATTTAGAAACAGCATCTTGTTCAGGCACTCTTGCCGCTGCTTTTAATGATTAATTCTCTAGGGGAATGGCCAATCAATTTAAATTTTTGGTCTTTTATTTTTGGATTATTTGATAAACTGTCTTTTGGGAACTAAAGCATAGTTTCAGTTTGGTTAAAATTTATTTCCAGAGAATGGTTAGGTCAGTCTTCTCAATATTCAGATTTCAAATGATAGCTTAATCAATTTGAATTTTATGAGCTCCCTGTCATTTGAAGCATTCATGTGACTCATTGGTTCTTAACCATGTTTCTGTAACCGCAAAGAATAAAAACAAAAGCGTCTCTGACACTAAAAGCTGCACATGCCACAGTGAGGGTGAAGGAAAAAGATGATGCAGATTCTGCCCTTTGTAGTTTGATGTAAAGGTCAGCCATGCTATTTCTCCCCAGCTCTGTGGTCCCTGCAAAGGCACTCTTCTTTTTTTACCTTTTCCATGACTTGTCTATATTCATTTGTAAGATGGTATGTGGTTATGTAGTGTTTCCCCTCTTTTAAGGAAGTGTGGCTGCTAGAAATAATATTATGGGTGAGCCCAATTTAAGGCTTGAACAGCAGGAGAGCTAGATGATAAGTGAAAGAGGGACAAGGAAAGAACAGTGCCATTGATTTTCCTGCATGTCAAATGCAGCTCACATGTTTCTGCTCCAGATACGAAAGATCACTGCTCTTCATCAAGTTTAAGCTGATTCTTTGCTTGCTTGTGGCTCCTCTATTAGATGACCTTGGAATAATAACCATGGTTCATAAGATGATAAGATGTAGTGCATCTGGGGATCTCTTCTGCTTGGATGTTTAAAAAGCAGATGGGAATATGGAAGTGAAGAATGGAATAGCATGTTCATGCATGGGTTGCAAATATGGCATACAGAATTGTACTTTACTGCAGTCCAAAGAGTTGGAATGGGAAGGTGAAATAGGAGGGAGGTGATGCTCATTCCAATAACAATTCTGTTGTAAAGCTAAATATCCCCAAAAGATGCAACAAATGAAGAACTGTCTTCTGTGAGATTTTGTAGTTGTCATTTTATGTCTGCATAATTCTTAATATACCAGATACCTGTCTTGTGATTAGGGCTTTGGTGCTACAGAAATACAGATTTATAGTAATACATTGCTCAATTTGATCATCTTGCCTGGAAGGCAACTGTAGCATCTAGTTGGTTTGATGAAAATCTTAAATGAGAAGGTTGGATTGTTACTGTTATCATATCTGTCTAACTTGTTTCTTATTAATAATATGCAAAGTAATCAGTGGTACAGAGAAGTCGTACAGCCTGAATAGAGAATCTGTTGTTAGGAACAAGATAGTGGACTGAGCAGACCAGTAATTTGTATGGCAGCTGCTCTGTTCTGTATGTCCCTTCCCCACTTGCATGGTATGATTTTAGTGGAGAGGGAGGCTATCTTCTTGTGGTTTTACCTCTGTGTACCTTCAGGCATGATGAATACCCATCTCAGCCTCCAGAGTCTTTTAGATAAGATCCCCTGAGGTCAACAGCAAAGACAACAAAGTAATCCATTTTAAGACAGTGGGCTGTACAGCTCTCTTAAAAATACATACTTCTAGTCCTGAAGAAGAAGAGTTACAATAGCAAGAATCCAAGAAGGTTATGAATCTGTAGGAGTTCCTAAAGGAGTGAGGACAAAAATAAAACCTAGTTCTTGAAACAGACAATCAAGCGATTTATGCTGTGGACAGTTTTCAGGTTTTTGTCTGAGAATTAATTTCACTTTTAGTTGGAGTAGTTCTTTTACCTCGAGACTGCAACCATGCCTCTACTTTGGCAGAGGAATATACATTGTAAATAAGATATTTTGTGACATGGTATAATATTTGGATTACTGAAATATGCACTGACAGGTGTATAGGAGGAAGAGACAGGAGTAGCATCTAATGAAGCAGCAACAGAAAAGTTGGAAGCTTTTTGACACTGCCTTTGGTATGAGTAATATATCCATTCAAGTGTAAATCTTTTAAGTGTATTCAGGTAATCTCTGAAAATACAAATATATAATCTGCAAGGAAAGAAGCAGGCTTCAATGCCCAAATGAATAATCTAAACATGAAAATAACTCCTATTGCTAAATTCCTGCTAATTTTCAGGCATCAAACCTGCTTACATGTCTTTGTTCATTGCATCTACCCTTCCCCACTTCCACTGTTTTCCGTCTCCTGGTTCCGCATTCCTAGTTTTCATGCAAAGGTTCTGTCCTTCCTCTGAAATTAGGTTGATGGTTATTCCCACCTGTTGAGTTGTTTGTGGGGGTAGAGCAATGTAAGTTATAGGGGTGGTATTTTTAATAGAGAGGATTTTTGAAATGTCTAGGTGGCAGACACCACCAGAGTCCTGTAACAATGATATAGTTTAACATCTTAAAATTGCCTGTCTTGGTGATTCGCAGTGACAGGAGAAGACATGTTCCCAGGTACAACTTTTAAGGTCAGGACTAGCTTTAAAAGTACAGAAGTGCTGGAACTTGTTAACAATGCTGCAGATTTTGGTGGGTGGTGTATCCATAGGAGTAAAGGGCATTATGGTAAAGCAGGGGAGTAGGAATACATAATTTAATTCTGTATTGTCTTGTTAGAGAAACAGTTTAAAAACTTTGGTTAAAATTCTTCCACCTCTTTCTAATCCTCATAATAAGCAAACAGATTGCTGCAGAATGAGGATAGTAAATGTTGGCTTGAATGGCAATGTCTGATATTTATAAACAACTCTGAAAATGAGCTTTAAAATAGAAGCTTTCAAGACATCTGAAGAGTAGGTGGACATGTTAAAAAGGCATCATCTAAGAAACTGTGTATATTCTCTCTGTAATAAATCAGTGTGGTATCTGCGGAAGTAGGAGCAGGTGTCTGTCTATGTACATATGTGTGCATTAAAGATCCTCCACTGAAATGGTAACAGATGATTTTTCAGGTGCTCTGACTCGATGTTCTTTCATTCCATCTGGTGAGATAGCTGTAGTTTGTAGTTTTTGGATAAATATCCTGGAAGTACAAATGTGATCCCAAAGTCAAGTTTTACAGTAGTAACAATATATGGGAGATGTGGCTTGAAAAGAAATTACAGTTATATTGTCAAATTCAAGAACTATTTCAATTTCTCTTGGCTAAAAGTAAATGAAGCCACATGGAATTTTTTTCATTGTACTTTTCTTCAGAACCGAGTATCTGAAGTTGGACATGGACTCTGCTCGGTCATGCATCTGAGATAACCTTGTTAGAAAGCTGTACTTTAAAATGTTAAGTTTTTCCTGTTCATTTTGAATAGGCTAAGTCGTTGTGAAATGTGTGCCCTTCTGCTTGCATGTCAGAGGAGAAACAGCTTTTGAAGTTTCCAGATCTCAAACTGTTCATGGCAGTTTCACAGGAAAGAATTTATTTGGTTCTCCATGCAGGATTTGAAGTAGTGTCAAACACAGATATCTGCTTTTTTTGTCTTTTATTTCTATTTTGTGCTGAAAGATGAGAACTTTACAAACACAGCATTTTGGATGAGAACTCCATTTTATAACTTCCAGGAGATTTGCCCTTTCAACCTTCATAATCATGTTGATGGCCAAGAAAACACAATCTGTGGACAGAAAGGCTCTAAAAATTTAGTATGCCTTTCCCTAGATAAAAATGCTTTTCATTTAATTTTTAAAAGAAATGCCATGAATTTAGGGGAAAATACTTCATATCTTGAATGATAAAAGCCAGAGCAGACTATTGGGAACTTGTCTATGACAAGCTATAGGCCTTTCCTGAGTTGTTACCCAGTTCTGTGTCAATATGATTCTTGGCTCTGCCACAGCTGTTTGAAGTAGATAATGGTCAGTTCTTTGAAAAAAAGAAAAAAAATAACAAAGATTCAAATAAATCGCTCTGTTCCTCTCATTTCCATTATCTACCTATTGATTTTTCTCTCCTGCCCCTGATCCTCAGTCTTCCAGTGCAGATCATCTTAGGGTGGTTTCTCCAACAGAAACGGATGAATTGAAAGCGAAGAGTTTAAGAGCATCCACTGGCAATGCAGGCTGCAAGTCCTGATGCCTATAGAAGAAAAAGCTACAACTTCTCTTTGTAACGTTAGTCTGGCTTGGGAGTGACAGTAACTTTTAGAGGACTCCAATGGGCAGAAACTCGTATGAAATCAGGCAAATTAAGCTGGTGTATAAGAAGTCATAATTGATCTGCTGTGAAATTCCATGACAGGGAAAAAAGAATTTTCTTTTAATTTTCAGTGGATGTACCGGGCAGAAAGAGGAGCTGTGTATATTGCAAGTTGTACAGACCTATCCTTCCACTGCTGATGGAGCAGTTTGTATCTCGTCATCTATTTTGTAAAGCGAGAGTTTTGATTCAGATCATCTGATTTGCAGTAGTTACAGCTTCCAGTAATTACACTGATTCAAATACTGCTGAAAGAGAGAAAGAGAAAAAAGATGTATACTAAGTGACTTTAAAGAAAATTCATCTTGATTGTTTTTAAAGCTATCAAAAAGTGGCTGATCAAGGAGAAAATGACTGTTTCCAGGTACAAAGCAAATGACAGAATTTCAGTGGAAAGCCCAAGAAGAATATTTTGGTATCTGGAAAAAACACTTAAGAAAATTTTCTGTATCTTCTGCATAAGAAAGGTCACTAGCAAGAATTATTAAGGGAGTTTAAATATTTATTAAGCTTAATCAAGTTCTAAAGCAGCACTCAGTTTGTCTGTTGGGTAGTAAGTCACTGGGGATGTAACAGTCCAAATGCAAGGCAGATTAACAGTCTCTCTGAATTTTTCAGGTATTCACAATTATTTGTTTTTAAAATTGAGATTTCACTTTAAGATGTAATGCTCTTTCAGCCCCTATTCGTACCTTAAGTGAAATTGCCTGCCTTGTTTCAGACAGTCTGAAACACTCACCTTGGGAGGCGTGAACTTAATCAGGAGCCATTAACCTGGGAACCTGGTGACTATAAAAAAGTTAACTGTTCTACTGCAAGATGCTAATGTGTTGTGTTTGGAGAGTTTTAGTTTACTGACTAGGTGCAGATTTTTTTTGTTTGTTTTCATTGTTGTTTGAGCTTTTTTTCTCTTCCCAATGCTAAATTGTCTTTGCCTTCTCACTTTTGTTCTCTAAAGTGAATGGGTTATGGTCTTTTCAGGAATGGGAAGAGTTTAACAGCAGTGTCTATGGCTGGATTTTTGTTTAAGAAGATATATATATGATTCGAATTATTGTAGGATAAACTGTATTTAATACTCTGTGTTGTAAGAGAACTTAAACCAACAATATTAAAATCCCATTTTCCTCAAGTATGTGGTTTAACTTAAGAAGCCTATGACTGTAGCTATAGGGGTGTTGATGAACTACTTCTAACATTGATCTTTGTAGCTGTTGGTGAACAATTTAATAATTTCCTCTAGTAAGGATTTCCTTGGGCTCTGAGGAAGGAGCCCAATTATGCTGCCCCGCTGCTTCTGCAGCCAGAAGGAGCATACCTCTGGTGAACCCAGAGGGAAAGAAGGAATGCCAGTTTGGTAATATCTTCCTTCTAGGAGTTACTGTACATGTCTTTTACTGGGACTGTGTTTCGAAGTGTTTTGATTATGATATTTCTATTCCTTCCCATGTGAGCTATATCCAGAGAGTCTATGGAACAGGCCCTATATTATCCATTAATTTCTTAGGGTCCAGTACTGAAGCAGCAACACTGAGATGCTGATGCCCTCCTCGGATGCAAGTTCCCTATTAAATTTCTGAAGTGTACTGTCTCTGTGCTCTTCTGTAATTCAGGGAGGTAAAGTTTGTTGCTTCCCTGTGTTTCTGCAAAGGCTATCTCTGTAAAACAGTACAGACTTTTACAAGAGAAGAGAGCCCCACACTGTGCCTTGAGTTAATGCAATCCTGATGCATTGTTACAGTGTTATATGTTATGGGTTTTTTTCAGGATATGGTTTGCACTCAGGACAAGGAAAATGACCTTGATTTCTGTTCCTTTGTCTACACTAAGAAAATCAGGAATACCTGGCCACTTACTTCTGTGGCTTGGATTCTGACCATCTTTACAGTGGTTTTGTTTTCTGAGTTGGTATTTGGTGGGGGTTTTTTGTTGTTGCTGTAGTAGTGTTTTATTTCCCTAGCTGTTATTTTCCCCCTGCCCCCCAAGTGTTTGAGCAGAATTTTTTGACACTGTAAGTGTCTGTCCTGGGCTCTACAACATGTCATCTTTTCTTAAATTTTTGAAGGATGGTAAACCACACTAAGCTCCCATGTCTTGAATTCTAATGGCAAGAGCCATTAGAAATTTGCTTTAAATAGCCTGTAGTAAAGGTAGAATTTCATCTTACCTACTTATTAAAGGATTAAATAAATAAACATGCCCTTTACTTAGGAAAGTAGGTCCCTGAATTATGTTTTTATTTTTCTGCCTAACCCCCACTGCTTTCCATACCAGTTGTATGAATTGGTGTGTGAAAGACTTGCAGCATGTGGTAACGGCTCGTTCTTGGTCAATAGGAGGTGCATCCATGCCCAAAGGGATCACTTGCACCTCATTTCTGTGCTGTTAAGAGTTGTATAAACAAAACATGTGACAACCAAACAGAGCTATACCAGTCTAGCAGTGTCACAACGCAATATAAGGCCTTGGTATAGTATGCTCTGTTTCAAAACCAGCTTCTCTCAACTCTGAAGTAATTACTGCAGCCTGGATAAAGCATCGGCTCAATATATTTACTGAGTTGGTTTAGCCAGACCTAAACATAACTTTTGCCTTGTACAACAGATTGATTCTCCTACCTGTCCCTCAGTATTCAGTATCATGTGAGGAGCGAAATGTCTGAGATTACTAAAAGGTAAGCTAAGGTATTAATAAAATGCCTAGTGGTTGTTAAATTTGGATTGAATTTGGCTGTCAGGCACCTGGCATAGGTCTCCTCAGTATCCTGAAAGTGGAATGCCACTGCTGACCAGTCTTAATTTTATAGACAATGGTTTTGGCAATGGATTATGTATTTAATGGTCAACTTCAGGATCTCTCTGCCTTTTGATCTCCCTTGTTGGGAGCGGCTGGTACTGAAGAACACGTTTAGCAGTTACTTGGCCTTTATAAAAGAGAGTGAAAGGGACCTGCAAATGTAGGGCTCTCTTTCTGAGGTAGGAGGGAGGGAAAGGAATTGTCTTGTTGAACTAGATGATCTTAAAGGTCTTTTCTGATGATTCTATCTGGGCCTGTGAGGGCTGCAGAGAGGTGCAGCTGGCTGTTGGCATCTTTGTTACCTAATGTCTAGCCTAGTTTCTGTTGCAATATATGATTAATTTTGAGGTTTCCATTAATGTGGGTTTTGGAACAAATTAAATGTGACCGAGATGCCAGCAAGGATCTGAAATTTGTTTTCTGCTGAAGAACTCTTTATACAAATGAACACCAATTTGCATCATTAAGCACACACTTCACTCAGGCTGCCTAACAGGATGGAACACTGAGATAGAAATTGCCTCTTGCAGTGCTTTTCTTATAAGGCGACAGCCACTTAAGCCCAGCTAGTGCTTTGGCCCATGTGTGGGTTCTTTTAAAGCCTTTCTGGGGAGGAGGTAGTTGTTTTATAGCAGTCTGAGTTGGGTGTGATCCTCTTCAAAAGGTCTTTGTATCTTGTATTTCTTTAGATACTAACTAACTCTTGGATATTCGCCTCTCCCTAGGCACCCCAAGGATTTACAGTGTTTTAGAGGTGCATGAGAGAGTTTGTTCGGTTAGGAGAATTCATCTTAAAAAGTTGTTAACTTGTTTCTCTCAACAAACGCAAGTTGTTGTTTTGGTTGGTGTTGTGCCACTGTGTTTGTCAGTGTCGATTTATACCAAGCTTTAAGTAGGATACTCTGCAATGAGTTTGTTTTCTGGTAGTTCGTAATCCTTTCAGGCTGGCTAACATTAACGAGAGGCAGCATTACTGTGGCTGGCTTTCTTTTGATCATGCACAGCCCTAGTCAGGAAATGGGTGAGGAGCGTGAGTCATGATTACATTACCCTAGTGTGACTGCCTACTAGGAGTTTTCTTTTTGCCGCCAATACGCTTTCCCTTGACACTACTTCTGAAAACAAAATGACCATTTTGGAGCACTTTGAAATATTGACCTTTGAACAGAGAGATTTATGTTCTCTTGCAGTTTCAAGGCAAAGTTCTAAGCAGGAGCCCCTGCAGAGTGCAGAGTGAAAACGAATGTCTGCAAAATGCTTTTCCAGAAATCTGCAAAGGACAGGACTTGACTTGCAGTACACTCGATCTGCTTGGGTTCGTTGGATACAACATGCTTCCCTGACCCATTTAATTATTCTGTCATGTTGCCTGCACATGCAAGCTCAAGGTCCAGTCTTGTCTTATACAGAGGCTGTCATCTCGCTCACCATTTGGCTTAAGCTGTGTCTTAGAGCTCTACTTATCTCTTGAAATATGGCTGCAGTAATGGGAAGATAGGTGCTGAGTACTGGCTGAGGTAGAACCCTGAGTGTTGAGAAGGTAGCTTTAGTGGGATTTGAGACAGCAGTATTTTGGACAGTTTAGTTAAATACAGGGATTTAGAATTTGAAAGAAATAACAGCTGCTAATCAGTAAACTAGCTTTAGCACTGAATTGCCACTGTGTCACTCTGAATGTTCAGATAGTACACTTCTGCACAAGTGCTGAGTATATTAATTTATTTCAGATTAAACTGATTAACTCTGTCAGGTTTTAGGAGCAGTATGTGAAATATGACTGCTGGCACAGAGAGTGAATGCACCCTGATACTACTTGATATATTGCAAGAAAAAAGAAGTCTGATCAGTTGAGTACAAGCAACTCAAGTTAACAGAACAGAAAGTCTGTGGCAGAGAGATCTCAGGAGGAAGTGGGGACCCCTGCACTGCTGTCCAGTGTGATGTGTCCCTGCCAGCTGGGGCATGTTGCAGGTGTCACTGACATGCTGCAGAGCAGCACCACATTATGACATGTCTTCCAGTTGTCGCTCATTCCTCCAGATACTTACCTCTGCTCAAACAGTGCTTTCAAATAGTGGAATTGTTTTGTTAGAAGTATAGTATAAACTCACAATGAAGATGTAATTTCTGGATTTTACCTTTTGTTTCATCTAAGGGTGTTAAACCAGTTACTTTAGTTGTATTAATAATCTGCTTGGAATTGGATATAGATAACCAAATTTTAGAAGCCTTATTTACTTCATGATTTTAGTCTCATTTCTTTAAAAGGGTATGAGTTGGACTAAAAAAGAAATTCAGTGAAGATTTTTGTAATCCACTGAGACATTTCCTTTCTTCCACCTACCCCAGCTCCTTTTTCTATATAATAAAACAAATAAGCCCTGTGTGACTTTATATTTTTCTGTAGCTTTATATGTCTACCTCATTGTTAGCCTTTGCACATAGAGGGCTCTCTGGCCTTCGAATTTGTTTTAAAACTAGTTTATTAGACACTTTAAGTGGTCAATACTTATTTAAAGTGAAACACTTTGAGAATTGAATAATAGACTGGTGATTATGATATTCCTATGTCACTTGTGTGTTTCAAGGAGATGATAAGGAATATTTGACTTAGAGATGAAGGGTATTTGAAAATTGGAGGTGGGGAGTTCAGGGTAGGGTTTTGATTGTTGGGGGATTTTTTTATTGGAATCTTGCAAGATCCTTTTATGTTAGATTGCCTTTCGTTAAGATGCTTTCCATAAAATAGTAATAATAACTATAGTTAGAAACACTTCATTTCAATATGACAGCAGTTTTGGGAACCCTAAGGCAGAAACAAGTGGAGCTACAAAGCCATTTTTGCATCAGAAGTGCATAAAACCTGGATATGAATCCATGGACACTTTTTCCTTGCAGAAGAGTTGGTTAAGGATTGCCCATCCCTTCTGCCAGAACTCCTTTTTTTTTTAAGAGTGATATTTCAAGAGTCAGCTGAGCTATCAAAATGACTTGGTGCAGCTGAAAGTAGCAATCTCACTCCTAGCCTTGTGATTTTACACCGCTTTCCTAGTTAGTTTTCACCCAGTTCTGTGTACTGAGCTGGCCTATGAGGGGTCAAGCATGTGCACACAGTAGGGGGGAAGGGGAGAATGCCTTTCTGGCAGCAACTCTCTTGAAGCACTGCCATCAGGCACTCTGCAGCTGTTGGTAAGCCTGTACTGTAAACTGAGTCAGTGGGGAGAACTGCTGCTGTGACCAGTTTGCAGTGTGGCTTGTAGGTCTGTCTGCCCGCAGAGGGTACAAGGAACTGCAGTGCAGAACCGGGAACCAGCAGCGAGGAGTGAGGAATCCGGAGTGGGAACTTCTTAAACCGGCTTTGAGAGCAGAGTTGGGCTGGGGAACTACACCTTCTGTGTTAAGAGAAAGCCATCTATGCTCACCTGCTCAGAATTACAAAGGATGTGTAGTGTGGATTTGTTAATCCACTTAAAGTGATCTGAGTGCTGGCTGACATCAAAAGGGGCAACACTGCCTTCTTCAGTCCATATCTTCCCAAGTTCTTCCACATGGCAATATCAGCACTTACATGAACATGCCTTGAGTTGTGTCAGGCAGCTGCTTTGGCTAAAAATGTTCCTTTCTTCTCTCTGAGCAGATGAGATTTCAACCAGAGCAGTCTTTTAGGTGGCACATAGGCTCAGGTTATAGGGTTTGGGGGTTTTTTGTCAAATTTCACAATGTTTTTCGCTATGGCCTAAGAAAATGGATGGGCAAGTTTTTAGGCCTGTCCGCCTTGTGGCTTATGAGTTCATGATTCCCAGCTATTTGCTCATCTGGTCTGTGACTTAGTAGGAGGAAATGTGTGACTGTGCTTCAGTGAACAGTCTGTCTGATGCAGCATAACCTCGCCTTCACTGGCTGCGTTAGGAGTTAACGTGCCAGACTTTGTACTGACATATACCTGTGTGTAAATCTGCATGGTTTTGAAAGCCAATGAACTATATGGTATTAAATCCATATATATGAATGTACCAGCCAACAAAGCTAAGAAGAAAGTAATAAAGAGGGACCTGTTTCGGTCTGTGGAGCTGAACAACAAAATACAGTGAGCTCATTAAATCCCTGTCTCTGGAGAAGAAAAGAAAAGAAAGAAAGGTTTTTATTGTTCTAGAAAAGATGCTAATATTTCAAAGCTCAAAGCAAGCTGCGACTGAAACCTGTTGGAAGGTGAAAAAAATTACTTGACTAAAAAAAAGGAATTATTTAAGATATTGTAGTGACTGGTCAAAAGCACAACTGCAAAAACAGACTCTATAAGGCATTTAATTTAATATTGCATCACAGCCAGATTTTTAAAATGTTAGTCCTCTGGAATGTCAACAAAGCATGTCTTAAAAACATTTAGAATCTTAGAATAAATGTGAGAAATAAGTCAGCATCAAAGAGGGATGCATTTCTACTGAAACAATCTTTTTATACTGCACTGAGCTGCATAATATTTTTATGAGCAGCCTGCTAATAAATACAAAAT
This sequence comes from Pseudopipra pipra, assembly GCF_036250125.1. NCBI lineage: Eukaryota > Metazoa > Chordata > Aves > Passeriformes > Pipridae > Pseudopipra > Pseudopipra pipra. The sequence continues at coordinate 33,413,668 of NC_087551.1, read as the reverse complement.
TATTGCAGTACAAATTTGCAAGTGGTGGACATTGGTGAAGAAATATATTGATGAGGAAGATGGAGAAAGCTCAACTGATTTATTGATTCACAGCCTGAGCACATTCACATAAAATGTTTTCTTTTTCTGAAGAATTGCAGTTTATTTGCTGGAGAACGATAGTTTGGAAAGCCTTTTTATTTTTTTCCTTTTTTTTTTTTTGTTTGTTTGTTTATTCTAGTTTTATGGGGGGATTTTTGTTGTTGTTCCTAAGGAATAGAGTCTTACTGGACAGTGTAATTTGAGCACTACCACTGGCTGTGCTGGCAAAATTTGTCAATTAGATTAATATATGTGTATATTCATCCTAAAAAAATGGAATGGGAATGCTGACTCTAAACGGATAAAATCTAAAGGATAACAAATTCTTCTTTGGCCATTCTAGTTTATTCTGCTTGGAGAACTTGTTATGCCAGCACAAGAAAGAATTCTGAAATGGTTGGTCATATAATGCTGCCCTGTATATACAGGAAAATTCCTGTTGTAAGATGGTGAGAATAAAAGCAGAAATATGATCTTGTTTATAAACAAAGCAGTGATGATGGAAGAAAGAAGTGATTTTTATCTTGTATATGCTGTTAGGGAGAAGGGTTTTGAAATCTTGTTACTAATTCTGATCTGCTCGGAAAAGGATGTTGGAAAATTGGAGGTGGTTCAAAAGAGAGGGAGGGAGAGATGTATCTGAAGGCTTAAAATTACTCCCCCACTATAACCACATGAGGAATTTCCCCTGTTCACTTCGATCAAAAAGGATGACTGAGAAACAACTTGGTTAGTATTCAAGTCCCTTAACAAGGCTGAAGGTTTCTGTTTGATAAAGGGCCTTTGTAATCTCACAGACTGATAAAGGACAAAACAATAACTGGAGATGGGGGCCAGTTGCTCAAATTAGACTTTTTTCTTCCTTTTTTTCCAAACCAGGTTGGCTTTCCTTTGTTTTGTTTTTTTTTTTTTTTTCTTACAAGCTAAAATGAAAATTCTTAAATAGATGAATTACTTAATTGATTTCAATATAATGTACAAGTACTTCAGTGGTTTAAAGTTAGTGGTCGTCTTCCGTGGTTAACATGATTTACTCCAGTTCAATCTATTTGAAAGTGTACTAGGCAGGGAAAAGCGACAAAAGTTAAAGGTATCAACAATTAAAAATCATTTCTGGAACTTGTTTTTTCTTTATTTGTGAATGTAGGTTTTAGGGGTGGGAAAAAGAGGAGGATACTGGAGAAATGGAAGATACCTGGGGAGAAAAACACTGTATGCACCCTATCCCTGTCTGTGCTTACACTTAATGGCAATTAACACTTCTTCAGGTGGACTGCTCACAGCTGGTATACTATTGTCTTTGATTTACATGGAAAAAAAGAGTTTTATAGCAAGGGAAATGAAAATGTATCCTTTCATGATTTTTCTTACAATTCACTTTCCCTTCCAAAGACAACTAATGAATTAGTCACTTTACATTTTTTTTTTTTTATTATTTCTCCCCAGCTGGTGTACCTCTGAGGTTGTCCAAGCCTTCCTTGTCATTCTTAAATGTATCTGTAGTACGGAGCATATTCACATTTTCTTACCCCTGAGCAGAATTTAAGCTGTTTCAAGTAGCTGTACCTTGGAGTATTTAGCCAGTAATAATCTGGAAGGATATATCGAATGGAACTCTGCAGGGCTATCTGCCATCTCTGCTACTACACAATATTTTCATGAATGAATGCAATGTATGCTTATTACATCCACAGATGATGCTAAACTAGTATGTTGCAGAGGTCAAGATTATATTTCCAAGTGATCCTGACCATTTGAAGTGTTTGAAGTTAGTAGAATGCAATGCAGTGAGTGCGAAGACTTTGCCCTTGTAGGGCATAACCAAGAAGAAGATACAGAATATCTAGCTAGACAACAGTTATTCACTAGAGCAGCTAGGTTTTTAGTGGACCACAAATGAAACATAAGCCAACGATATTGTGATGCTGAAAGTAAAATGCGGAGAAAGAGAGAAATTGAGGTGTCAGCTTGAAAGTTGTCTTTGCTTTTGAGCATATTTAAAGAAGAATTTGAGCTTAGGGGAGGAAGACCAGAAAAGGAGGTTCGGGTGAAGAAGCTCTCTGGGTTCCAGAAAACATGCCCTATGTTGAAAAAGTAAAATACTTGTGTTATTCAATCTGAAGAAGAAAAGGCTGAAAGGAGATGTAGAAGGCATAAAATAATTAATTGTATTAATCAGGACCCAGATTGGAGCAGGGGAGGCTTTAGGTGCATCTTCTTTGATGACTAACCTCTGTGAAGTAAATGAACATATGCAGTCTGCATGTACAGGGAATTTTAAGAGAAAGGTGGACAAACGTCTTCACAAGTAGCACAAGGCATCTGTATCTTTTCAGGACAATGGAGAAATTAATGAGCTGCATCCTCTTGACCTGTGCTTCTGTAGCTTTGGGAAAGATTTGGAATTATTTTTTCCTTAATTTTTTAAAAATGTGTATGATAACAGGATAAAATAGGTTAGATTTGATCTAGGAAAGTTGGGTGAACGCAGTTTGAGAGAACTGAAGTGCAATTAGCCTGATTGTTTTTATAGAATAATTAAAACTAGTTTTTATAAAGTAATTAAATCTGTAGCTTTAGTCAGGTGCAAATTCTTTGATGAAAGGAGAAGCAAAGAGCCAAGGACTTCTAATCTGATTGGGGAAGTTGACTTTAATACAGATGAATTCAAAGGGCCTCTTATAAACAATCTGGAGAGAGAAGAGTTACCACCTGATTTGGTTAAAGCTACTCAGAAGGTGGTGGCTCTATAAGCAGGGAGGTGATGGCCTGGTCTAGAAGTGGACAGACTTGTGATCTCATCTTCAGAGTCTGATAGTTGATATGGACACCTAAGTCCACAGGAACGTGAGAGGTAAGCCTTGTAGTAGTACATTATCTGCTGCTTTTCTTGTACCTGAGGACTTGGTTAGGCTGGGAGTTTGTGTTGCGGCATTCAGGAGTTGTGACTTCATGAGTTCAGGCCCCTGTTATAAAACCTGTAAAAACACATTTTACACTGATGTTGTTTCAGGCATAGTGAAAGTAACAGCGTTGACAAGGATGCTCTCAACAGTTCACATACTGAAAGCTACTGGTAGCTAAAGCCTAAAATGAAGGAAGCCCTAAAGCCTGATTCTTCTACACTTGCAGATACTTCAGCATGTAGGAAAGTTGCAGCAGTGTAGTTTGTATCTGTCTTTTGCTATGTTACTGCATTTTCATTTCGTTATTTAAATAATGTACAGACTGTTTTCTCCTACTGACTTGCTCCACAAGATAATTCAATGCTGTTTGAAATTATGCTTTGGAAAGGAGTTTCTCCAAAGTTCACGTGCCTCTAGTCAGTGATGTGTAAGGCAGAGCCCTTGCTAGGGATTGCCCTGTAGAAAGCCCATAGGCTTCCCAGCACAAACAGTTGCTTCTGGCTCTGCTCTGTGGAAATGTGATTTTCTTTCTGTCATTTCTTTGCTTAGGACACTGCTTAAGGATCTGGGTCTCTTAGGATTTGTGCACAAATAAAAGTCTGCACTTTGACCCTTATTTGTCTCTGGCTTTGCAAGCTTAGCTATTGAGATATTTGCTGATAGTCTGTCCTTTTAAAATGGACTGTGGAATAAACTAAGGCATCCATGGAAAGCGTTGAGCTGTGTAGAAGGTGATGATTGCTGAGTGGACAGAAGGAGGATTGAGAAGTACCTCTAAAAATATTAGTCTTTACTAAGTTACCAAGCAAAACACTTAAATGAGAGTGTGAAGTGATAGGAATGAAAATGAGAAAGTGTTATAGCCAAACTAAAACTTTAATTTTCACTGGCCTGAAATTTCTCTGGTTTGGCTCATGCTTGGATCTTGTTAGGAGAGGGATATCTTTTCAACCAGAAGAAAAATCCTTTCATGTTGTTTTCTCTTAAATTGAGGTCTTCCACCATAGGCTGGCAGTCCAGGATTGTAGACTTGGTTTTCTGGTAATTTCTTATTTAGCTTTCCAGTTTGGCTATATAATCAGTTACTGAGCTGAAATTAGTTAAAACAGAGACTCTTTTAGCAGTAAGATCAGAAAAAGGTCTCCTTTAAGACAAGACCAACTTTACTGTATGGCCTGGTATTAAGATTGCAGTGTGACCCGTCCCTTCTCTTAGCCCATGTGTACTTGTGATTCCATTAAATCTTGTTGAATGCAGGGAATGTGTTAAGGTTCCTGTAAAAATTTTGTTGACTAGTTTTGCAGGATTTGAGCTGGAGGCTTAGTCTTGTTAAGCTTTTCTTCATTTGCCAAAGTTTGATTTATATTTTTTTCCTTAATAAAAAGCCTACATATACTACATGTATATGTATTGATATAGGTTCTTCCTTATTTAGTTGTAAGTGAAATATGAATAACAATAGTATTTCAGCTAAGTGACTATTTCCGGATTTATAATATATTTCAATTGTTCGAAGTAGCTTAAAATCTGTACTTCTTTGGGCAGTAGTTGACAAAGAGGATAGGTATGCAGAAACAAAATACAGTTGCTGTGAAACCTATGTTATATTGTACGTGGAAAGCCTGTCCATTGAGGAGAGAACCCTTTTATTTACAGAGCGTAATTTGCAGATTTCCAATACAGTGGCTAGTGAAAACTGCAGCAAGGGTAGCCTTTGTCTTCAGCAGAGAAAACAATGCTTGCACTAAGCATATAATTGTGCAAGTTCCTGTCTTCAAATGCAAAACCTCTTGCACTGGCCAAATGGAAGGCAAGGCCTTCACAATTAAAGGGACTGCTGTATAGAGAGAGATTATAATTCTTGATAGTGGAGTCTCTTGCAGCATCCTCTGAGGTAGTGTGGTTTTACACTGCCCCTTACTGGGGCTCTCTTGTAGCGCAAGAACTAAAGGAGATCTGGATGCCCAAAAGTTTGCTCTACCTACAGAGTTTTGGCATTTTTTTCCTCCTAAAATATGAGCTAAATAAAATAAAGTGCTTTTCTTGTATGTCAGAATGGTCTATTAACACTAAAGTTATTTTACGCTTTATTTTTAATATTTCCTCATGTTCACATATTTCATTGTGCCTTCAGGGTTTCTTTAAATCTCCTTGTGGAGTTCAGTAATAATGGTATTTGATACACGTTCAAACTGGTGGAAGCCATGGAAGCTTTGAATGAACTAGGATTTGTCTTTCATTTTTAAACTAGTGACCAACAAGCATGACTTTGAACTGCATTGGTGCTACATTGCCATTCATTCCAAATTAAAACATCTGAAAGAATGAGGAATCAGAATGAGAGAGAATTTGGCCTGTTATTTCTGTGAAGTGAGATAGAGCTGAGTTCACTAGATAAACATAAAACAACCTCATAGTTTGTCTTTGCTTGATAATAGTTTTCTCTCTAGAGTTGAAGATATTTTGTTTAGCTAAATGGGTTGCTTGGGCAGAACAATTATAAGAGGGAGAAACAATGCAGTAAATTTTACAGTTTAAAACTCTGAGGTAACTGACTTGACTCATTAGTTCTGTTCCCTTAGAATGTGGCACAAGTAGTGATCTTAGGAGTTACTTTTGTATCTTGTAGTACTGACATGGAGTTAAGTTGGCGAAGTTTTGGAATGTAATGTGAATCTCCTAGTATTCTGTAAGCCCTAATGAAGTACCATTTTGTTGTGTAAAAGGAAGCTTTGAAGGGCTTCTAATTGATTGATGTGATCAATTATATTTTCAAAATTGATCTTAAAAGTATAAAATGCCCTCAGAAATTATTGAACATTGAGCTTATTTTGTATTTCAACTTTCATCTGTTTACATCTGATATATTTGGCGGGGGGGAGGGCTTTTCAGTGTTATATGAAGTGCAGTAGATATCTGGTGGGAATCAAAAAACCAAAACACTAACCTGGCTAGATTCCCAGCTCCCCTTGTGATGCACTGTAGGAACTAATTACTTGGGTTAAAGGATTTGTGAAAATGCTTAAGTACTTCTTGACAATCTGGGTGTATAACCATACAGTACTAAGTTTTTAAAACTGGTGATTGTTACTGGGCTTAATTTGATGAAGGGAAATATCTACCAGGGCATGGATAAAAGGCAGCAAAAGTAACTCTTGTTGCAGAGGGCCTCCCTTCACTTATTGTATAGAGCAGTCTTTCTGCAAGCTCCTTTACAGAGTGAGGATGGCAATGGACAAAGTGTGAGGGATTTGTAGCTGAGCATTCTGATGAGGAGGAGTGATCTGTGGTGCTTGGGCTTAATAGAGGAAAGTATAAAAATGGAGAAAAAATGCATTTATTCTGAGATTGCTCGGGGGTCAGGAACTGGTACTGTAAGGGAGAAATACACTGTTAAAGATTAATGAAGAGTGTTTTTCCATAACTTGCTGACCCAATAGCCTGTTAGCCCTTATTAGCTCTATCAGGTTTCTTGAAGACCACGTTCTAACAGGACAACATGGTTTGCAAACACTGTTTCTTTTGGTTGCACAGAGCAACTCTGAGACACTGGGGCCTCATGGCCTGCATAATTTGTGGGCTAGGCTATAACTGCTATGAAGCATTCATGTAGTCTAAAGATTGTAGTCGCAAGAATCAGTCTCTTCTAAGACATCTACATTTGGATGTTACTAATGAATTGTAAAGACCTGGACTAGCTCTTTTTTAAAGTACCTAAAACTGCCTGTTTAAAAGGACACAATTGTCAGAAATGCTGTTGGTGACAGTTTGTGAGAGTTCCAGCACTAAATGGGGGTATCTGAAGTTATCTGATTCAAGGGGGTCTACTCCATTTCCAAAATGGTTACCTGAATGACTCTGCCACTCTTCCTAGATCCAAAAAACCTAACATTGTTGAATGTTAAAAATGTGTTTCTGGATGTGCTCTCAAAGGCTAGCATTTTGAATGCCAGAATAAGGAGAAGATGAATTGTGCTCAGCAACTGTGTCTAAGAAACTCTGACTTCAAAAAAAGCTATGAAGTCAGAGAAAGGTTAGCTAGCTAGCCCATGTTAATCTAAACTCTTTTATCCTGCCTAATGAAGGGAAGCAACATCATAAAAGCTAATCCGCAGACTGGAACTGTCAGTACCATTACTAATTTCATGTTTTGCTAAAAAAAACACCTGAATGAATTAATGATAACTTGATTTTTTTTATCCCATGCAGGTTTCCTCAAGTTCTGGAAGCAGCAGGGGATTTGGTTGCTTACTGACCCTGAAACTTGTGCTCTACCTTGCAAAGAGCTGAAGTGGGAGATATTCACCTTCACATACTCTGCAGTTCTCTGTATTAGAAGAAAGAGCCTTTATGTGCAAAAGTCGTTCAAGATGATGATGTAACATTGATAAAGCTGAAGCTCTTCTGAGAAAAACTGACTTTCTAAGAGGCTTCTCCTTCCCCACCCTTCTTTTTTTTTTTTTTAAATAACTACTTCTCTCAGAGTCTACAACCAAGATGCCAGCCAAGACACCCATCTACTTGAAAGCTGCTAACAATAAGAAAGGGAAGAAATTCAAACTAAGGGATATCTTATCTCCTGATATGATCAGTCCACCACTTGGAGATTTTCGTCACACCATACACATTGGAAAAGAGGGACAACATGATGTTTTTGGAGACATCTCCTTTCTGCAGGGCAACTATGAGCTTTTGCCTGGAAATGAAGGTGAAACCAGAGTTAGCCAGTCTGGTCTCCACAATGAATTCTTAAGGGCAAACAGCACTTCTGAATCCATGTTTACAGAAACTCCATCACCAGTGCTCAAAAATGCTATTTCCCTTCCTGCCATTGGTGGTTCTCAAGCCCTTACTTTGCCCTTATTGTCACCAGTGACATTTAGTTCAAAGCAAGAATCCATCAGGTCATCAAGAAATCCTAGGCTTAGCTGTGAGCCAGTAATAGAAGAAAAATTGCAGGAGAAAAGTAAACAGATGGAGGATGGAGAAACATACAAAGATGACATATGGGAGCAAAATGGTTCTTCGTCGCATTTTACCAATAGTAGCGACAGTCACTCATCCAGTTTTTCTGAACGATGCACTGATTGGCAGACAGTTGATTTATTTGATGACAGTCGGCTTTCATGTGAACTAACCAAGACAAAGACTAAGTCAGAAGAATCCCTCTCAGATCTTGCAGGCTCTCTTCTCTCACTACAACTTGACTTGGGGCCTTCACTTTTGGATGAGGTCCTCAATGTAATGGACAAGAATAAATCTTAGAACTGGTACTCCCTTGCTTCTTTATAAAGAAAGAAACAAACAAAAAAGACCGTAGTTCAAAAGTAGATACTTAAAAAATCAGCTGTATTTGCAGTTGTTTGACGGGTTTTCTAAAAATATTCTTAAAATACTATTTTTTTACCTATTGTTTTTCATGATTTTTACTACAATAAATTCTCATATCAGGAAGGTGAATTTGAATAGACATTTTCAGCAAACATAAAATGTTTTGAAGTACCAGTATTAATGATCAGAAACTTAAGAAACAGAGTTTGAGGATGATACTGATTGTGACATTTGGTTAGTTCACTTCTACGGGCTTCTGAATATGGGAGAATCTCTAAGTGTCAGAAAGGAGACTGATATTAATTATTCACTTTTATAAATTATTACAACATCACTTTACGTGTAGGCCTCTTTCTAGAACCTTGTGTTTGAGGGTTTGATAGTGTTTTTCTTCATTTTCCATAGTACCATTTCTGTTATAAATTCACCATAACTACTTTCTTGGTCTTATACTACCATCTTATATTCAGATATGAACAGTTTGAAGGCTTTTTCAGCTTGGACACCTGGTCCAGAGTCTCAGCTGCTTTAAATGAGTATGCACAAATTTACACAAGCTGAGGCTTGGGCCTGACACTGTATATGAAATGATACGTTGTAAACAGTGACACATGCAAGATATTATGGTTAAATTATTTTAAAAGTTGATATATATTTTCTGTATGCATATTGGCTTTTTACTGCAGGGCCTACACATCCAGTATCTCATCAAAATAGTTGCTTGGCATTATTGGTGCTCTTCTGAAAAGTGTATATTTGTGTGTTTGAAAAGAAATATGTATTGATACTCCTGCTTTTTTCTTCATTTATTTCCACAACATGCTTAAACTTGCAGCTGATTATTTTAATTTTTGAAGAAGGCACTGGTTATTCACAATGCTTGTGATGTGTGCTGCAACAGCTAATGTTTTGGGAAATGTGGATCCTTCAATTACAGTACCTACATGGATTGCATAAATATCTTGTGCAATACAATAAAAAACCCTTTAAATTGCTATGTCTTTGTGATTCACTACATAGCTTCACCACAACACAAAGCTTTGTTTTCTGCTGTAATGAAACAGACTAGTTGCAGAAATACGAGACCAAGGGGCACATCAGTTCTACTGATGACTTCTCCAATTCAGTTTAGTTCCTCAGATTTCAAGGGCAAAGTCCAGGGAGAGTATATCTGTATATCCCAGACCCTCTGGTATATACACTGATTTTAAGCAACTGGAGATAGGAGAGTAATACTTTGGTCCCAGTGAAGTTAATGGCAGACTTCCAGCAGCTTTCACTAAAGTCTTTAGGTAAAATCTCAATGCAATTTGGAGACTGTTCTTTGTTAGATAACCATATTTATCTGCATCTTCCTATCAGAACTTGTAAGTCATGGATAATTTAAGATATATTTGTCCTTAAAATTTTGAGAGAGTCAGTGCCAACTAAAAACATTCCTTCAGCATGTTTTAGGAACACAGTCATTACCCATGTTTCTGGTTAAATCCATCTATTATTGTAGCTGCATGTCTCATTGGTGCACAGTCTCCCATATTTTTCCTGTAAATGAGGAAGTGAGATGTAGAATATCCAAGAACTGTGTTAAGATAATGTTTAATTGCCTTCATATTCTCTGTCTGTAAGCCTGGATCAGATTTCCAGGGCATTCATGATCCAAGAAGAATGGTGGTTCTGGGATTAGTGCTTTTTCTGTTTTAGAAAGCAAGTTCAAGACTCTGCTTGGCCACGTTTCTTATGGGACCTGGGGATTTAGAACTTAGAATTTAGAAGAGAATTAGGCCAAAACTTGCCCTGGAAAAATCTGTCACTCGTTAGCATAGGGGAAGTTTGGGTGAAATGAGGAATTAAGACATCTTCTGTGTAGTCCAGCTTCAAATACCATGATTAGAACATTAAAAGTACTTGCTGAATGGAAAGTCATTATCTTGCAGGACTTTCCAAGAAAGTATTCTCTAGAAAGCAAAACCAGATTCTAATAGCAGCTGTTGCACTCATGTAATTTTTGCCTTGTCCTGCTTTATACTTGGTTTCCTGGCTTTGGCTGCTGAAAAGTGTCCTGCTATTACAGGATTTTTTGGTCTGTATTGTTCTTTCTATGTGATTGTTCTTCTAAATTTGTAAATCCTCAAGTCTTGTGATGAGGGTGGGTGGTCTGAACTAAAATAATAGCGATCGCTCCAGGCAAAATGAACTACTGTGTTTTGGAGAAACTTTCCTCAAGTCAAGAGCAGGGCTTTTACACTGGCAAAGCAGATTTCATATTTCTTTAAAGCCTTCTTGTTACTCCTCTCAGAAGCTGGATCCCTGAATTGTTCAGATCTGCTCAGTCTTACATGTAAAGACCTAGAAGATGCGAAATTGAAGTGTCTCAGCTTCTGTTCTGACATGATCTTCTGTAAAATACTGCTTTGTGTAATCTGATCTGCCATCTCAGCTGTCAAAATACAGCTTGTCAAATCAAAACCCAAGTTTCTGGTTTGTGAGAACTTCAGCTGTCCTGAAGCCTTGACAGTTAGACTTTCCAAAGGGGAGTTACTCAGCTATTTCCTGAAAACCAAGATCCTGCCTGGCTGGAACGAAGGACTGGAAGGAGTTGCCTTGGATATTGCATCAATTTTCTGTGACCATGGGAAAAGTATGCTAACTGTACAACTGCACAAAAAGTTCCACAGCTGCTTCACAAGTCTTCTGATATTCCAGAAAGCACTTTTCCACCTCTTCTGCTAACTGAAGAACTACAGTGGAGGCCTAAAGCTGTAATCTCAATGTGCCAGAGGAAGAAAGCAGTAGCCATAAAGCATATGCCTAGTTCCTACATGAGTATTTGCTAAGTTTCACATCTGTACAATTCTACAAGCTGGGATATACACAGTGTGATAGAAAAACATACCAGAAAGTCCCAATAATCATCCAACTCAAGAACCCTTGAACTGTCCCAGCTCCCCTGCCAGCCTTACTGAGGTGATTAGTATTGTGCTGGGGATGTCCGTGGGAGATGAAGAGCAGGGCAGTTTCTAACAAGGACAAAGTCCAGACACTAAGAAGAAAAACAAGCCCCCAGGCTAGATCTCAGCTGAAGGATGGAAAGCATCTTGACAAAAGGCTAGCAGAAACCCTGAACTTGAATCCTCATTCTTGACATTTCCATGTTCTGAGGGTATCTAGTTCATTTCACCTGTTTACCCCTACCACTACAAAGTATATACAGGACAGCACCACCTATATTTGCTGGCAGATGGGTATAAATAACTGTGCAGTATGTGAACATGATAGAAAAGGGCAGAAACTCTAAAAAAAAACCAAATCCAAAGACAGTCATAAACAAGTCAAAACCTTGTTTGGGGATGATTTTACTTTGTAGTCCTTTTTCCTTTTTACATTTTTGGTGTTAACAAGGAAGCTAATTATCAGGCTTAGACCTGAAGGATGTTATCTAATTCATATAAGAAATTCTCAGCAAACAACAGAAATAGGCTCAGGCCAAGTTTCAGAAAAACGTAGGAGATACCAGCTCAATTTTTTTTTAATTCCTGCTAAAATTAGTGAGAGAAAAGACGGTTTGGGTGGCTCCTTTTTTGAGTGTGATTCCTGACCAGAATTGGAAGCAGCTGTTTGATATGTCTAATAAAAATAACCCAGATGCAAACCTAGCCGAGAAGGTGCTGGATCTGGCATAGAGAGACCAAGTAGAGTTTGGATGATGCAAGAAGAAGCTGAGAGAGAGAGATACACTGGACTTTATTCCAAGGACAGAAATAAATGATTGTTGTAGATCAATTAAATTAGCAGTGACCTAACTTCTCTGCTTGCATCCATTTGCTTTTCCCCATGAACACAAAGTACATTAATACATGTTTCCTATAAACACTTTCATTTTATGTGTTTTTTAAAGGGCTTTCCTGACTCCAAATATAAGGCTGGATCCATCACTAACTGCTTCTCTCTAATTAGTGTTTTTCAAGTGCTAGAAAATCAAGGAAGTGCCTAATACTTTCTGTTTACTTTTGAATATTTTAAGTTATTTTCTCCCTCTAACTGTTACAAAAAGACTGATTTTTTCCTAGTATAAATTAACATCAGTCCAATAAAATCATGGATTCGGATTTATACCAGGGTATTCTCAGAGAAATACATTTCCCAGATTATTTACACCAGAGAGAATGTTCTTTTTCATGCATATATTGTAGTATGACCCTACACATTCTTCAACCTATTTATCTTCCTCATTGTCTAAGACAATCAGCTGATTGTCTTAGACAAGCTGATGTCTAAGACATCAGATGCTGATGCTCAGAGAAACTATGATTTTAGGTTTGTGGATGGGCGACTTCTATCCTGTGCTGTGTTTTCTTTGCTTCTTAAGTAATCACATATTTAGGAACCTTTCTTCTATTGGAACCTCCTGTCAGGGTGAAACATGAGTGGTGGCAGATGTAGAGACCAACACTCCTGTGGTATTGCTAGGGCAGGGACTAAAGGCCCTGGGCTGAGGTGAAATGGGACTCCTGAGCCCATGGACAGGGGTGGGGTCTCACTTGAGAACCCTTATAATCTCTGGCAGAATTTTGTAGGCAATCCTTTTGATCTGGGAGATGAAGTTTAATTCTGTCTTCAGTGAGTCACAAGTAGTCACAAAAGCCATCTTGACATGCAATGAGATTTTGGTTCAGTACAAATGAAAGAGCTTTGGGCCTTTCACTGTTTGCTATCTAGGATGGAATGTCTGGCAAAGAAAAGTCAAACCCTTTTGCTTATTTAGCAAATTGCTAATGCTATTCCAGAGCACCTCACTGGAGAAAAAAGCACCTTAGCTGAAACCATTTACACTGGGCTCCTTAGACATCTGCCTAAAGGCAATATCAGAATCAAAAGAAACTCTTAAATGCTTGAAGTAATGCTTGAAGTCCCAAACAAATATCACTGAAACTAACTGGATGTTAGTTATTTTTTTCTAATATCTATTTTCTTTATAGGAAACAGAGTGCCAGCCGATAGTTTATACTTCTGAATGATGCTGTAGGATGTTAGCTCTGTCTCTCAGGGCTTCCACCTATTCCTTTTTGACAAAGCAGTTGGTGCAGTACAAAAAAATTCTGGGGATATATTCACTTTTTCTCCTCCTTAATTTCTAGTAAATTTTATCTGGTGGTTGAAAAAAATCGTGAGAATATACTGAATCATAATATTTCTATTTCCTCTCCTGGCAGAAACACATATCTGTAGTTCATGGTTCATGTATTTATGTTTAATCATCAAATACTTTCTAAATTCAGAAAAGCTTCACGTCACTTGTTATTTTATCCAAACTGCTCTCACTAGAAAAATGCAGATGGAGACAGCAACTTAACAATCCAGCTGTAAATGTTGACCTCCTGCATCTGCAGGCTTGCAAGAGCTTTCACTGCATTTGGCTTATGAAATTACTTTTGAATGTAAGCCACAAATATGCTAAATGTTAACTAAGGTTTTTTTAGTGAGACTTCTACCCTGTGGCAGTGTTGCAGAGATCCTAACCACACTAAGTGCACACTGAGGAATACCATTTCTCGTACTGGCAGTAACATGCTTTCCAACGCCGATCACTTGGCTTGCTCTGGAACACGGAAGGGAGTTTTGCCTACCAGTGCCGGGGCAGACAACCAAGCAAATAGGAAGAACTAAGAGAAGGAGAAAGATCCCTCCGACTACAGCATTATCCTGAACTTCCAAGACTCTCTTGGCTCTTCAGAATAAGAGAGTGTCATGGTTTGAGAGCCCCAAAATCCAATTCCCGAGTCTAAGCCCCCCTCCCACATCTCAGCCCAGTGTGAGATGGGTTTTCCAGACACCACACAAGACTCAAAATGGGGGGAAAGGGTTATATTACAATGACTGTACTCTGTACAAATGAATATTATAATACATTACACACACAATCTCAACTATCTCTACCATGATAAAGCAGTATTTACAATGGATCAAATCTCTTCTCTCTCCAAATAAAAGTCCAGGAGGGAAGAAGGAAGAGATCCTTTCTACTTTCAGAGCAGCAGTGTCTCTAGGGAGCCAGCACAGTGCTGTGTCCCCATCAGTGCTTCTAACTGGGTGAAATTCTGTCAAATTAAGTGAAAAAATTTACAAGTAAAATGTTTGGAGGGAAATGCTTAGCCTGAAAGCATTAGCTAGGGCATCTAAGGAATACTGTTATATGGAAGTGCAGTGCTTTACTAGGCTATACACAACATGGTATTATATATGTTCAATAGGCTGTGTAAGATTTCAATCTTAGATGCCTTAAAATAATATTTTCTATAAAATCCCATTAAAAACTGTATCATTTGAAGGCAAAAATCTAGATTTTGCTCTCAGTTTGAACTATAATCAATCAAAAGGCAGTATGATTACATGACTTGGAAAAGAGGCCAAGATGGGATAGTGATGGCCTCAGGAAATCTAATATTCGGAGATTACAAGCAAGGCATCTGACTTATTTGTTTGGCTAGTATTGTTTGTCTTTTTGGAACTGCTGGGGAGCAGGTACTGTCTTATCCTTTGTCTGGAGAGCAGTTAGAATAACCTGGCTGTTATCACAGTACAAAAAGTAATACAACACATGTCCAGCAACAGAGGGATATACACTGCCCCATGACACCTTAGCAGAGATGTCAGAGGTCAAATTGTGCAGAATCAGTTAAGTGTGAACAGGTGCAATCAGACCACCATGGAATAACTTTCTGGTTAAGTCGTGGTAAGTCAGGCATCAGACACTCTACCCTAATGGTATCTGTAATCTTAAACCATCCTGTAGGCACAGAGTATCTAACACTATTCCTAAAGCAAGCAAGCAAGAGAAACAGGCATCCCTAATTACTGCTGCATAATGAAAAATATTTATCCTGTTAATGTTGTGGATTGCTCCCTTATGTAGGAGTAATCAAAGGATATTTTCCTTTCCTACAGTTATTGAATGAAAAGAGGGAAATGATAAGTAGTCTGCATATGGTGGTGGCATTCTTTCACCACATCATTTTATCAGGGGATTTTAGCAAGGGGATTACTTTGCACTTCATGCAACAAAAAATTGTCTCTGATGTCCCATAACCTGTAGGAGGCTGTGGCATTGCTTACTTAGTCTCAGTGCCTTCACACCAACTTAAAAACTGTCTAGGGTTTTCCACTTAACTTAGAAATTGCATTGAGCAACAGAGACACCATGCACATGAAGGCTAAAAGCCTTCAGTGGAACAGCATCAAGACAAAGCTGAAGTATGCCTAGCTCCCCTCTGCCCCATATGTTCAGTTCCTTCTACAGAAAAATGAGCAAAAGAATGGAAAATTAATGTCTGCTTGGGTCTTGCTGTGATCTCAGACAGGACATTGCCAGGCATACCCCATAGCCAGAAGCCCAAGAGCACACCAGCTTATTTACAGCCCTGAAGCTTTCCCCTGCTGGAAGTGTGGGCTTTGCCTCTTCACCATGCACCTTGCAAAGTGTCACTCAGATTAAAGTGTGCCCACTGGGCTTTGCTTTCTGTGGGTCATATGAGAGGAAGCAAAGTTTAAATTACACAGTTTTCTATTTGTAGGGCTCCTCTCTCATTTTTAAAAACAGCATATGGATTAAGAAAAGGTCCTACTGCCTCCCTCTCTTCACAGTTAACTTGCATTTCCACGATCCATTCTGAAAGCTTCCTTACTACATTAAATCATAACCATTCAACCCTTGGCATGTTGGAAGATACATCATGCCAGTGGGCAAATCTGAGAAAAAACCCATAAGTTAGTGGCTGACCCACTGGGTATTGCAGTTTTTTCTGGTACAGAATAAAAATCTATAACATTATATGAATATTATGACGTAAGTATGCACACTTATACAAATAAACCAACATTGCTAATGCATTAGGGTTTTTAAGAGTTTTCACATCTTTGGGAGCAGGGAGAAATCCTGTTGTGTGGTTTCTTTCATGTCTAAAAAGGGCTCCTTTCATGATACACCCTTTTCTGCATTGGGGGAGTATAGGCATACTAAAAGGGTCTCTCTCTGCTGTCTAGCTGCTTATTTTCATTCTGACTGAAACAAAACGAGGTTTCCAAAAGTACTTCAGGATCCCACACTGTGATTTCCAGACTGTATTTCTTTATAAAGCCAGGCTAATTGTGTACTATGTTGTACCATAACAAAGTCTAGGAAGTCAGGCAAAGTATAAATTAATGCTCAGTTTGACTTAGTCTTTTGATATTCAGATGTGTGCTAAGTACAAATAAATTTAAATGCTACAGAGTCCAATTTTGGACTGTTTGTTCATTGTTTCTTAACACATCTTTTAATCTGCTGTGGACAATTCTATCTCTTCCTTTTTAGGAAATGTCTTAAAGATGTAATTTAAACTACCTCATAAAAAGTTCATCACTGTCAGGCAGAGATATGTACAATTGGGCTTGCGCATGGCTATTTTTTGGATTCTGTGAACTGTTTCCTTTTAGGGGAAAATCTATTGACAGAGCAAACTTCCACTAGTCTTCATTTCAAGGGAGGTGAGTATATACCCTTATTTGCATTCTATACCTGCTTGTTCATACTCATTATACTTTCTACCAGCGTTCAATTTATATTATAAGTATTAGTTGATACGTTCCAGCTTCTCAGATCAGCCAAGTCTTTTCATTTTTATATGCAAAAAGTCTGCACATGAAGGAGTCAAAGTAGGGAGGACACACACTCTGAAATATTGAACTTCTATGTTTTCCCCTCTAAAACTCTTGTAATAATCTAGTCAGACACATCTCCTGATTAAATCTACATTTCTTTTGAACATATTTTCCTGTCGGGTTAAAGTATTTTCTAGTTACAAATGTGTGTATGGTATAGGACAGTTCAAAAAGTTATGAAGCTTTTTTCACATTTAGAAAGCTGTGATACTGGGAAATATCCTTAGACATTCTAACTAAATAAACTAAGAGTTCATAACATGAGGTGCAAAAGAACACCTTGAAAAGTGAAATGTGATGTAGTTTTGGCAGATTTCCTTTCTCTCACCAATGTGAGATGTTCCTTTAAATAGCATTTCACATACATTTTATAAAACTCAGTGATGTCTGGACTTGATAAAGAAAAGGAAGAAAAGAAACAACAAAATATCTCAAATCCATCCATGAAGTTGTAACAATTTACACGTGTGAGGAATTCTCACAGTACCAACCAGGCTTAAGGGAATTTGGATTTCTCTACAGTAAAACTCTTTGACAAACTGAAAGCTGTAGACCTGACTCGAGGATAAGTGGAGTCCACGGTGCTCTGTGAATTTTCTTTTGCTATCTTTCAACTCATTTTTACAATGAAATTGTGTTTAGCTCCTGTGGAATGAAGGAAGAATTATTGCTTTAAAATATATTATCTATAGATCTGAGTGTTTGTCAGAATGCAATCATAAATAGAGCTGTCTGTGGGAAGCTATGTAAGTTTATAGTGCTCCAGTGGTTCTGGGTTTGTCCCCTTCCTCCTTCCCCCAGTTACTAGTATCAAGGCCACAGTAAAGTACTATGTCTTTTCTGGCCACCACCCCTTGAGCAGTCTAGAGCATAAGAAATGTATGCAGAAATTAATACTGAATTAGGAAATCCATTACAGAATCCCCAGTTATATTAGGTAATACATAGATAATACATAGGTGGCCTTGGAAGTTTCCCACTAAGCCCATCATCTATGATGGATCTGAAATTTAACCATGACAGGATACTACTCTAGAATAACATCAGTGTACCTCAGAAAGAATCGAGTATGTCTTGAATTCATAGATAATAACCACTTGTTTTCTATCGTAACTTGTTCCTGATGTTTGTCTTGGGGAAATTTCAAGATGATCTCATAAGTCTTCTTAATCTCATCCATTTATAGGATTGTTTTCCCCTTCTCTTATATGCACTGCTAGATCCAACTGGCCCAAACCCTTCCTACAGTAAGTGTTTTACACCAGAGATCATTTTTAATTGTGTTTTATAAATAAATAGTTTAGATCTATGGGTAAGGTTACCCACTAGCTGAATATGCTGAAAGAGAGTAACTGATACTTTATAGTCTGCCTGTATACTTTATAATGTACTAGATGAACAGTTTCTTCTGATCAGACAGAATATAATGAGGAATTTAAAACCAGCAAATCTAGGCCTGATCATAAAGAGATGTGGCTCTAATGCTTTGCTTCTGTCTGTTTAAGTCTTGTGAAGAGGAGTTAGTAATTTTAAGGCAAGCCACACTCCCAAGCAGGGCCTCATTGTGTTGTGTGGAAATGTGGCAGCCAAGCAGACACCTCTGGATCAGCAATAGGACAACACAAAGAGACTATCTTTAGAGACCCTTTTTATCTGTTCTGATTAGAGTATTAAAAGGAATTTCATCAGCATGAGACTATTAGGCCATGACAGAAGTCTAAGGTATAGTCTCTGGATGTGGTCCAGCAGAAAGAGAATTCTAGGAACAGCCGTAAACCTGCTCATCTGTAAAGGCAATACAGCACAGCAAAATGAAGTAGCTCTGAAATTATTTTTCTAAGTTCTTAAGATGTCTAAGAACACAATATCCTAGAAGAAACTGCTCTGAGGAACTGGTGACGAATTCTTCATTAAAGGTAGGCACCTGCCCATGTTTCTCAAAAAAATTTTTAAAAATTAACACTTTATAACAGTTGTGAAAACCCCAACCACACTTTTCCCCAACTCTTTCTCTCCCCAGTTGTAGAAGTAGTAAAAAAATCATTAAAATCAGAGCCTGTCTTTGAGCCTATTGCACTTACGGTAGAAAATCAAACAAATTAGTTTTATATTTAGTTATGAATGCAGTAAGATCTGAAGCTTGTCCTTAGTTCTACAGTAACAATTTCCCAATGCAATAAAGCCAAGTCTCTTTTTGTGTTGCTCACAAGGGAGCCTGGGCTCATTTCATTGTTTTTGTGGAATTTATCTGCTGTGTGAAGGTCCTGCTCACAGCTGGAGAGGCAATGTCTGGAGTTATTTCAGTACATGTTTGTTTGTAGACTAGGTCTTAAAAAGATAAAACTGCATTAAAGAATCACAGTTAACAAGACTGATCATAGCTTATATATAGACCATTATGTAATAGACCCTTTCATAGCAAGGTCAAACTCCATCTTAAACCCTTTGTTTCCACTGCTGCTGTCATAGGTCCATCGCTTCACTCTTGCAGCAACCTTCTTGTTTTTACATTCTAAAATCATTAAGGGTCAGTCTGTACCCTTGTGCCAGTGCTGTCTTTTAACCTAAAAAGCTTTTTCTCCTGGTGTTTACCTCTCTTCACCAGTGTATTTGTTGTCAGCTTTCATTTTCTCCCTCAATCTTAATT
Source organism: Pseudopipra pipra (assembly GCF_036250125.1). Lineage (NCBI taxonomy): Eukaryota > Metazoa > Chordata > Aves > Passeriformes > Pipridae > Pseudopipra > Pseudopipra pipra. The sequence continues at coordinate 33,394,009 of NC_087551.1, read as the reverse complement.
TTACTAGACTAAACAAGCTGCTCTATTAAATCTCTTAAAAGGCCTTTTGTTCTCTGATGATCCTTCCAGCTCTTTTCTGCAAATATTCCAGTTTAAGTTTATCCTTCCTGTACACACGACTGTGCAGTTTCCCAAAAGTGATTTCACCAGTACATGGACTTCCCAATTTGTACTGGAAGAGCCTGCTAGAGACTTGGGCCTTAAGAAGCCACTACAGGCTGCAAAGCAGTGAAGTGAGATGCTAGTGCTGGCTTTTGTTGCTAAGTAGAAAGTCTGTCATGTGGTGAACCAGTTAGAGGCTACATTAGCTTCTGTGGTTTTATTCCTAGCTCGTGTTATGGTAACATAGTCCTGAATTCCTGAACTTGGACATCCCTGTGGTCAGACCTACTTCTGGAAGGGAAGTCCAGCCTCAGGCATAACCAGACATTATTTGGATACCTAATAGCACTGAAATGCTTGAAAGAACCTAAATGTGTTTGAGCATTTGTGTGAATTAGAAGTTTTCCCATAGTACTTACCTCTTGCTACAAGGCCCAGTTTGTGTCCCCCTCATTTCCAGCTGGCCATTCTCAAAGCAGTGGTTGGTTTTGCTTTGATGGAAAGCTGGAGGGTTGTTCCATGTGCATTTGAAAGGAAGACCCTGTAGAGTGGATACTGTCCACCAGTTATTAGTGCAGTATTTTGCCTTGCCACACATGTTCCTGTACCATGACCCACACTGTAGCACCAAAACAGTCAGTTCTCTGCAGGCCTGTTATGGAGTACAGAGATGTTGTCTCCAGTAAATCCTCATGAAACAGAAGGATGAACCTGAGCTACTTCCCTCCTGCACATCCATAGTGTCAAGAAATCTCAGAGAGTTTTTATGCAGTTGCCATCTCATCCTTTATTGATAAGGTGTTGTGAGGCTCCACAGATCTGGGAAGGCTCGAACCTGATGTAGCTGAGCCACCACTGAGGGTCCTCCTCAGGACTGGAGGAAACAGGAGCCTACCACATAGGTAGCTCAACCCTTCTAGAGATAGTGACTGTGAATGTATTGTGTGGATATAATTCTCATTTTCTGAGAAATTCTAATTTCCTGAGAAAATTTCTCATTTTTCATGCCATTGTAAAGAGGGAAAGAATTTGTCTTGATTGTGACTAGATAGATGCAATTGCAAAATCTGGTGAAAATTTGGTGGCATTTAAAGTAATGGCAAAATTCCTTTTGCCTTTCCATGGGCCCAGATGACCTGGATGCTAACCATAATGTACAAGATCACAGCTTCTATTTGTCATCTTCTTTGGTAAAGGTAAAATTTCTGCATGTGGCTTATTTTAAATAGATTTTAATAGCTGTAACACAAATATTATCACAGAGAAGGTGAATTATAACAACACATGATAGGAGTTCTTCGGCTACAGAGAATTGTCACGGCTTAGCTGAAACCACATTTTCTTAGCAAAGAATGTTCCCCACACATTTAAAATACAGAAATAGTGAACTAGTTCCTAACTAGTGTTAGGAAGTTTAAATGTGTGCACAGCAACTTAGCGATTCACTTTGGTTTAGTGTTGAGAAGCTCCAGCTTCATATATTGCAGAAGTTCTTCAGACTGTGTTAAAGAAACTGAATAACATACACAGAGTATAAAACATCAGCTTTGAAAGAGTGAAGCCCTAATGCTGGCTACAGGCTCAGTCCCACATGCAAAGAAGTAATGTGGAAAAATTACTGGAAACTCGTATTTAAAACATGATACCTTCCAAAATAATTTCTACAGGCAGTAAGAATTAATGCATTGTGAACAAAACAGGGTTTTTACTATAAACCTTTAAAAAAGAAAAAAGGTTCAGCACAAGAAGTCTGCAGTTAAATCTCTGATGATTTAGGCTTTTTCTTTTTTAAGTGTTAGTAATTTATGAAGAGCTAACAGTGTTTTCAGAAGAATAACTCCATGCTCACTCATTTTGAAGCAAGTTTGGCTTTTTCCTTTTGTTTTCAATTTGTTCTACTTGCATTCCTTCTGAGTGGGAAAAATAAACCAAGTATTTCTAAGATATAAATAGTTTAGGATGAGATGAGTAATTAAGTGAGAAGAAACCAGAGTTGATTGGTGATAGATCTAAGTGACATTACAATGAAATTTCATTCTTTCCTACTAGCTCAGCATCAAGGAGGTGATGATTTTGTGAAACAATGCTCTATAAAAATGCAGTGTATTGCAGAACATGATTATACTTCCCCCAGAACAAAAAGTAACAACAACAACAAAATTACCTTTTAGTTTACAAAAGACATGCAAAGCATGGCACATTAGGTCATTTCAAGAGTTTTTCCAAGTGTTCTTGCTGCAATTTTGGGCCTTAGGAAACCACTAAATGAGTCTTACTTTTCTCCAGCTGTCACCAGCCCTCACTCCTCTGCCTGCTTTGGAACCTGCTCCTTCTGAGCAGTAGGAATAGTAGCTGGTACTAAATGGCACATTTTTCAGAATTTGGCCCCCTCCTTAGTACACCTTTAATATTTTGGTTTTCTTCCCTCAAAGCATGGGAGTACAAAGCAAAAGACCATCAGGAATCAAATAGTTTATGTTCCTGTTTACTCCAAAGTTAATAATGCTCATATTCCTTTAATAGAATCAGTTAATTGATGTAAATACATGTAAAATGTAAATGTAAATACATGTATTTGTATTATCGAATTAATTGGTTATTTAGACAAATTATTTTAATCTCTCTTTAAAGACAATTGAAAGGAAACACATCGGCTCTTCATTGTCTTGCCATGCTCCATTTTTACTTTTACTTCCCTGTAGACTGAGAATAAATGTGTTTATTATAGTGAAATAAAAGAGCTTAGATGAACAGAAAAGAAATTATTAAGGCTTCTGAATCCTCTTTTGCCATCTGTCAACTTCACATGCTTACATTTTCCTTCGATGTGAAAGATCTGTGCTATTCAAGTATACACTGTAAGCCACTTTACATCACTGATGGAGACAATATTTTAAAGGTTAAAGATTAAAAAATGCGTCCGAGTTTAGAGGAGCCAAAGCCAAGTGAAGAATATAACATGCCATTGTTACTGGGGAAAGGAGTGTCACTTTACCTGGCAGGAGAATGAAACTCCTTGATAAAACCTGCATGTCCTTCCTCTGTATTGTACAATTGTTTTGTAAAGTTAGGTTCAGGGAACAGGGGAAGGGCTTATTGTTTATTATTCCTAGATGAGCCATAGACTGCTAGGGGAGCCTTAGTTTCACTGCTACAGGGTTTTACAGAGTTTCTTTAGTGCAGATGAACATGCTTATGCAAGTAGAACTTATTTAGAAGCTGTGTAGCTATTTCTGTGGAATACATTTATATATGGATGCCCACCCAACAGCCTTTCCTGCATATAACTATTTTGGTGAAACAGTACACTTCTAATCAAAGCAGTAATAACAGTAAAACTTTTAAAAGTATATCAGATTTGAATGACCTTTTGATTCTCAATAGTGCTGCAGTGGAAACTCCTCTCTCTTCCTTTTTAGGAAATGTTCATAATTTATCTCATAGAAAGATCATCATAGGGAAACAATAGATTGGACAACAGAGGTCTTGCAACTTCAGTCACACAACTGAAGTGAATGTCAAACCTATTGATACAAATGTCAATGTGGAAAAAACATAAAATGAAAACTGGGAATGCTGGAAGATTAAATGTAAAAATAGTAATTTTAAGCTTTAAACCAAGCCAAATAATTTTGCTACTTAGAAGCACCATTGAAACTATTCAGTAGCACAGGAGCACTATCTGGGGTGAAACAAGCTCCTGTTCATTTATAGTACCTCCTGTTATTGTAAAAGCATACTAATAAAGAATACACAGATGGAACTAAGTTTAGAATGATTACCTGCTGAACTTGTAAAGGAAGGATTATGCCTAGCTGGAGAGCTGTTCCCTGGGAAATCTTGTGCTCCCCTTGGACTTCTGCTGGTGGTAAGGAATCATCTCCTAGCCATTCACAGCAAAATTTTCCTTCTCAACTGAAATGAAGCTGACTGCAAAGGAAAGAAGTAGTGAGGTTAATAACTTTTGTCAGTAGGAGCAAGTACAGCAGTTAAAAAGAGCCTTGTACGTGGGTTTCTATGCTCTATCCTGACAAAGACTCCGCAGCTTGAACTTCTTTTTTCTTAGTAGCAGAAATATCGCATATATGTCAAACTAGTCCATCCCACAGCCTCATTGAAGCAAAAGTGGTCTCCTTAGCAACAGCCTTTGAGACACAAGGAGGAAATTCCCCAGTTGCTCTGACCTGGAAGCTCAAACCCTCCCTCTGGGGACCAGCTGCCCTCTTTTGTCTGTAGCTTCATTTTTAAAACGTTTTAGCCTTGGTCTGTGTTTATATTGATTAAAAAAATCTGTATAAAATAAAAGAGGAAAGTTCAGCTGTATAAACCTGTAGGCTGCCTCAGCAAGAGCCAGAAGCAACAATGCTGAAGACAGAAATCATCATCGTGTTTCTTTAATATATAGACGAGTAAACTGGCATTATTGCTGTCTTCGGTAGTTGTCACAAACAAGATGAAGCAGGTCTTCCACATGGACAAGCAGCAAAGGCCACTTACCTTCTCTCTTCTGTGCAGACCTATAGTTTTATTGGGCGTGACTTCAACACTAATCCTGCAAATATTAATTATTAATGCTAGGTGACATTTGTAAAACATTGCAAGATCAGGGTACCTATCATATCTGTCTGTTACATCCATGCCAACCTACTGCAACATGAGGAACTAGGTTAATATGCCAGTTCTGCTGCTGGTTTTTTATGTGGAAAATGTTAGTAGGTCATTGAACTGACACTTTTTTTTTTTTTTTCAGCTGCAGTGCAAAAAGATCCTGAGAAAGCAAGTGTAAATCAAAATATTCACAGTGTTAGTCTCTGGGAAAGCCTTTTAAGGAAAAGCACTGAATCTCACCTGTATCTATTCAGTTAGCTTCCAGCTGGTAAAAAAAAGAGGTAGCACTAAGAGCAGTTGATGCTGCTGCTCATAGAAAAGCTGTAGTCCAAGGAATGCTGACAGAGTTACAGTCCTGCTAAGTGACCAAGCAGGCTGATGGTACCTCCTAGCGAAGTGTCAGTAGAAGTTTAGACACAGGGTCCTAGCTAGGATTTCTCTCAATATTGAACTGCCTGCTGCTGATAAATGGGTACTTCAGAAAAGGAATTTTATGCTATCTGCAGTCAGTTTTGATGAAGCATTGCACTGGCTGGTTTATATGGCAATGAGGAAGCCTGGTCCGATGCCAGGCTTGATGGAAAGCTCTAGGCACATCCATGTTTATACTCTGGTTTGCAACAAGTGACTGAGGGAGCCAATGCCTAGGATCAAGTTTGTTTCCCTTGGTGGGAGCACAGCAGTAACATTCAATGTGCTTCTTGTCTCATTATGCTATTGCTTCACTGTCTGAGAAGACCAGCAGAACAGGCTAGTTTATGGACCTGCTTTTACCTCCATTTCTGCCTGCACTGTTATTCATGAGGTGGGAACACAAGGCAGCTTACGCAAATCTTCCACTGTGTAAATCATCCTGGCCCTAAAACTGAATGCTAAAATGCAACTTGTAAGTAAGCACATCTAAAACTGATTTTGAGGTGGAATTACTGCTCTGCACTAAAATGGTTTTGTTAAGAATGCAAACAATCTGGCATTGGCTTGAGACATTTTCATCTGTTACTTTATTTGTAAGAAAAAGAAAACTTGCTAGTAGTGCTAGCAAACATCAGAGCTAAGCAATTTCAGAGTTCTGGAAACCTTCTGTCTACTGCAGCTCCTAGATATTAACACAAGCAGCAGACTAAACATTTGTACCTTGTTTGTATTGCCAGCTGAAAAATGAAGGTAATTAATGGGCAGCTATAAGGTGAAAGACTCTGGAAAATACCAAAACTTGTAGTCCTAAAATACATAACATTGATGCCAGAATATTGATGTAATTGCATTACTGTTGCTAAGTAACCTTCTGTAGTTTTACATTATGTATTGATGTTTACAGCTTATTATTTTTTCTTATTTCTTTTCTATAAAATTTTCCTTTCGAACATTTGGTTCTAAAGGGATGTTAGACAAAAAAATATCCCATATCAAGTGCAGTTATTCAAGTCAACAGGTAATAGGACTTGACACTTGTCAGGTTTTTTCGAAGTTAGGTTTCGATTTTCTTTTTTGGGTAACATGGACTCTGGTAGTGGATAATTACAACGAATACACTTAATGAAATTAAAATCAATGACATCTCTGTCTTTGCTCTTTGGGGAAATTGCCAATATAGGCAAAAAAAGATTTTCCAAATACACTTTTGAAGGTGGCCAATACTAAATGAAACTGGAAAGCAAAAGATGTATGACTATATAGCACTTGCATTACTCTGGGCTGATTACTTTCTCTAAAATCCATAGTCATGTAAGGTGAACTCACTGTATTTGGCCCTAACTGTAGTGTTTCTTCCAAATTCACAGTTCTCTGCAGGCCACCCAGGACATCTGCTCTTCAGTGGAATCAGGGAATGCACACTCCAGCTTCAGCCTTCAAGTCAATTTTGTTAGAAATGAAAGGCTATCAGCCTATGGCTTGTTAGGTGCAGAAGATGATAATCATAGTTTGTAGTAAAAAGGGATGGCTATAATGGTCTGGCCTGACCTGACCTCCTGCCTATCCTGTCTGGCAATTTCCATGGCTACCCCAAAAAGCACAGTAGAAAATATGTTTTTATAAAGACTATGAGTTCAAATTCAAAGAGTGCAAAACATGCTGAGTTTTTCATGCCTGTGGTAAACTGCTCCAGTAGTTACATACCTCAGTGTTAAAAATATATTTTATTTCCTGTTGTAAATTTGCTGATTTAAACTTCAACCACTGCATTTTGCTATCCCTATGCCTTTATACTAGACACTCTTCAATCTGCCCTTAGTACTCATAAAAAATCTTCTGTCTGTAGGGTGGGACGAAGGATATGAGCAAAGCTAAAAGGCAACTGATTTGCTCTCTCCAGTTTTCCAGGAAAGGCATAAAAATACATGATGCATTAGTTGCTAAATTTTATCACCCTCAAGAGAGCTTTCTGATATTATGCCAATATGAACACTTTATTAGATTAATCCACATGCAAGTTAGAACGCTTTCGCCTGCACAGCATTTTCTTCATGGTTTTATTGAGTGATTTTTAAGAAAAATATTTACATCCCACTTCAGAAAAGTTACAGGCATTTGTATCAGTCCATTGCCTTGCACAGGGGAAGTTTAACATTACTTTCTAGAAGGCTGTTTTTTAGAACAAAACCTTGAGGATGTGCACATCTAGGCACTGTGGCAGGTTCTAGTTTTCATTCATGAATGGGGCTCAGGCTGCATTTCAGCCATTGTAGCATAATGGTAGAATCAGTTCCTAAATATTACAAAAGTAATACCTGTCCTAGGAACTTTTTTTTTGTTTTATGAAGGAGAAAGCTCATTACTGGTAGCTCTTGAGCAGTGAGAGGCGCAGTGATGGATGCTTTAGCCAAGGTCCAAAATGGTGGCAGCACTCCATTGGCACATACCAGTGACTGAAGGGAAAGGCCTGACAATGCCAGGCTGATAGGCCAGGGACTGAAATTCGATAAGCTAACCAAACAGGGCCCAGAGGAGACTTAATCTCTTCAGCCTCCTCTTCCCACTCCTCCTGTTGCTGACTGTGCACCTCCTTTCTTACACCTGCTCTGGCACACTGTAGGCCCTGCTGTGTTCTAATTTAATTCACTAGAATGGCAGAGAATTATTCCATTTTTCCTTGTTTTTTGGGTAGGTTTTTTTTGCCATTTTAGCTAATGGAATTGGCACATAAGAAGGGCTCTGGCAAGTGCCAGCACCACCCTGTCGGTGAGAAGGGGAGAGGAGGCAGGTGAGCGCACACTCGGCCTTTGGTAGCAGCAAGCTTTTCATCGGCCTGCTGTGCCTTTTGAAACCATACTCTTCAGTTTTAATCAGAATGTAATAAAGACATGTAATACCTTGAACTGAAGAGGCCTGTCATGGATCCAGAAGGCAGCAGAGCGGTGAGAGCTTGGAGAAGCTGGGGCTGTGTGAAGCAAGGAGAGAGGGAGAGCCAAGGGTTTCCCTCAGGGCTCCTGCTCTTTCTGCGAGAGACCTGTGTGTATCACTGACCCCTTCCTGAGGTGAAGCAGAGGCAGCTCCAGAACAGTCCCATTCACAGCAGTAAGATTATTTTAACTTGAATTTTTTTTTAAATTCCTTTGAATTTAATTCCTTTCCTTCATTTGTTTCTGAATGCCGTGGATGTTTACCCCCAGCTGGGGACAGTAAGGGGACTGCATTACTCCTGAGGCACAGCTGCTGCACAGCTCACAGTGGTGAATGTGCTGGCACAGGTGACCTGGCACAGGTGACCTGGCAGGCTCAGGTGCTCCAGCATGGTCCTGTATGCCAGCAATGTGAGCTGCTTTTTACCACACGGTAAAAAGCCAAAATTTCTGTGCACATGCACATCAGATCTGCAAATGGACATGTGAGAGAGGAACATTGTTCAGACCTCATGGATGGTAAGCTGACAGGTCTAACATCACACAGGATCTGAGGTACTTTGTCAGCATGTCTGGATTTTGGTGGTAGATTCCAGCCACATGTAAATAAACTTTAGAAATTAATTCAGACTTTAAGTAGTTATTTTTGTCTTATGTTTGTGACATAGACGTGCTGGTCAAAGAAGTTAGCCAGTAATAGGAGTTACTACAAGAAACACGTAGTTGTGTAACATAAATTACTCCAAAAACATCCCATGCCATACATGTAGCTTTTGCAAAAGACTGTCAGATTGAATCATGAAAATAGAAATCATCTACATAAACTGCAGTATGCTTTCCTGTGTGTCTTCTTGCTCTTGGTCTGTTGCTATTGCATGCTTAGATTGAAGACCTATACTTCTGAGCATTTTTTATTTTCTCCTTACTCTCTTTTGTGCTGCTATTTATTTTGTCAGTCTGTTGTTTCCATGTTTATGAGGTAGAAATCTATATTATCATTCACTGTCACTTGGTATTTTCATAAATCTTTGGGCATATTTAAAAGTGTCTATAACCACAATTTTGATGTAGCAGAGGAAAAATCCCAATTATAATATCCTACATAAATATTTTTATACAGTATAATAGCTCTAAGTCATGTGTAAAATGGCTGTTCTTCAGCTCTGTGGGTCTGGTGAAAATAAAGTTGAAGAAACCATGAAAATAAAGTTGAAGAAAACCATAAATGAGAGAGAATAGTGTCCTTTGCCATTTTAGATGACAAAAAGATAGGGTTTTGCTTACAGACTTAAGTCTTTACCCTTCCTCGTGCCCTGATGTACTCAGTGCCCTTTTCACCAGAGCACTGCTGCGCTCACAGTGCTTGTTTTGCTAGTATTTGCAAACCACCTCCATATGGTTTGTAATGATTTTAAAAGTAGAAATATCAGAGTATTATACTTGAAATCCAAATTTATCTCTATTAAATGGAAAATGAACATTATAAACTCAAGAACTGCTTGTGAGCAATCAGAGATTAGGTAACATATGTTTTAAATGTTATTTTCAAAGCAGTGACAATTTTTTATTTTTCTAAATTGAAGAGTAAGTACACGACTACTTTAGGATGTCATGTCAAAGTAATGAGAGCACCCCTGACTGGACAGACACTAAATAAAAAGACCATGGTGATGGAAAATCAGGGCTGTTGTAGCAAGTCAAACAACTCTGTGAGGTTTTGGCAGGCTGGCCTGAACAAGGCTCGTGTGAACTGGGTTTGGTTTGGTAATTACGGGAGCTAAAAATTGATAATTCTTTTCATTTGTTACATTCTCAGACTTCAGCATATGTGTTTCAAGGTTTTATCCATGGTCATGAAGGACATAAACATAAGGGCAAGGAATGGAAAAGTGTAGCCAATATGATATAGGAAATTACTCCAGGACTTGAGGCTTGAAGCACCCTTCATATATTGATGGACTTATGACAAAAGTTGAAAGAGTTGGCAGTGCTGGTGAATGGTCTGTTCAATTCAGAATCTTTTGCAGGAAATACTGTGCAGGCAGTGCTCTTTACCTACCTCTGTTGTTCTTAGCTACTATTGCTATGTATATGGTAGGGAAAAGGATTCTAAAGAAATGCAGGTTGTAAATGGCTACTGCTTCTACACTACAAGGGGCTGCCCTTGTGCACAAAGTCCTGCACATACTTCAGTTTTCAGGCTGGGCCACAAACCATTTGCTGTGTATATCCTTACTGGTGTTTTTGTACCCTTTTCCATGTGCTGAGTATTTCTCTAGGATACTTCATCTTTCACAGCGTGACATGAGTCTTAATTTATGATTCGCTTGCTCTTCTAATTATTTGGAAACAAAATGTGGTCATCGGCATAGATATTTTAATGCTGTGCACTTCTATACTGATTCCACAGTTTTAAAAGGCTCAGGAAATGATTTGGACCTTTCAAGTAGTCTCTGATCCCATCTCTGATTTGTGTCTGTTTTTTCTTACATGTTCCAATGAGTGCAGTGTGTAACCATATACAGAAACTGTGATTTGTCTCTTGCCATTAGTGGAGTAAATAAAGGATAAAATTATCTCCAATCTAACTACTTTGTACATACCTGCATTTAAAAACACAGACACCTCTTCTAGTCACAACAGTTCCTCAGCTGCAGCTTGTAGAAACTTGGGTAGGAAAGGAGGTAAAGGATATAGCAAGGCATTTATCATGTCATGGCTGCCCTACTTTTGTGTTCTTCCATAGTAATCCACTATCCAGTGCTGGCAGAGATGGCTTTCTGTGCTAAGGAGACAGTGGATCTGACCCAGTATGTCCATTCTTGTGCTTAAAGATTGAGGACATTCTGACCCTTGATGACACCTTTTAGATACCAGAATAAATACTGACTGCACAGTTAACCTGAAGGAGTTAAGTTTAATTTAGCTTCTTTTACAAACTGCTTCTTAAAGGCTTTTCTGTTTGCTCATCTCCACTGGATCTTAAACAGAGACATTGTGTTACTATGGAAAATAGCGAGCAAGCAATAACAAATGCTTCCTCACATGGAAGCAAAGCACCCTGCTAACCATCAGCCATGCAGATATGACTGAGACTGGAAAAGAAAACATGGGGGAAAAATATGAAATCAGTTCCAGCTTTCATTCTGTCCTTAAGCGAAATACGACCTCATTTTCTTCCACAGCACAGTGGCATTCATGTGATCCTGGAGAAGGGTCATTTGCTGATAGCAATTTCATTATTCGAGGATACCCACCACAGGAATGACTATCGGTCTGAAACAAGAGATTTTGAAAAGCCTTGCCTGAGTGTTACCCTTCACATACGCACATCTTATACTGAGCCAAAAAGAGATTTTTCTTCTATGATTTTCTTAGTTCCAAGAAATCTCTTCATGAGACATATGTGGGAATATAATACCTTCAATCCAGTCAGACTTTGTCTTTCTTCCAGACTCTGAAAGCATAGGAGAGAGATAAATTAGAAAAATTTGACATTAGCCTTGATCTTTGCTTTGCCACCTAGAATGTTTTCCAGGGTCAGCCTTGAAATTCAACACAACACCATTCTGTTGGAATAAAGAAAAAGTTGCACAGTAGAGCTATTTTATTTTTAAAAATATGACTGCTGTACCTTTTTTTTTAAATAGTCACAAAGGACCCAATCTATTTTTAAACAACTGAATCTTTTCATTCCAAAGTCTGCTTTTTTTCCATCCATTTGCAGTTTTCTTTTTATAATGTTCTTAACTAAGCAGAGTTACAGTCAATATTCATACAACGTACTGAAGTTGAGATTGTAAGTCTTTGTTTCAAGGAACCATTTGTGTTGTGACAGGCAAGGAACAGACCAGTTGCACTGTTGTTTTTACTGAAGACAGGCAAAACTAGGACAAATCCTATAGGACTCATTCAAGCAAAATTCCAAGAGAAACTGTGCCTCAGTTCATCTAAGAGCATTCAGAAGTGGAATTTAGCAGTTCCGTATTTTTCACAGTGTACTCTAAAAAGTTCAGATTGTCTTTTTGCAGCTGCAGCTCATGCATGATTCAAAAATGTCTAATTCAAATATAACATAAATGTAAAAACTTAGCAAAAATATTCATCAGAAATTCCTTTATTATAAAATTCCAACTATCCCATAGCTGAATTTAAGCTATTTTTTTAAACAATTAATAGTAAGCAAGATAGTCTGAAAAGTGCTCATTGCCTTGTGAACTTATCTGCAGCAGCAATTGAACCACATCAGTCTTCCCAAATCAGTAACATATTTATTTATCCAAAGAATTAAATAATAAAATCTAGAGCCTTCATTTTTTTAGTCTTTTTCTAGTTCTACTTGGTCATGTAAACGAGCAGCTCACTTTACTGATTTCTTTCTTCTGTCAGGAGGCAGCATTCTTTTGTAAGGAGTGCAATAATCCACCCATGTACATAAACTTTTTTGTAATACATCCCCATTTCATCTGAACTTTTCAAGAATTTTAATTTGTTCAAAGCACATTCAGGTGGTATATGGGACTCAGTATCCACAATGCTTATTTATTAACCTAATTTGAGCTGCCTGAAGCTGACAAGGTCTTGGCATATGCGCATGATTCTGCTTTGAGTCAGTACAGGAAACGTGGAATTAATAAGAGACTTTTCCCAACCTTTAGTCACCACTCTGTATGTAAACAGAAACATTTTACAATGGGTGATTTAGACTAAGTTCAAGTTTATAGGCTTGACTCCTTGAATTTTCTTTCCTGCACCAGAAAAATAAATTAAGCATCATTACTTACCAGGAAGGAAGTGTACCTGCAACTTAGCAAGATGATCCTGCAGAGAAAGTAACGTAGACTTCTCTGGACATCAAAACCATGCAATAATATTTTACTTCTCCCCTGGTAGGGAATCAAAGGGAAACTTGGGTACTCCAGTTCAAACCACATCACAGCTGAAGTGTCCAAAGAGAATCTGAAGTTTCAGATTCCGCCACTACTATGTAAAACAATGCCACAGGAACATTCCCATGTCAAAACCACAATTTTTATAGCCAGTTGAATAGCTCTTTCAGGCAATGAGCAATCCATTCAAATATATACCTTATTCCAACTAAAACAGAGATACAGTGTCTATCTGTTCATGGAGAGTACTTAGCCTAGACTTTAATCTCTAGAAATTGGCATAATTTGAAGGCACTCAAGAGAACAAACACTCAAATTACAGACTGTTAAAATAGGAAATATGCTGGATTTCTACTGGCATGCTTTGTTGGACACTTCTCTAGTTATGTGCAGTCCAAATATAACTGCTTTCTGTATTAGTTTGAAGGTATTAAGGGGCATATTTTCTATACATGAACTGAGATAAGGGCTGCAGATCTAACTTGTAAAAATAAAAAGGGTGGGAGGCCTCAAGAGTATGCTTTCTAATCATGTGTATGGAAAGCTCTTCTATGGGTATACCACAATGGCTATAGGGACAGAGCTGGCCTTACACGGAGCAGGAGCAGAGACTGGATCTCTGTGTTCTGTTATGTCTTGAACAAGGCTCCTACCTGGGAGAAGCCTAGTTTCTGATGAGTAATTGTGATCCCATTCTTCAGTACTGTGTTGTGTTTTAAAATATTATTTCTAGCTGTCTCTTACAGTTTCCAAGGGCTGATTTCACCTTGAGCGAGCATACAACACCAGGACTCTCTTAGGAACCTATCCGCTATGTTTAGACACCCAAATGCCTTAAAATGAACCTGTCCTGAATAGAGTGAGCAAAAGATTTAACTTTATGCACTTTAGAAAAAAACTGAAGAAACATCTCACATCTAAAAATCCTTTATTTTTGCAAATCATAATTATCAGTGTCCTTGACCCCTTTTGCCACAGGACATACCAGAACTCCAGTTTTAACTTGCCATGCTATCCTTTGTAAGACTGAAAACAAAGGATATTTGTCCCCAGTTTTCCTTACAGATAATAAATTTTAGAACAACTTTTCAATTAACTGTTCTCAAAATGAATGAACTAAATTGGATACTGCAATAAAAAGTTGAACAAATTATTTGCTTGGAAAGGATTTTCTTTATCTCAGTTTAAGCTCACAACTCAAGCTGTACAGATAAAAATACCTTTCTTGTGTAGATAGGATCTTTGAATGTAAATATCAAGCAGTGATAAAGAGTGTATTTTACTTTTAAAACATTAGGATTTGGGATAACCTCACTTAAAATTTTGAAAGGCCTTGAATTTCATTAACTAGAACTCTTTGCTTTGTTTCTGGTGGAATTCCCATGGAAGCAAATAAATGTTTCCCTATCTTTTGGTTATCAGTGGAGGAACTCGTGGGCTGAACTTCCTTCACGTAAAGCTGTGCTCCCAATCCTCATGCCAAAACATCTACTGCTAGAAAAAAGCTGTTTGAATAGTGTTTCAGTAATTTTGAATAATTCAGGTCTCCACATTCTGGACTCCAGACCAATTTGAGGTTTGAAACTGTGACATTTGAGGTAAAGTGATATAAATGGAATGACACATGTGCCTTCCAAGATCTGGAGGCCTGCTACCCTCCCGGTCTCTAGCTCATTCAGGAAATTATCTTTTTTGTAATGTTGACATTCACATATACAAATGAAAATCCATGGCATTTCCCTGACCTGACACTGAAATTCACACAAAAGGGAGCAGCAGGCTCAGAATGATATAAAGTGCTAAAGGAAACAAGAATAATAATCTTGGATTTCATTTATTGTGCTTCTTTAAATCTTTGTTTGGCAATGTTTCTGTGGAAAGATTGAAGTTTAATTTTTCACATGTTTAACACCTGGTTAAACACGATGGCAGTGGCCAAATACACCTCATTAAGGAAAATTTGTGACTACTGTCCTAATGAAGTCCCAGCTTTTTCTGTGCACTGTAATGAATGGATTCTCTAGAAGCTTTTTCAATAAAGCATCTGTCACAATTGCGTGTGTCCAGATTAAATGAAACACATTTTATTGAAATAACCACCTCAACTGTGATGGTTTATATAATTTGGAAATGTGTTTCTAATATTGCTGTTTGTAGGACATCAGAGGGCAAATATTTTTATAAAGTAAAGCAAAAATATTGATGCTATAGAAGAGGGTTTTTCTTGACACCTGTCAGTATTTGGTCCTGTGGCTAACAAATCCCCCCTTTTTTGACTTGCCTTGTGTACTAAGTAACTTTTGCCAGCATCTTGGAAGCATTCTGACTTCATATCTGCTGAAAAGGGCTACAGGTCAAGTATCTTTTACCTCCCTTCTATCACCCCCAGAGGTCAGAAGTTCACTCGCATAGCTTTGGAGCAGCCTGCTTCAGTAACAATTGGTGAAACAAGATTGCGTTAAAGAAAGCAGTGCTAATTATATTAGAAACTATAGAGAAAAATTAAATGAAACAAAAGTTAAGCATAAGAAACTTTCCTGTATCTGGCAGCTGCACAAAGTCTAGCTCACCAGGTTACAATCTCATAGTTATTACTGATATATTCAAGCACACTAGAAAAATGAATCAGTGCTTATCTGACCTTTCTTCTCATAACATGGTTCACAGATCTGTAGCAGCAGGAACTTCAGCCAGCAGCAGTTTCAGGGAAGAACAGTTCTGGTAGTCATGAACAGCAGGGAAATGCTTCACCTTTTCAAGCTTCCTTCAGCTTAGAAAACTCCCTTGTTAGGATAACTGAAATCCAATTTTGTCAGTGGCAGGTTGTGTTAAATATGTTTCAAGGACACAAAACCCAAGCAACTGTTTTGCCAGCTGCAGAATGTGGATAATTTCGCCAGTGCTGACAGCGTTTCCAAGCCCTTGTGTGAAAATTCCAGATTTTTGCTAGATGTGTCAGAATATGCTGTCCTTATGAACTGATAAAAGGAAATCTTTAGCTTAGCCCACACACACGCACTTTTGCATTTCTCTTTATGGAAGCTCCACTGATCTGTCACTCTTCCTCAAAGGAGAGAAAGAGAATGATTATTTCAATACAGTTATTCAAAATTAGGTATATTGGATTTAAGTATGTCTTCTGAAGGCAAAGACTGCTGCCATAAAGAAGGAAACTGGACAGGCTGGCTGATCACTGTGCACAATTTTATATTCTTTTCGGTGCATTGTAATCTTTAATAAAAAATGCAAGGATATTCTGCTGCCAGGTTGTCATTGCTTTTAAAATTGGACTTTGATGCTTCACCAAGAGTTCAACATGCCTTGAATTTCTTTAGTTGGTGACTGCAAGGAAAAAAATTAATTGTCAGAATTAAGAGTCTCATTCTAGAAATCTGTCAGCTTCAGCTTTGAAAGCTTATCACACTAAAGAAAAAGCAGTCACTTGGAAGCACAAATCATGGATAGGACATGCAAGAGCACCTTCAGCTTGCACAGGACTTTAGTCTGTTGGAAATTTTGCAGGATGTGAGTGAGTTGTGGCCTAGGAAATTCTTTAATACCGACACATGAACAAAACTGTTCAGGACAGGGAAATCCATCTCTAACACAGGGATATGTTCATGTTCATCTCATTATATCAAACTGTCACATCTAGCACCAGCCTCTTATATACTGAAGGAGCTGTGCTGTCTTTCCGGTGCCTGTTCTCAGAATTGCATTGAATTGAACTCAAAATATCTCATTTCCCACTTGTGCTGATTGTGAAAGGCCACAATACATAACCAGAACTGACAGGAGATGACAGCCATGCAGAGAAAAGTGTGACATGCAGGGTGTTTTGAAAGAGGAATGGAGGGCCAGAAGCGACAGCAAGGAAGAGCAGGGAAGAGAAAAAAAATATGACGGCTTTAAGACTGATAGAAGAGAGGAAAGCCATGGAAACAGTGTCAGACAAGGAGTACAAAACTGAAAACAGGGAATAGAAACTATTCATTCTATTTAGTTAAGAAGGAGGGATTCAAAGACCTGGAAAAAGGAAGAACCTGGAAAAAAATACATGGGAGAGTGAGAGTGTTATGACAATGAGGTTAGAAGTGGTGTAGAAAACCACTACAGAGGAAGCAGAGACAGCTAGAGGAGAATAGAGGCTAAGGCAAACATCACTAAATATGAGGAATGAGTAAGGAAGGGAGACTTTGTTTGAGACTCGAATTAACTGTTGACAAAAACAAAAAATAAATAGAAACAGAGAATAAGGAAAATGTTTGGGGAATGATAAAGAAAAAAGGAATGTGAAAACACTGGGGCATAGGGAAGAAAAATAGACAAGAAAGGGTACTCTAAAGCAGATAAGGAACATAACCAAAAATAAAATAAAAAAAATCCAAACCCAAAATAAGCCAAGGAAAAACCCCCAAACAACTTTCTTGTCTTAAGACATCAAGGTAGGAGAAAGAGGTTATCCATTGTTCACATATTCTTTTCTTTTGCAAAAGACTGTACACTGCTTACAAATTACAGAAACGGCAGAGTAACTATAGCTGCCACAATATATGCTGCTGCAAAGCCAATCTTCTGCATGCCCATGTTAATTCCTGCAGAGATGACCTTGTGATGCGAAATTACATTGAAGGATCAAGATACATGCATCCAAATAAATTAGAAAATTTTCGTTTATCTTCCTAATCAGCTTTACGTTAGTACTGTATTTGTAGTGACTGACACTTGCTTTGTCTGAACCTTTCCACAATAAACTACTCCTCTAGGAAACCATTTCCCAAACCTACCTGAACACACACCTAGGTTAACTGGCAAGTTCATATGAAGTAACTGAGACATAAGCACAACATAATCCTTGCTATGTAAGGTACTCTTCAATGTTACAGATGAAAAAGATGATTTAGAAAGGCATTTGGGGACAAAGGTATTTTATTGTAGCCTAGAGATTCAGGCAGATGTCTGTACTGCTTCTGATTATGATTTTGCCATCCACTGGATTCATTGTCCCAGGAAAGTTACTTTGCATTTCAGGTTATTGAGTATATTTTGATTTCTACATATTTTATAGGATGCTGCAAATCTTTCCTAAATTTGTCCAGGAACAAGATAAAAATGCAACTTCTATGTTAAGTAAGAGTAATGCCAAAGAGAGTGTTTCTACAAAGAACTCTACCATTTCTGTACATTCACTGCTTATTAAAAATCTTTCAAGCACTCTCCAGCGATTTTAGCAGACATTGGATTAGACTAAAAGTTAAAGCCTCACTGAAGTATTCAGTTAGAAAAATATGATGTTATCTGTGAACCACCGCATTCTGAACATTGCGATCAGGCCACAAAAAATGTAGCTTGAAACAGGTGCCAGACATTTTTGTAGAAAATTGGTGCAATTTCAGATCAGTTTAGTGGAGCATCCATTTCATGAAGCAGCTAACCAGTTGCTCACATTCCTATTTCACTCATCTTAACAAAGTTGTTCAAATCTTCATAGAGTTTTCTACTAATCATACACAGAACCACACTTTCAAATGGTCATGCTTTCTATTCAATCCATTCTTCCTTCAACTGTGCAAACACGTGTTACTGCAGGATACTCACTATGTAGGAGCCCAAAAAATGTGCAGCAAAGTTGCCTGGAATCTAATCTGTCCAAAAATGGTCATATTACCTATTAAAAGTAAGATATAAAAGGAGAAATGGAAGAAAATTATTATAAACTGAGTGTAAGTGTCCAAACTACAAATTGGGTTAGAGGGAAAACAGGCTCAAATTTTCCCTTCCTCTCCTTACCAAGCTACACTGAACTCAGTGGGGTGACTCAAAGCAGAGTTGGTAACTGAAGAATCACATCTAATTGTTATTCATTCTTACTCAGTACAGAACATATTTATTTTTTCCCATTAGACTGTTTAGTAAACCACAGTTATTCAGTTAGTGATCAACCTTAATTAGATTACTTACATACCCCAGTCACTTGTGTGAACCTCATTAACTTCTAATAATTTAGAAGGAAATCACAGACACTGAAACCAGCTCCCTCTCTGATGATGGGAGAGCAGCTGCCTGCAAGATGATGGTCGTGCCGAGGATACTTTATGCTCTGCAGATGGTTCTCTTCTGTCTCAAGTTTGAAGATAGAGATGTGCTGAACAAGCCTTTTGTAACATTCCTACTGAAATGTTAACAGCCAACAACCAAATCTGAACAAAAAAGAGCAGTTGAATATTCCCTCTAAATATAAAAATCGATGGCCTTTTAGGAGCAGTGACTAATTTGGTATTTCCTAAACAAGGACTTGATTTATGATACTTGGAAGGGATAATGTTTTTAAATGTTAGAACCAGAATGGAATTAAATCATTGTTGATTGTAGTGCATGCCTGCTCACACCAGTTATCATCCTTCGCCTGTCTGAAGATTAATACTCTGTATATATACTGTGAGAGGAGAAAGATGGAGCAAATTCCTTTCAGCATTTTTTCAGTTTAGTAAGACTTTTTTTTTTTTTTGCCCTGGTAAAAAAATTCTATTCCCAGCATTTTATACGAAGTAACTGCAGGAAAGTAAGTTGAAAAAATGTAGTTCACAATTAACAAAACCATTAATCACAAAGATGTGTGCAGTGAAAGCCTGATCACGTGTAGCAAAAATTTTCTGTAGTGTCAGCCAGTGCCTGATGAGCAGGGCTGCACTCTTGTGAGGAGGTGTCAGACTGCATCACTCCAGCCAGCTTGCTATACACCCCATGTAAGTGGTACCTTTTAGGGATGGTGGATGAGAGTAATGAGAGGGCCTAAGAACAGGATGATTTTTCCCCGAGGAACTGAAAATAATCACCTCCTGAAGGCAGAAGGTGAATTTTGACAGCTGTTTGTACAGGTTAATTTTTGTCTTCTTTTCTGATGGCCTTTTACAAATAAGTGACTTTGTGTAGCACCAGTACTACCTATGGATTCAAAACTAAGCAGGGCTTTTTTTAGCAATGAGAAACACACCGCAATCATGAAATGCTGTTGCAGATCTTGCCAGCAGAAACAGGGAAAGATATGTTCTTTAGTGTTCTGATTCAACAACTGACACTGTAAATTAATTTGTGCTTTTTTTAATATTAAAATCACCATTGGTTTTGAACAAAGAGGTGGCATGAATGAAAGGCATTGAACAGCTGGTAGAGAGAGTGACAGAATGGAGTCTGAGAAGACTCCTTATTTTTACAAGTTATTCCACACTATCTCATTTGTCAACTCACAAAGAAATTAATGGAGTCTACAAACTCCAACCTATGAAGTCATGCTGTTAGTACTGTGTTTTACACCTTGAAGTAGCATCCTGATGGGCGTTTTTAGCAAGTTAAAACGGGATAATAATTATCAAATGGAAATAGTCTCTGCTCCTCTGTAACATGTAGACCTAACTACTTTGTCATTGCATAGATACAATCTATATATAAACAAGTGATACAGAGATGGCAGGATTTCAATTCTTTGTTTGCTTTGCCGGCCTTTTCCAGCATTTTGTGGATATCCATTTCTTATCAGTTATCCTTTCAGTGTTACTTCTGATGAGGGCATTGCCTCTGACAGATCTGCCTGTGTACTGCAAGCTTTCATCAAATTGCCAAAATTATTTCACTTGTCATTTGAGCCTTTTCCCACTCAGTTTAGAAAAGATAAACGCCTCTACATTCTCATCTGCATACAT
This sequence comes from Pseudopipra pipra, assembly GCF_036250125.1. NCBI lineage: Eukaryota > Metazoa > Chordata > Aves > Passeriformes > Pipridae > Pseudopipra > Pseudopipra pipra. The sequence continues at coordinate 33,373,369 of NC_087551.1, read as the reverse complement.
GCATACTGGCTTGTTTTCTTTATTTCTAGCCATAAAGAATATTTTTTAGACTACCTTTCAAAAAAGTCTCTTTTCTATCAGACCTTGGGGCAACTACAATTGTAGATATAAACTGCTGGACACCAATTTGCAGTTTTTTTCAAATTAAACCATAACAAAATGCTAAAATTGAAATATATTTTAGATAGCCTCTTAACATTCATATATCTCATAATTTTACTAACTTTACATGATTTTTAAGTCTATAAAGCTTAATACTTACTGAGTCTTCAGTTTTCATTTCCAAAATCAAAAAGAGATACCTGGAGAAGGCAGCAACGGGAGTTGCTACAGATTTACACCATTTAGACAAGATAAGACTGGCTTTATTCTAGATGGAGTTTTGCCATAGGTAGGATAACAGGTGGTGGAGAGGGGAGGTGGAGTCTCCTAAGAAATTGCACTCTTCACAGGACGAGGTAAAAACTTCTTACTTTTTAGTTGCAATTTATGTTTGTCTCTTACTGGCAAGATCACATCACTATAATATTATGCAATGACATATTTCTAGTGCTTGTGCTGCTGAATGCAGGGTAGAGCACTCACCAAATCAGTCATCTATAAAGATACTTGACAATCACTGAAAATCAGAATAGAACCCCCAGAGGGTGAACATACTTCAATGTAGATTAATATTTCATACTAAGAAACACATTCTTGTTCTATTTTGGTTTTTAGGATGCCAGAACACCATGTTCTGGGCATGATTTGTGATGAAAACCAGAGAAAATTCCACTTTTTCCTATGCCATAAACCTGCCAGTCATTTATAGATAGCATCATTAGAGCAAGAAGTCAGAGTGCTGGATGTAAATCTTTGTGTCATTAGTCAACCATTTATGAAAATGTTTTTTAAAGCTCTGTAATAAATAGCATAATCGATTCTATCAGTGGGCCTTGTTTTCCTTATTTTTTCCTATTAAAAAAGGCCAGTGAAAGGCGAGGTTAATTAAAAGTCTATAATTTTTAAGACGTAGAACTACTTTCCAAACAATGCTTATTACATAAGAAATATTCCATAAAGATGATTTTATGATAATTATGTAAAAATTAACTTATTCAGAGCTCCAGCAAATATTGCTCCCAGTCTGTGGAACAACAAAAATTATCAAGTAGCTAGAGAAGCTTTGTTATAAACAACTTAGTAACTTTTGCATAAGTGATATACATATATGCATGCATACACATGCACAGTCAAGTGAGAGGAATGTCCAGCATATGTGGTTTTACCCTGTGTTGGAGATGGATATCTCCTACTTAATTTATTGCAAGAACCTGTCTAAATTTTTGAAAGTGACAAATTAGCTGAATCCAAGGCACTAAGAAGATTTTGATTTTCAGCTGGAAATTTAGTTTGAAAATTAAGCTCCGACCGCTTTTTATCAGAGCCACCTCTTCAAAGTGCAAACATATAAAATATATCTGAATCAGGTATCAAAAATGAGGCCTGTGACTGAAAGTTCTAATGCATAAAGACCAGAATTTTGGCACGGTGTAGGAGACAAATTATACACTATATACACTTTGATGCCATAGGGCGTTAGCGAATTACCATTAAAGTTTATGAATACAAAAACAATTTTCATCCAAAATCCAATTAAAATAAAACTATAACTGTAAAGTCTTCTACCAAAAGTCCTTGCTTCATTTAAAGCTTTTCTTAAAAATAATAAAGGTTCTCTGAAAGATCTTGAGACTAAGAAGAAAAGTAGTTTTAACCAACCAGTACATACACAATCATCTTTTCCATTATATCTTGTTTCATAGACTTTCTTTCCATTAAACAAATTCATTCTGTTTTCCTATTTCTATTCAGCAGCCAAAATCATAACAAAATCAGAAGATACAAATCAAATAATATACTGCAAGTTTCCATTCTTCAGTGAGAAGAAACCAGACTGTTCTCTAGGCTACAATATTCCTGACAGCATGTAGTGTGAAGGCCCAGCCCTATCTGCTGCTGCAAAGCAAAATGCTATTAGGAGTAAGTTTTGAACAAAGAGAAGCATTCAGAGTCCTTCTCCAAATACAGTAGAATTAGTCTAGCAGTCAAAGTTAATTCTTACATAGACTTTGTGTAAAAATGGTGTGCATTTTGGAGGATTAAAGCCAAATTCTGATCTCATTGATGCCAGATGAGATACCCCAGTGACAAATGTGGGTTTTGGCTTCCCAAGCAAACATCAGAGTCAATGTGTTTCTAATAAGGTGGAGACTCAGTAGGGGCCAGGTACTCTATTAATTTAAATTGTTGGAGTAGCAGGAGTTGTGTAGAAGGGTTAGTAGATGGAAAATGTTTTCTGCCTCCCCTAAACATGTACTCCAGGTCCAGAAATTCAGTTGCTGCAGCCCAGCATTTGTACTGGTTGAGCTTCTGCCTGAGTTATCAGCCTTCTATATAGTAGTATAATAAAGCAAATACTTAATGTATATTTGCAGGAGAACTCAGCTTCAACTGTTTAATTTCTCACTTATTTTGGTTTGGGACAGAATTCTACCTGTTCCCCTGTAAGTAATTATGTCCCTCGTATTTTTGAAAGTACTCTTGTACCTACTATTTAAATAAATCTTTAGTTCAAGGGTAGCTGATAATCATTAAATGAATGACATATTTCTTGAAAACCTGAAACAAAACCTGTAGCTGGGTAATAATATTGTGATGGAACAAAATGTTGCGCTTCTGACAGCAGTACAATGCCCCAAGGACCACTGCTGAAGTGTCTGCAACATCAGCTCTTTTTCTACGATAGAGAAGGCACTCACCAATAGCTGGACTTCAGGATATATGGTGTAGGCACAGCAGAGTAGGGTTTTTTTCATTAACAGCACCTGCAGCAGTGCTCAGCACCCCACTCCCTCAGCTATCCTCTCGAGAAAGCCAGGCTATGCATGTAAGCGATGCTATGGTCCTAAGCTGTTCCTCTGGGCTTCATAAATCCGGCACACTTTCAGGGACCCCAAAGAGAGAGGCTGAGGAGAAAGCTGCAAGTATACCCATAGGCAACACAAACCGAGAAAATCTCATTTACCAGTAAAATCTCTTTTTCTTTGAGTGCTTCTACATGTATTCACACAGTATATGGCTTCAGGCAGCACTTCCAGCATACCACTGTGTAGCTGGAGAAGTGCCCTGATGTCCTTTAAATGAATCAAGACAGAAGGACTCTCTTTTTCATGACAGAGCAATCTTGTGCCTAAAAGTGTCTGTATTTGTGTAGCGTTGTTACAGAGAGGGTGAATGCAGTCCAGATGGCAGCTTTGCAATTTGCAGAGATGAAAACACCCTACAGAGAGGTCACTAGTACCATCTGAGCTGTAATGGAGGTTCAGACCATACTGTGCTGCCCTGCCTCACTGATGCTTAACAGATTTTAACATCATCTGAAACCCAGTAAGACAGTCTTTGTGCAGAGATAACTGACCCTTTATAAGCCTTGAAACATAAATTTCAGAAGACAGAAAAAATTCTCTGTGTTTTTCACCCTGCCCAGATAATTTTAAGAAACATATGAATTATATGGAACATGCAAGAGTATTTTAGGCAGAAAAAAATAGATTAATTTTTCAATTAGGACGAAAACTGGACTTACTCTCAGAGAGACACCCAGGAGCAGTCCTGAGCATGACTTTTTCAGGGAAAAAAAAAGGCTATTTTCATTGAAATGAAGGAGCAAGCTTCATGCTGACCTGTCAGGGACAGATTCAACTCCTCCAAGACTAGGACTGCTATCTGGCAGACCCCTTCACTAACACATCAAGTGAATTCCACCATAGTGGAGTAAGAAAGGCCAGAGTCAGTAGTCCACTGACTACTCTTTGCCTGGGCTGATGGTTCTGCTGTTCAGCCGTAGTTAAACATAGGTTGGGTGGTTTCATTGCAAAAATGTACCAAACGGAACATGAGATCAAGTTGGCTTTGTAGGAGCACATAAATACAATCCTTTCTACTACTGCCAGCTAAAGCATTTGCCATATGAGGTGTTCATGTGCTCTGCATGTCAGAACCAGCTAACCTGGGTCCCATCACAGGAGGTGCTGTGGTTCAGGAGTGTAGCTGATGGACCTGAAATGAGAAGGTCTGGTAGCAAGGAGAGGACCAGGATAAGCCACACACGAGAGGACAAAGAGTATGTGAATGTTCTGACTACAGGTTTTGGAAACAGTGCAGCAGACCTGCACCTGTGGCAGGGAGGAAGACCACCATGTGTTTGGGGCCTTACATTGAGGATGTAAAACCAGAAAGCTGCTTGAAAAAGAGGAGGAAAATAACAATCTCACTTGCATGACAAATTGCTGGAGTCCATCACACTAACACATGCCTTGCTTTTCTTTTGTAGTCTACTTATATTTTTACATGTTTGCACTTAAAAGTAATTACTTTTACATGTAAAAGTAATTATAGAACAACTAGCTCTGTATCATGAAGGAGAAATTATCTCCCTTCCAAAACAGTTAGCCCTTATGCCAGAAAATAAAAAGATGGGGAAAAGTTGGAGATACTTAAATCTATATCTATATATCTATATCTCTTTTCAGGAAAACTTAGTAACCTTTTCCAGCCCACAGGTGCTAACTCCAAAAGCAAGTAGACATTTATTCGTGCATGCTGTACTGAGTCCCAGATTCCAGTTCAGTATTCAAACTATAAGGCTGTTTTCTTCCCTTTGTTTCTTTAACATAGTCAAAGTAGAAAATAATTTCATTTTTTCACATGACGCAAGTCTTGAAAAGTCCTAGGAACTGCCAGCCTATATATTGAGCTAACTTTATACCCCCTTTTTAAATTGAAAAATATGAAAGTAATTGTCTGTTCATGATAATCTCTTTTCTGAATGAACCAATTTTTAGATATGGCTCACAGTGGGCATTCATGAAATTAAACAAAAGAATTAAAATTGCTTTATTTCTATATATTAGGTGATATTCTATTTGCTTTGGGAACAGGATTTCTATTATTGTAATATCTTAGAAGCACTTGTGTTTAGCTATATTTTCTATTATGTCTTTATGTGAACATTATCATGCACTGCTGTACATTTTGCTCTTCTTCTAATCTCGTACTCAAATATAAATGCTAATGAATTTTAATGATTTGAAAACAAGTTAAAATATTCCTATTTCATGATTGCATCCAACCACAGACTTTTCAAGGGAATTCTTTTCCAATACAATTTGGTACTCTCTAAATGGGAGGCACAACTGTTTGGTCCTTTGAACCAAGCATCTCGAAATCACAAAAAAAGTAAAAGGGTAAAGCCTTGTGAACCACACTGTTATTAACTTGTAATGAAAGGCGTTATATAGAATAGTTTATTTTCCCTCTGGAAAAGGGTAACTCAGTTATAACTTTGGAGGAAATAAAACCTAAATTAGAAGGAAAACATCTACACAGATAAATCTTGTTACTTGGTATGCAATTTTCACACCACCAGCACATTACAAAATGGGAAATTTCACTTACTCTTCCTGGAGGAACTGGTAGGAAATAAGGAAAACCTATCTAATATAAATGTCCAAGAAACACATCTTACAGAAAGCAACAGCCCTGTGCTGATTGGTATTACAGAGGTAAGGGTGCCATGAATTTCAGAAGTAGCTGAGGTTGAAAAAGAAGTGCATCTGGAGATATTTAAGGCAGAGGTCAACTATAGGTTTCTGAAAGGCTGAAAAAAAAGATAATCAGAGACAATAAGAACTCGTGTCCTTGTAAGAGGCATCACATGAACTAGTCAATTACAAACCTCTTAAAGTTCAAGTTTAGCTTGGAAAAGTGGTTTAGTTCAGGACTGATTTCCACTTTTTTGAGATTATTAAGCAGCAAACTTCAGATTTTACTCTTAGGCTTTCTTAAAATCACAGAAACTACTGTATGTCAAGATCACACACATGCTCTTTGTTGGGGAAAAACAGTTGTCCATTTGTCTGGCTGACACGAATAAGGTCAAGGGAGTTCAACACCTGCTGTAGAAAAACATGCTCAATAGTTAAGACATTTTACTACAACAGGTGCTGAACTCATCTAACCTTGATCATGCTAGAAAGACAACTGTTTTCATCACTATCTGATGGAGAAGTAAGCTCTGGTATATTTATTAGCAATATTTGTACTCTGCTTACATCTTTGCATTCTTATGGAAATGAATAGCTAATGGGTTTGGTTAGGCAATTGAAGTCTCTCCAAAGGGATTTCTTTTGGTCTAAACACTTTTTGTTACTTCAAGATGAGCAAATGAGTCTGACACATGTTTGTACACATATTTGTGGAAAATGATTCCTAGAACTACCTAAGAAGCCTGGCTGCCATTTGGAACAACAAAAGGTGGATATCAGTTTGTAGAATGATGTACTGGGCACAGCACTGCAAATTGCCTAGTCCCATAAAAAACCAAGACAAAACGTTTTGCACATAGGACCACTAAATTACAGTCAAGCATTGTTACAACCAAATAGCTCATGTACAACTTCATAAACACTTCAACTTGTGCTCTTAAATTTCTGGATATATTTACTTTACTCCTATAAAGCACATTAAAGAAAAAGTGTTCTTTGTTATCTGGGACTATTTGGAATCTATAGCAGTTCACTTAACACATCATAATGTCTGTCATAGACTTTCCTAAAACACCAGGGAAAATGCATACCTCAGGAGAGGAATAAATCTCTTGAAAGGTATTAGTGTAATTAAGTAGGTCACCCTACTGCAGAGGTGAAGTGCCTGTTAATACTGGTGGATTTTAGTGGATTTTAGTCCTGATACAGCAGTGTGCTTAAGCAAGTTCCACTAAAATTTGTAGGCAATTATATGTGCAAGTTCTTTTCTGAGGCATGGTCTTTAATGGTTATTATGCTGGTTCTGGAGGATTTTGCCTTATAATTCCTGGTGGAGAGCCAGCCTTACAGCCCATGACAGAGACAAATGTCCAAACATAAATTATACCTGTGTGTTTCAAATTTATTGCTCTTTTTCTCCTGAGTTGTCTCAGTGTAAATACATCCTACCCCAACACACTTGCTCGAGAGTTGTGTTCAAACCCTTGTATATCCTGTGACAAATCTGCAAGAAAGCAGATCAGTGAGTTTAATGTTTGCAAACCTGTGAATGTTCACACCAAATCACAGAGAAGGGTCAAGTTTGGAAGGGGCCTTTAACAGCTGGATAGACTAAGTCCAAGCCCCCCTGCTCAGAACAGGGTCAGCTAAAGCAGGTTGCTCAGGGCCAAGTCCCATTGGATTTTCAATTATCTCCAAGGATACAGGCTTCACAATCTTCCTTGGCAACCTCTTCCAGTGTTACAACAGCCTTACAATGTAAAGACCTTTTTCTTATGTTTAAATGGTATTTCCTGTATTTCAATATGTGTCCTCTTGTCCTTTCACTGGACACCTCTGAGAAGCCTGGCTCTGTTTTCTTTGCTCCCCACCATCCTGTAGTTACACACACTGAGAGAATCCCCCTCAGCCATCTCTTCCCCAGGCTGAACAGTCTCAGCTCTATCAGCCTCTCCCCGTATGTCACAGTCAGGAAATAAGATTAGGCTATTGCTGTCCTGTAAGAGGCTGACACTGTTTGCCTGAGGGACCCTGCCCTGGAAGCAGGTGGCCACCCTGCTGAGAAAGGTTTAAGTGAAAGCTTCTGGCATGCAGAGACAGGATCTATGAGGAAACAGCTAATTTTTTCCAGGGAATGCTAATTTAAAGTACAGACTAAGTATTCTGTGAGAGGCGTTCTAGGAGTGGCCACCTGAGGCAGAACGTGTGATTTGTCTTTTATGGCGTAATCTTATTGTGGTGTTTTTTTAAACAAAAGACAAACACCGTGAAGATGACGAACCAATAATTTCTCCATTGTAGAAGAGCACTGAAGATTGAATTGTCTTTCGCATACATTACTGAAGACTGCTTGTCAAGTATGTCTATTTCTGAAGCATTTTATTTCAGTACTAGCGTTGGAAACAAAGAATGGATAAAAGGAAGCAAGGTTCATGCAGCACATAAAGCACAGACCATCAAAACAACTGGTTTTTATTTCATTTTACTATTATTATAGCTCCTGGATTCAAGAGTCCAAAAGGTGTTTGCTACTCTGAATCTAACAGCCTTTGCATGATTCTTACAGATTCTAACATGTCTCCTGCCTCTGACATTCCCTGGCCAGGTCTTCCCTGGCCAGTTACAAATCTTCATTTACTACTTTTCATTGCTAAATCTGTTGTATGTTGGGGAAATTTTGAAAACAGTTATCTGGCTTTGTCATTACAACTGAAATTAATTTGCCTGCCTGATACGACACTGCAATGTTATTTAAATCCATGATGGGATGTAAAATATGCTTCCTTTACCTTTCTGTGTTCTGAATCCTAATGGACATGGCAGAGGAATTGGTGTTTCTGATGTCCCTGTAGATAAGAATAGCCTGACATAAAAGATGGATCCCAAAGGACTGAAAAAACAAACTGAATAGTCAAAGGAGCTGACAGACCATTTGTCACTGCACACAGAAGCCAGCGAAGGAGAAGGTGTATGAACTCTTCACTTGGCCGCAAAATTGTCATAGCTGTTCAGGCAAGGAAATTCTTTCCCTTTTTTTGATCCTAAAGATTAAATTATCACCACTCAAATTCAAGCATTTTATATTTTAATCATTACAGAAATGACTGAAGAACACTTTTACAGTCAGGCAAATATACAATCCCTGCTAAGCATGCAGGTGTTTCAACTGCCTGCTCTCCCAGCACCTGAGAGCCTATTCAGGTAGGAGAATAGGTGTTCCCTTGTGCTGAGTCATCTCTTTGCAGGGGATCTGCAAAGAGCTTTGTGTGCTGGAGGTGCTTCAGTAACATGAGGGATCTCACACAGTTGCATGTTGCAGTTGCAGTGAGGGATGTGCCTTTTGGTAGGTTCTGTTTTCCAGAAAGGCCTCACAAAGCTGAGTGAGAGGACAAAAAACTATCAAATTAATGTCAGTGTAAAAAATGCGAAGTAATTTATTTTGAGGATAAATAGTCTAAACAGTGCTTATAGGATTCTGAACTTGTAACTGACAGTTACACCTCAGGGAAGAGAGCTAGCAATCATCACCAGCAGTTCACTGAAGTAATTAACTTAAGATACAGAAGCAGTCAAAAGGAAGAAAAAAGGTCAAACTTCATCAGAAAGGGCACTGAGGATGTAGAGAAAGCATAATTTTGCTACAGTACAAAATCTCACACATCTTGGGCATTGTCTGAAGTTTGATCCTCACATCACAAGGAGTCATAGTGGAGCTAGAAAAGGTGCACAGAAAGACAGGAGAAGTGATTAAGCATGTCAAGTAATTGTATTAAAATGAGAGTCAAAGGGCTAAATCCTAAACTTCGAGTGGGACTCCCAGTGAGAAATTAGAAGGCAATCAATGAAGTGAATGCAGAGCTGCTAATGCACTGAACCCTTCATCATCCTGAAATTTGTTTCCACAAATTTTGGAGACAGTTTCAGCAGAGGTTACAAGGAATTAAAAACTCTGGGAAACAAGTCTAATACTGCATTAAAGAAAATAAAAAGGAATTCCTTAATCAATTACTCTAGACATGGGAGGAATAGTAGGGAGATAGTGGCCAAGAGTGCATATTCTCCCTGAATAGCATCTCCTAGACACTGGTGAAGGCAGAATGCTGGTCCAGCACAGTAGGGTACTTCTTATATTCTTATTTTCAACACAGAGCCCTGCTGAGAGCTAATTTGCATCTGCTTCAGAGCATCCCAGTCTCCTCCCTTTTCCACAGGTCATGTGCAAGAGCCAGCTGGTCTGCAGATTGCAGAGCAGTAGATGACAGGTCAATCCAATACTTCTGATGTGGGGGGTGACAGAATGGTAGAGAGACTGCAACAACATGCTGTAAGTGCATGAAAATCTCAGGCAACTTCTGGAGAGTGAGAGATGTAGTCAAATGATAAGTCATCTGCTCCATATCATGCTTGGCTGTTTAAGGACTTCTGTCAAAGGAAAGCATTTAGAACATCAGGCTGATAGGCATTAATAACAAAAAATATAAATTATTCCTTCTGATTCCTTCTGTTCTCTTTTTGGCTCCCACAACAGGAATTGTTGAGAGTAGGATTATGGGAGGCCACGAACAAGCTTAAAATCTGTGCCCTACTTAACCACCTCTGATTTTTGTATGTGGGAAGGAAGTGGCCTAAATCTGACCCACCTAATATATATAATATATTCCATGGCATGTAATGTTTTGACAGCTTAAGTAGATATACAAGCACTGAATTGGTAACTCATTCAAATCAAAATTGGTATGCCTCCTATCTAAGTATTGTAAGTTCTGGTTTTATTCAGATAATTGTGTTTATTTTTTCTTTTCCAACAAGATAATTGTGCATATTATTTCAGTCTCTGGTATGTGTTAGTCTTGTCCAGGTTTTTTTAATGCACTCTCATGAAATTTTAGATGCAGATATCATCTGTGCTGGTAATGGGGAATGTAGGTGCTGGACAGGAGCAAAAGATTGAGAATCTACTTTTCCTGCCTCACGAACACATTGTTTATGTCAGAATTTTTTTTCCCCTAAGTACAACTCTGAACTGTGTGAACACATCATAAATGGATTGATCTTGGTAATGTGTTTGCTAGGAACATTTCATTCTATAAATCAGGAGCTAAGCCACAGAGAAATTTGTGTTTTGTCAGGAGAAGTCAGTGGCAGAGAGATAAGAAGTGGCTCTGGAGTGCCTTAACCACAAAGCTGCTATAGATCAGTGGAAATGATGGACCATGGAGCAAGTCAATTGGTGAGCTCAACACAACTGCAGAGCACTTCCAGGGACACAATCTGAAGAAGAGAGATGAGTTTTATCTGCAATGTCTAATCTCTTGTAATAATGATAGAATTTGGCACACATCAGATAATTTTCTTCCAAGCATTTAAAGCCCTTCAGCACGACTGTTACATAGGTAAGTGGTATAATATAATAAATAGGAATTATACCACTGGGAACTTGCACAAGGAGAGAGGCTAGGTCTGTTTTTAGGAAAGCTCTCAATAGATCCCAGAAGCTTGGATCTTCAGCCATTTGTTTTAGTCACATGAAAATTTATGATTTCATTAGTTCTTTAGTGCTCCTCTCCTCCTTTTTCTTTTTCTGAATTTCTTTCCTCAACACTGTTTTTCCTTTGCCCAGCAAATGCTGGTTGCTCTTGACAGCTCAGCCTCTGAGTCTTAAAACAGTTTTGTGTCCCTGCTAAAGCCTTTTTTGACTCTTGAACCCCCACTCGTGGGCTGGCTGACCGGGAAAACTGTATTAACACTCAAGAACATTGTTCTCATACTGCACAGAGAGAGAACCAAGGGGATCAGAAGCATATCCAGATCATGCTTTATTCATATGGAAGTCTGACAGGCAAATAATTGCTGCCATTGCTCGCAGACAATGAATTAGCATCTTGGAAACAGCGCTTCCTACATTCCCACATCTTTTCCTCAGGCCTAGGATCATCATGTACTGGGAGCAGATGTGCTTGCAAGTAGTCTATTCTTGTAGCAATCTATGTTCTGCAACAATGCTGTAGTGTCTAATTATTTTTGAAAAAAATTCTACATGAAAAATGTTGCATGTATCTCTCCATAAATAACACCTTTCCCTCCTAAAGGAGCATCAGGAACACAGGTCAGCAATTTACTGTGGGAGTACCAAAGGCTGGGGAAGTGGACCATTACCTCTGTCAGTGGCTATCTCGATGGCTGGGTAAGAAGATAAAAGATATGGACATGATTTTGCAGCACTTAATCCCAAAACTTGAGTTCAGCTGCTGAAAGGAATCTCTGTTTAGATACAGTTTTTGTCTGCCCCTTCCCTCATTAATCTCATCTTATTGCTGATTTTCTCCTGCCTTTTACCTTTGTTTTCTTCTTCTTTGCCATCTAATAGGCATTGCTATGGAGATCTTCTGTAAAGCCTGGGAAGGCAAGGTGAGGATAGAGAGATATTCTGCAACATTCTTAAAACAGAGCTGCAGAAGTCACTGAAGGATCCCTGTATTCATTTAGTTTTAGCCTTGAAAGCTCAGTTAAGCTACTTGTTCCTTTGGGTTGCTAGAACTCAGAGGAGCAACAAAAGTGATTAAATGCATAAAAAAATTTTAAAAATACTTTTATAAAACAGATGTTGGCCTAGGTTTCTGGAAAAAAAAACCAAAAAAACAATCTTGCTATTTCCCAAACCCATGATAAGGAGAATGGCTGAAGGAACCTTGCTCATTCACAGACTCTAATTATGTGAGCAATTTCATATTGATTGAATGGCTGCAATAGGGTTATGTGTGTCACTTTCTCCTATTTAATGACTCATGTTAGAGTGGCCTATAAACAAGCTTCCCAATGTCTTTACTTTTTTTTCCTCTATTCTGAGGGCATAATATATCATACAGTATGGTGGGTTGAGTTATTTTGGCAACAGGTTAACTCAAGTACAGAACAAATCTGTCCCTTCGGCCCTCAGGCAGGTAAGCATATCTTGTAGTCTGGAATTCCAGGGACTCAAAAAGGTCGCTCTATTTTGCAAGCAAACAAATCCTCAACTGCATTCTGGGACACAGTATCAATACAAGAATAAAGCTGAGCAGTTCAAAGGTTACCAATTAAGAGATGCAGTTGCTCAATTTATTTTTTCTGTCAGTACAAAAATGAAAGAGTAAGTAAGTCCAGTGGGAGCACATTATACGTGGACATAGTTGTAGCAAAGAGCTTGAGCATACTAATACATTTCTCATGTATTTGAGAAATATGGCAGATTACTGAAGTCTTTGATTAGGAAAGCCTGGAACCAGATAAGAAAACACAAAAAGAACTGGAAAATTCCCAGTGATATGATGCAAAACTGAAGAGGAAAAGTTGTAACTCAAGGCAGAGAACATTCCATGGTTTCAGAGGGTCTCTGAAGGAATGGACAAGGAACGATAATTAAGTACCAAAGTCTACTTCACTATACACTCTCTGGGTTATCCCTGTATTGAGATAAGCATCTCTCTGTAGTCACAAAACTAAGTAAAAGGTGAATTCTGACATGTTTGCTAGAAAATACATGACAGAAAAAAAATTATTACATATTGAGAAAAGCAAAGCACACCATCTTTAATGTTAAATCTTCACATCCTGTTTCTACACAAGTTCTCTTTGGTTGCACAGGCAAGTCTAAAAGATTTCTTTACAATTTTCATACTTAGACTTTCGGCTGTGTGAGTAATTAGTCATTCAAAGTTTTCAGATGGCCAAGGAATCAAATAATTAGTATGTTCCTCACCACTTATTTTCTTTCGTTGCCATTTATGAAATTTTTTGACATTATGAGGATGTTGCTTATTTTCTTCTGCCAATATCAGATCTTATGTTATTACCCTCCTGACTCCAGCCTGGCATAACTCATTCTACTGCAGCAGCATCTATGAGGATGAAGATGTAGATATTTAATATACACATCCTGTTCAAGACCCTGAGATTAGCTCAGTTGGTTGGAGCCCAGTGCTAACAATGCAAAAGTTGTGGGTTTGATCCCTGTAGGGGCCATTCACTTATGAGTTGGACTCAGTGATCCTTGTGGGTCCCTTTCACAGAATATTCTGTGATAAAAATCAACAACTGGACTCTGTCTCTCCCTTAAAAAAAATTCAGGGACCCAGCCACATTCTTACATCAAAGAAAGGTTTATTATTTGGAAAGCATTCAAGAAGAAAACTATTTAGCTAGAAGATAAAATAATGTGATCATTAATAATTTTTTTTTGAAGTCACATTATATATCTGGTCAATATTTTAATTAATGTGTATGGCTTTTTGTTACTCAGACATTCATAACAGTAACTGGATGTGAAATGGGTCTGAATCCCTGCATACATAGGCTTTCAAATGTGGTACAGCAGCACATTCAAATGCCACAAGGAAACCATTAGACATACCCACGCTGTCTGCTGGGCAGAGCAACGAGGCTGTCTTTGAAATCACATTCACTGTCTGTGCACACAGTGAACCTGAAAACATGGCCCCACACCTGATGTGATAGTGCCTAACAGAGCATGCAAGCTCCTGTGTGCCAAAGGGAATTAAAACAACACAGGGATATCCAGGCAGGCCGGCACTGCCTGACTGCAAGTGTCCACAAGTCACCCACGTCAGTAAGAGACGGGCAAGTTGTTGCATGCTCACAACCACTTTCAAAAATGATTTTAGAAGAGGTGTGAACATAGCTGCTAGGGGTGATTATTGCTGCCTCTTTTTGGTTTATCACACAGTTTCATGTGGCTGGGAAGGGGGGAGCTGGTGCATAACATAAAGAATGAAAATGATGTTATCAGAATGATGAGGAAAAATGGCTAGATAAAATAATAAGCACATAGCACCTGTGTTATGTAGTGGTGAAACGGGGGAACTATGCAGCATGAGGCCAGCTGGGGAGTTGGCATTGAGAGACACTGAGCATCTGAACAGGGAAGAATGACTTGCACTTGTCAGGGTTCATGGTGTTTTGCACCAGGACATGCCAGTTCATTAAGATCCCATTAAGAAAGGTGCTCAGACTCTGTAAAGTATAGCTTTAGATGTCAGTTATTTGGATGAATGTTATAAAGAAGAAGAAGGTTGGACTTGATGATCTTGGAGATATTTTACAACATTAATGATTCTATGGTTCTTTTACCCGATAATAGGTAAGATGTGTCAAGCATGTTCAGCTTTGGGCAGGCAGACAAGGAATGAAGTGTAATTTCTATAATGTATTTTCTGTGTCTCAAACATGTAACAGTGTCATCTGGAAAGTCTTCAGTGCAGCAACCCTTGTTAATATTTTCACCATCTGTACCCTTCTCTCAACACCTCTAGTACTGATCCTGATTCTTCGAAGACAGCCTTTTGTCATTTTCCCCAGTTTCATGGGAAAAGAAACATAGTGTTCCTCTTTAAAAAATAGATAGGTTGACTGAACTTCAATTCTCAGAAAAGTATCAAACCAGGTATTTACGCAGTGTATTTGTAATTTCTAGAAGGCTGCAGGGTAATAAGTAAAGAGCAGGGAGAGCTTATAAAGAAGCAGAGATGTAGTACTAATCCAATTTCCTTCTATAACACAGTAATTGGCCATGTGGATATTAGAGAAATAGTAAATGGCTATCTTAATTTGGCCTTAGATGATATAAGCAACTTAGGGATATATGGTAAAGTAAATCTTATAATATGGTAACTGGAAATTGTGCTAAAAGGATACTTACTAATATTACTCTGTCAAAATAGATTACTGTATTAAGCACATTTAGAAAAGTCTTTTCCTAAATCAATATTTTCACCATTTTCACTAGTGACTTAGACGTTTGGGGGGAAAGTACTTTATTTTATTAAAATTCTAAGTATGTAAATTATGTTTCAATAAGGACAAGCACAAAGTAGTACACTGAAAAAAATTATTTGCATGATTAAAAATTGGAGAAAAAATAGTTATAGGGCCTTTCTAGGCAAAATGGTTAGGAGATTTAGTAGATCACAAACTGAATATAATGAAGGATGCACAAAAATGAGTAAGATACTATAGAACTATGTGTCATAACTCTCCCAGTTAGCTCTGGCAAGACCTCATTTGAAGCCTTATGCTCAAACTTGAGCAGCCCTTTTTAAGAAATGTTTGAACCAGAGGGAAGCAGCAAGGATGATCAAAATCTGAGAAAATCTGACCTCTGAGACTGAAAGGATGAAATTTGTTTAGTCTAGGGAAGGGAGAAGTGAGGAGAGATGTGGGAACAGTCTTTAAGTACGTAGAGACTGCTATGGAAAGGTTAGAAACAAATTATTCTTCTTGTTTATTGAAGGTCAAGAAAAAATAAAATATGTTCAAACTGCAGTGCAGGGAATTCAGGTCAGACACAAAGGGAAGACTTCCCAGCTGTAAAATGATTAAGCACTGGACTAGATTCCTCACCAGATACAATACTTCAGGGCCCTTTGGTGCGCTTCCAGCCTTCTTACATGGTATGAGGAATCTTTCCCCAACAGTTCAGTTTAGGAAATATTTTGTGTAAGTGGAAATGAGAAATGTTAAAAGGTAAGGTGTGGGGACAAGTTTATATTTTGGCTTAGATGGAGAGAGCTGGGTTAGGGGAAAATTCATGCAGGAAATATAAGGTGGTGATGGGGTCACTCAAAAGTAGAGAGAAAATGGACCTGAAACCAAGTGAGGTTTTTGGTAGAGTGTGAGCCCCACCATGACTCCAAGTAAGGAAAGGAAGTGGCTCACTATGCTTGGTATGTAAGAGTCTGAAACTGCAAATATAATCAAAATATCTTGATTTTTCTAATTTTGTGTCATTGCCCAAATAATGCATAAGGTGTTTAAAAAAACCATCTTCAAATACCCACCATTTCATTAGGAGGCTGTCAATGGTGCATTATGTGGCAAAGTTCAATTGTGTTACATTTAATGAACTTGCTGATAGAAGAGGTGAAAAAGATTTCATGCCATAAATGGTGTTTTAAGAACAAAACATAGGCTTTTGAAGAAATTATTTCCTTTTACAATGCTTGGAGTACACATGTTAGTCTACACATATGTCAACTTGCTGTTCCGAAAGATTTATCTCCCATTATCTCATACATTGTTGAGGCTCTTTGGGAATTCATGCTTGGTACATTTGGCTGACAAAGCAATCTTTGGCTTCAGGATTCAGTATTTTATGCTGCTTAGTCCTAACTACAGCTGCCAGGGCCACATGGTAATTCTGGTTAAAAAAAATTAATTGATTTGCATCAGCAGAATATTTTATAAACTTCCTGGTAAAGTTGTTTTTTGCCTAAGTATCCATAGTGCACTAGTACCAACATACTATTTCACTTGTAACAGTGAACTGATAATAGAATACTAGAAAAATTATAGTGGAAAGCTACAGCTCTGGCTAAGTACAAAAGTTACAATGTTTTATTCAAATCCAGCTAATCCAAAGATCTCCCTCGCAGATAAACATAACTTTTCTCTAAGTGTATTTATATGACTAAAACAAAAAAAAAGCCAAAGTAACATGAATAGGGTTCAGACCTTACTGGTGATGTGAAGGTAAGTAACCTGGACTGTGAATACGTGTTTAAAAGGTTATATTGAATATGTATTAGTGTGTGATAACTGTACCTAGAAATTGCCTTCAAAAACGTATCCTTGGCTAAGTGTGTTTGCACAGCAAGAATAACTTTCTGCCTCAAAGGGTTTACAAACTAAATAAATAAGAAAGAAAAGAGATGAAACTATGCAGAGAAATGAACATGTTCAAAATTTTGTAGCCAGGGAGATGGAAATATTATCAGTAGTATTATTGAGTCCCCGTTCAGTGACTCAGTGAAGCACATTGCCTGAAGAAATCTAAGTTTTACACACAAATAGTTCTTGAAGGTCTAACTACATGTGGCTTGCTCACAGTATTTGTCTTGTTGATTTCAAAAGGCTACTATGAATAAGGAAAGACAGTTTAGCCCCAGAGTTCCTTAGTCTTTAGTCTCTTTAGGCTGCCTGTATCCCTTCTTTCTTCGCCAGACAGACCAGCAGATCTTCCCCATAAAAATACCTTGTGAAGATTGTGAAGGTAGTGAGTCTTCATCAGACTCTTTCCACTTTTCTGTCACTCTATTCTCCCTTTACAATGTCCATTCTTGTAATTATATCAAGTTTCTGGTGACACAAAGAATCTCTCTTCTCTTTATTACAGAACTTCTTTCAGCATTACTGTTTCCTTACAAATAGTCCTTTTCCATTTCTAGTATTATTTCCATATGCTTCAGATTATTTTCCCCCAATGTGTTAGCTTGTTAGACATGTTCTTTTCACAATTGTTTTCCACCCATGATTTAGTTGCATTACTGTTGATCTCTCTACACTTTATTTGTATCTCCTAACAAATTAGAATCATATTGTAGCCTTTTACCATAGTCAACAGTGGGGATTTTTAAATCCTTAATCAGAAAACATGATGGCTTTGTATCTGATCTCATTGGCACAGCAGCATACTCCCTAATCTCTACCTTTGCTTTCTTCCTCCTTCGTCTTCCTCTTCCTAATTTTACCTTACTTCTCTGCTTCTTCTTCAAGAAGCCATGTACATGCAGACAACACTGTGCATGTTTAAAAAAAATCATGTCTTGATCTGAACTATGTTTTTCTACTAGTTATGACTTTTTTAAGGTAAGATCACCTGAAACTAATCTGTTCTGCCAAGGATTAATATATCTCCGATTACTCTAATTCATACGTTGATCTGTCAGTCACAAGGTTTGCATTAACTCTTTATGTTGTCACAGCCCTGAGATTATTTTTTTCAGCCTGGGTTCTTTGGTGGAATTAAGTGTCTAAATCAGTGCTCTGTACAGTCATGGATAATGAAAATCTTAGCAGAATCATCAATATTTGTCTTTCGCTGAAAATAAACATTAATTCTATGGGATGACAGTAGTGCTGCATGTGAAACACAGAGTATTGAGGCTGGGCCCTCTGCAGAGTTTCATTCTGCAGATCCAATTCTATTGCACTGATGCTAATACAGATATAAGCAAAAAATATGCTTGCTCCCTAATATGTGAGTTTTTGCTACAGCAAAAACATTAAAATAAAAGATTATTGGGATGACTTTATCAGCGATGGAACTCTGCAGGTTTCACAGGCATTACACCTGGAATGATAGTTAACCAGTGACAACATAAAATGTGTGAATGTGGATCAAATCATTAATATAGGTAAAGCTGATATAAAATGACAGCTCTTTAACTGTAGATCACCTCAAGAGAGTGAAATAACTATCTTCCAGTAATAATTTATTAAATAGTGGGTACTACAAAGTGAATACAGACATGTATATCTCTGTTAGATAGAAAGCTGATAAATCCTACAAACTCTGTTATGGGAGTCACAAAACTACTCATAGAAGATGAACATGTTTACTAAAAGAGAAACCATGTTTAGATTTCAGTTTCATAAATCCTAAAGGATGACATTACTAATTCTCTCCTAGGAAGAAAGATCCTGAGTGAAGTGTTCAGAAGTTTCATTGACCAAGTGACTACATTTGGAGCAGATTCATGACAAAATTTACATCCCGTCAGGGAAGTGGCTTGAAGAAAGGTAGGAGCTTGTTCAGTAGATCTGTGTCAATGCAGAGCCCAGTTCATTTGTCTCTTAGATATGTGGCCAAGAAATATACTCACAGCATAAGAAACTAGCTGTACAGTATTTGGCTCTTTGACCAGCAAGGTAGCTTTAAACAATTTTCACACCATTTAGCGACACCCCAGGGACTGGAGAAGTGTTGGGTTTAATTTAGACCGCACTGTCTGTAATTTCCTAAGCATTGCATGGCATTTAACCCTCTTTAAACTTGTTCCTTCTGACCTCAGAATGCTTCTAGTGCTTTGAAAGAGGTCCTAGAGGAAAAGTTTTATGGTTGCCTCATTATATTGCTCAGGCAGTCCTTCCCTAGACAAACATAGAAATTTTATTCTGTTTATACCATCTGGTCTTTTATTTGTTCTGAATCTTACATTAGAAAATCTTACCACCTAAACATAAGGTATTGATTGCATTAAAACACCTCTTCTGTTTTTATTAGATTGCACATGCCAGTGGTTCCTTATCACGCAGTCTCAGAGGATATGACAGAAAACTATCATCTTTTTATGCCAGGATTGTTTAATGAAACTTATGGAGAAGATCTTCTTTGCTCTATAATTTTTTTTTGCATTTCTGTCTTTCCAAAAACCTACTGGTTTTCTGTCTTCTTACATTTTATGGCTTTTCCACAAGTGCTTCCTCAAGTGGGGAAAAATATTTCCCGAGTATCAGTTTTCAGGTTTGTTAGTACTGTGTGGAACTAGACAAGGATGTTCCACTTGGCCTCATAGAAAAGTCCTAAAACTTTAAATTTAATTGTGGCCTAAAATTAGAAATCATCTGAGAAAAAAAAAGCAACCAACCTTACCCAAAAAGGTGACTTAGTGTTAGTTCCTGTCTTCCCAAATACTTCTACAGCCCAGTGCTTTGCTCTCCCTCTCAGCCGGCCTATAAAAGAGGGCTTTGCTGTCATTTTCTTGTGGTTTTTCTCTTTCTCAGGCACTTCCTTCAGCTTTCAGCACTGCATTGCAAGCTCTAGGTCAGATCCTGCTTTCGCATACAGCACAGTCAGGGGATTATGTCCCACTCACCCTTTCCCATTTACTACAGTTTTATGAACAGTGCTTTGTTTTGGTGGAGGAGTGTGCTGGGTCCTATGCACTGCTGCTCTACACCAGATTTGGTCCCTGTTGTCAGAGCAGGTGGCACTGTGACCTGATGGAGTTTTACAGACTTTGTTTCAATGTTACTAACAATGTAAGGGGCAAAAAGCAAGGATAATATGGACCAAGTGTTCTGAATTCTCTTACTTCTATAGCATGTGAGCACATCCAAATTTCAGATTCAAGAAATATATCACACATTTTCACAGGAGGTGAAAATCACCCTTAGGCATGAATTGTCCTTTCTCTTCTTGTGATTTCTAAAATAAGCCCCTTGCAAATGCAAATGGGATTGCAGTAAATAAGATAATTCGGTAAAACCTAATTCATAAAAGTGTAAATATATACTCCCATCCCTCTGGCAATATATTCCAATGTTTAAATCAAGCTTTATGTTTCTTTTAAACAGTCTTTAAACCTGCCTCCATGGAAAAGTTATTACAAAGTTTGAAAATATCCTCTATCATATTATTTATGAACTCCAAATTTTTCCAGGACCCTGTATTATTTCTAAGCTTGTTTCCCCAGGAGTCCCATTATGAAATGAACTTTAAAGCCACAGTTGGAAGGTGAATTGTATACCAATCATATAAAATATAAAGTTCCAGCCCAGCAAACACATCTGTGTCTAACTTTAAGCCTATGAATATTTCTACTAACACAGTGGAAGTACTCCCACTAAAGTTAAGTATATCTATTAAGTGTTTAGAGGCTTGGATCTGAAAGTACCACAATAATAATCATAAGTAAATATTTGTACAGCCTTTCCTTTCTCTAAATGTTTAATTATTTGAGCATCTTTAGGATTCCTAGCTAAGAAGTTTGTTTTGCAATATTAATAGTTTTGGAGCAAACCCAAAAGCTAGACCTCTGCAGACCTTGCCAATTTTGATTTACTTGGGCATCAACAATTTCTGGATACTCCAGTTCTGGTTTGTATCCCTGCAACTTAAGATTGGTATGCTGTGTTCAACTTAATAAAGACGAAGAAAATTTAGTATCTTCAGTTACAGCATTATGAAATACAAATATGTTGGCTTGGGGTTTGATCGAAACCAGTAACAGGACAAATAGCTGTTTAATTGGAAATTCTTAAAGGTAGGTCAAATTTAGAAAAAATACATTTGTTTTGGAGAGGGCAATGTTTCCACCTTGTCTAGGCTAGAAAACCAGACCTCGACTGAAAACATTTAAATTCTTCTGTAGACAGAAATTTGCAGTTAAATAAGTGTAAACACAATTAGACACCTCTTTAAGTGTGTTTGTCAGCACAAGCCCACATTTCAGTTGTAACTGCCACACTTTGTTTTAAATATAGCCTGTTTTTCTTAGCACAGCCAAAAGGAGACATGAAGAAGGAAAATGAGTCTTCCCTAGCTATAGAGGCACACCAACTTACTAGCAATTCTGCTTCATAAGGTTCATTTTAAGTCAGAACTATTGCATGTTACATGTTCAAGAGGTTATGTGTTCTTTTATTTTATATTCCATATTTCCTTGTAGTCTGTCTGTGCACAAGTGGTGGACACAACCCATCAGCATTAGAGTTTCAGAGACCGCCAGAAGTTCACTGTAGATGTGTTTAAAACATCTACAGCTTTTGAGGAAAGAAACCAGCCACTTTGCAACCAAGTACAATATATGAGAATTGAAAGCAAGTACAAGCTTGCTGCTGTGGTTCCAGCTGTGTTCACAGGTAAATGAATATCAGCTTTTGTAAAAAGTAAACACCGAGGGGGATCATATTTCAAAAGGGGCATATAGAGAACCCAGAGGTCTGTAGAAATGTCCCTTCAAATGCAAAAGTGGTGAGAGAAATGTATCAGTTTCACATTTTGGGGAGCGGGAAGCATAGCTGTGGCAAATGAACAACCTTCTTTTGGAATAAAAGTAATTCTGATGACAACATGATGCATTCATGTACATGTGGAGGCAAGTGTGGCTGTCAGTAGGTGGAAGTTAGCTGTTCACATCTGGGCAGGATGCACTGACCATCACCAGGGATGAGAGGTCATTATAATAGGAGTTCCACCTCACTTTGATTTGCTGACTGTAACTGATGCACAGATACTAGGAATGCAAAAATTACCCAATAAAAGTCATAGTGTAAATTTGTGAACATTTGCACTATGTCACTTTTTGTCTTTACTTTTAAGTAAACCTGCACTTCAGGTCAACATACAAACTCTCCGAAAGATCTCAGAAACTAATAATAATACAGTATTTTAAATAGCAGTAGGAAAGTTAAACAAAACATAAGCAGAGGAGATACGACATGACTCCTATTAAATGAATTCTAACGTCTATTAAATTAAATTCAGCTGCCACATTCAGGGTCTACAATAAAGGGGAAAGAAAGTATCCATTTAGACAAATCTAGATATTACCAGATTCTTTTTAAAAAAATAAAAAAAACAGAACCACATCCCACAGTTGCCATGCTCTTGTGACAAAAACCTGCATCATGAAGTTACTCAAAAAATAGAATGAATTGTCATAAAATATTTGTACTCAGTGATAAATTCCTAGCCACTTGAAGCATATGTTAATGCCAGTTAACTTTAGATTCCCTCAACTCTGCTAACACAACATCATATGGAAATCTCCCTTCCTTTGGCATCCCAGTGCTCCTCGCTGCCAGGGTTCTGCACATAAACTGAGATTGGGTCTGATGGAGGCGTGGTTTTAGATTAACTTTTTCCTTTCATCAGGCTTCTGGAAAGAGTCTTGTTTCTATTCCCATGCCCAGGGTTGCAGTAGTAGAAAAAGAAAGATAAAAAAGCCCAGCATACAAGTCAGGAGAAGCTAGGGTCAACAAAAGTCTTTCTTCTTCACTACTTACCTTTTCCATGCTGAGCTTTATTAGACCCTGAGAGGGGCTTCCTTTCCAAAAATAAGAAATATAGGACAAACACTAGGACTCCTTGCGTGATGAAGACTTAGGAAAAAAACTGTCAAACCAACAGTCTGGGAAATAGCCAAACAAATGTCAGTTCTCCCAGTTTTGCTTCTTATAATTGAACCCAATCTATAAAAAGTTTGTACTAGTAACAAAATTCAATCTGCTGGAGTAAAACCCTTCCTCGGAGCAAAAGAGCTATCTTTTCTCCATCTCTCAAATTAATCTTTGCCAAGAAAGTATACATAGCTCAAAAGTTAAACAAGATATTTTTGTTCCTAGCTACCCGCAAAAGAACATCTTTCAATATTGTTTTGGAAATACTGCAGCACAATTAAGATAGAGCATAAATCATAGAAAGAATATTTCCTGTAGCCTTTGAAATATTCTGAAGCAGCCTGAGCAAAAGAAAAGCTCTTTACTGTTGCTTAAGGCTTAGTGAATATTCCTGTCCAAGAAACCAAGTTATGATTAAGATCTCACAAAAAAAAAAGTTCTCTTGTGTTTCAAAGACAGAAAATATTACAATGCTTGCATATATTCTGTTTAAAGTAAAACACCCCATAACTGCAAACAGGACTTCATGACCTGCTGGGAAAGTAAAAGCTTTGGGCCATGTTCAGATCCCAACTGCCAAAGTGATTTTAAAGTGGAAAGGGAATTTTGGGGCAAAGGAAGGACAGTCATGAAAGAACAGGGAGAAGGGTCCAAAGAGTTTTAATAACTAAGGGCCTTAAAAAGAATATAATTTCTTTCAACTCTACTATGAGAAAAATGTGGGAAATGAAAAGAGCCTGCATTTTATTCCCTCTCCACCCAGTCAGGTTGTCTGAAGGAGCTCTTGAAGACAGAAGAAATAGTTCAAAGGTCCATTTGTGAAGGACCTTGATCTCCCTGACATCTATCAGACTGCACACTCTTCAGCTTATTAACACAGAAGCAAAACCATGTTTGTGCTTAAGTCAATAATCAAATTCCCATTTAATTCCATGACATTATCAAAGGTACTTCAGGAGTTTATCTCAAGATATTTGGTAGACACACAAGGTTTCCATTCAGACTCTGGAAATTCCTGCTTCTTGTCTCAGCATTTGTTCTCAGAACTGGCTTAGTAGATATGTGTATCTCCCCTTTGATAATGAAGACTTATGAAATGCCACCAGAGCATTCTCATTTCTGGCCTTTGCCTATGTGGAAGTCTGAATCATCCTGTCTGGGTTAAGGAAATACTATATGAGTAAATAGGTGCACTGGATCCACAGAAAGGATGAGATCAAAGGGTTGACATACTTTTTCATAATTTAGAAGATGCCTTCACATCATTACACTGTTGTATTTTGGCTAAGGCATTAAAAAAAGCAAAAAAAACCCACCTCAATAAAACAAACATCTGGATAAGAGAAGTTATTTCTGAAATTAAATTATTTTTTCAATTTATGTAAGCTGATTAACAGTGGATAGACTTTTATTTGTTAGAAGTGAAGAAATGAGAAAATGAAGATAAACAGTGTCGCCTTTACTTTATGGAATAGTCATTTGATGTTTTTAATAGTATCATATAAGCGAGCAATAAAGTGATCAAAGCTCTATTCTTTAAAAGTAATCAGTATAGAAACAACATTAATTACACAAAGATTCTTCAAATAAATGTCTAGAAATTATGAGTTTAGTTAATACAAATGCTCTAATTTAAGTACTCCAGTGCTGGGGCACTTGGAAGCTGGATAGCTGAAACATTATTTAGAAAAGTATTCATAGTTAGATTCCAGACATTTTGAAATGCAATCTGTTCTGTACTTACATTTGTGTCCAAACATTGCTAACAGTGATTTTTAAAAGACATATAAACTCTGTAAGATTAAGTTGATTCAAATGGAAATGGCTCAAAATCCCATAAAGATATTACCATGTTAGAGCATTCTCTTTCAGTGTCTTGTTATGAACTACATCTCTTTTCCTAATTCTTGAAGAAAGTAAGCTGGATATCAGGAAAGGCACACCTTATGCAGGCAATTCAAATACTCATAATCTTGTATTTTATAGGAAACAAGAACCTTCCACTTAGAAGAATGAGAGAAAACAGAAAACAATGACATAAAGTGGAGAGCATATAATATGGTTTAGATGAACTAATCTGATTCAGAATAAAGTTCCCAGAAGCTCTTACTAATGTGATTCTCAATGTATTGTACTGATTCCTTTGAGTCAACAATGCTTATTCAGTTTGGACCTGATATAATCAGTTAACTTTTATGGACTGACTCCTGATTAACAGAGCTGTGACATCAAAATCCATCTCTCTTTGATTCTAGTTATGCCTCTGAGTACTGGTGTGAAAGTGAAGAAGAAAAATAGAATGCTACAATTCAATAAGTTTGGAAGATGATAGCATGATATAGTCCTAAACTCTTAAAAAAAAAAAAACCAACCAACTCACAGTTATTCCTATAAAGAGTAGACAATTTAGTAGTAGAAGAGTAGACTTTTCTTCAGATAACATTACTGTCGTGGCAGCTGGTGTCAGGAGACTTTGAAACATAACCAAAGCTGAACTCATCTGAAATAAGCACCATGCCGGTTACTTCTTCTGAAGAACAATACGCTGGTGAGAGAGCTCTGAAATTTATTCTGCAAAATATCAAACATTGTCATCCTAATCCAGCAAAATCTTCAGGGATGGAATTAAATAAATTATTAGGGTCACTGAAATCAACAGGGCTGGTCCAATAATGGGCAGCAAGCTCAGCACTCTGCAGTTTGATATCCCCAATAAGAACAATAAATGCAAAAGTCAATGTTCACTTTCTAATCCTACCAGTCTTTCCTTCATCTTCTTCCATATCAGAGCTGAAGGAGGCTATAGGTGTCAGTGACATTTGTAACCAACACAACTTTTCTTTATCACTGTTTCCAACTGCAAGAAAACTGAGAAATTACATTTGCTGCCCTGGAAATTCTATTCAGTCACAGCCACTTTCCAATATGACCCCATTTTTCTGAATGTAATGTATTAAGGCATCCAGTGCCAGTAGCTGCCTGTATATGTTCATGTGCCTTGTAGTATAAGAAATATGGGGAAACTATGTGATCTGAGGATGGAAAACAGCTTGCTCAAATAACTTGATGCCACTTAACTTGTTGTATATGCTATGTCAGCTTGTGTATGTTCTTTCTCTCTTACCTTCTCTTAACATCTTCACCAATTTCAGTTTGAAATTGAGCCCAAATTGAAAAAAACCCCAAAGATACAGAATAAATAAGTCAGTGACTAGGTGAAGGATATATTTGTTATGAATAAGGGACTCTCTGTTTTCAGATACTCCCCAGTCACTTTTAAAAAGATTTGATAAGCCTAGATGCATCTTCCCTTGCTAAAGACTGAAATGGGATTGCTTCCTCACTGCAGAGCTGCCCTGTATGCTAAGTCAAACAGGAAAAGAAATCTTCATGGAAGTGTTATTTTTAGCATCTATATAAAAGCAGTAAAGCAGACTCATAGTCTTGAACCTCAAAACCCAAAAGCCTCCTTTCTCTTGTTGTTCTTCAGGCTCTGCACAGCTTGGTTTCTTGCCCCTTCTTCCTCCCTGGACAGATTAGGGAACTGATGAGGATATCATGATGCTTTTCAGCCAGTCCTTTGAACTTATCCGATAGCCAAGTCATCAGGCTTACAATATCAAGAGCTTTTTTCATCCATGGAGAAAAGGGCTGAATTTATCCTAAAAGCTTCCTCACAAACACTGTTTTGCAGATTATTTTTCTGTTTATCAGGAAAGCAGCATTACAAGAGGTGATCTCACCACCCATGAAACTGTCATTTCTTACTACTGTTTATCATAGTGTGGCATTTTCATAACCAGTTACTTCAACACTAGCCACTTAAATATAGCTGCTTTTCTATCTTCAGGGGCACAGCTGTGTCACATCAGACATGCTATTTTGTGAGAGGTTTCAGTTGCTCTGGCAACAGCCATTGATAAGCTCTGTCTGTGAGGCTGTAGAAACGAGAAATTGCTCAGAGGATACGTCCATGTCCTTCCCACTGGTGCTCTGACTTTGCCATACAAACAGCATCATATTTCTGAGAGACATCAATAAATGCATATCAAAGAGGACATTCCCAGACTATCACTGAGTACTACAGGGTGAGGAACTTATGAAATAAATACACTGGCTAAGAGTTAACTGGTTCTAATTCTATCATACACAATACATGAGGAAACAGAGCTATGTTGCTGTGCATGACTGAAAATGCCAGGTTAGAAATGGGGGTAATGCAGCTGCCAGCCCCACTGTTGACTTTCATGAACACCATCAGAGCCGAGTACACAGAATGTTAGTAAGATTTTGTAGGGGTAATGCCATGCATGTTTATTTTTTATAGTTTTCGCTATCAGAAAAGTTGATGTTTCTTGCAATTTTCTTTCCTTCCTTTAGGCAACATGATAATTACGCATCTGTGTTACAGTATGTCAGTCCAATCTAATTTATTTGCCATTTGGGTCAGATAAATACTCCTTTCTACTAATTAATCTCAGCTTTGGACTGCGTCTCTGCAAAGTTGCTTCTTCTGTCACAATCATGCCAGATTAGATCACCTCTTTTTCTTTGGATTTTGGGTTATTAACCTAGTTTCTTCATGGAGCCTCTTGCTATTGAATTCCAGGGATCTTCTGGAAAGAGGGCCTTGACTTAACCCCTTCAGTTGCAGACAGATGTATGGGTGCAGTCCCTATGCTTATAAAAATGCTGCCCAAAGATTAGCTGTGACAATCCTTAAAGATTTTTCTTTCAGAAAGGTGAGATTGTCTCAGATTATAAAAAAGCCAGTTTGGGGTAGGTGACTGTACAAACTAGAGATTTCTTCGCTCAGTCTTTCAGTGTATTTCATCTGCTGATGCAGTCAGAAAGAAGATATCTTAAGAATACTTGAGCCCTCAGGGCATATAAAAATATCCAGAAGATTCTGGTATCACCTAGTCAGTGACACAATTAAAGAGCATGAGGTCATCATCATGTTCTTGTCTGACAGCACTAAGATGCAAAATCAGTTTTTGGCTGGATGGCAAATTAGGGATCAGGAAAAAATCAGATGATTTAGTAAAGGATCTATGAGTGTCCAATATCTCACAAGGTGACTCTACTTACACTGTCATCAGCTTTATGACAGAAAGTTAAATGTAGGATATAAGTAGCCGTCATTTATCGTTTTGTTTGATGATGTTGAATAGAATGAAAATATGATAAATTCAAGAGCAAAGAGCAAAACTCTGCTTGCCATTCTCAAAATCTGCTGCCTAGCAGACTGTAGCTCCTGTCCCATACAGTTGCACAAAAGAGTTCATTTGGGACTGAAACCGGTGTGAGCCCATTGCAGGCGTTACAGCAATCCAGATCTTGCTTCCTAGTAATGTGATAAAAGGGGTTTTTTGCCTTATTCCTCTAGGATGAATTCTTTTCCTAATTTGTAGTAACATTTTCAAGTTCTTTTTTCTGCTGTCTTTCAATTAATTTTTTTCTTCCGCTTTACAGTGCTCTATGTTTCACAATAAAATGTCATGTATCAAACATTCTTATAAAATGTGAGGCAGATCCCCCAAAACTGAGATTGGCTTTTAAATAAAATTATAATCCAAAAGTATTAATGAATTTCCGTTCTCTTTAAATGTTTCTTGCTGTCAGCATTTTAAATCTGCATTTAAAAATTTTCCCCTCAAAACTGAAATGTGCGACATTTTCATTGCTTTTTTTTCCGTAACAAAAACATCTGCAGTCTTTAAGTAACCTTATTGTAGCAGTTGAGAATCTGAGGGAACAACAGCTATTGCAGGAGTGTTAAGAATTGAAAGCGCTGGTAATTGTACTAGTTTTATTAATGCTGAATTCTTACAATTAGATTTCCAATCAGGAGCAAGAATAGAAGAAGTATAATATCAACTTTTTCTCTAAATTTGCATATAAATTTTACCTTATGATACCCATGAGTATATAATCCTAATATAAATAATTCTAGCACTGCTGCTCTATTATCAAAGCAGTAAAGATGCAGCAGAAAGGAGGCCCCAACAATAGGAAAGGGTAAGTGCTGACAGTGTCTTAGAGAATAGCAGCTATAATCAGTGCTGAAAATTGCTATATGCATTCTACTAGTAGATATTGGGAGGTATGTTTTATTGAAGATGATATTCAGAGCTCAGCACTGGTTTCAACAGTGAATTTATGACAATTGAAAGTGTCAAAGAGCATGGCATTTATGGCAGGCAAAAAGCGAGATTTGCTTATTCATAGACTTAATTAGATGTAAATTGAAGGCTTCAACAAAGATTTTGACCCCACCCTGGGCTTCAGAAGCCCAGCTCACAAAGGGTTTTGCAGGCTGCTGCTGTGAAAAATAAGGAAAAAATGAGCTTCTTTTCAATAGTTTCGGATCTTTTGAGGCCAGCAAGGATCTAATGAGATTTTTAGAGAAGTCACTGACAAATATAATGATACATCATGCTGAATGAAATAGAAGTCCTGCAGGAAAAAAGTCATACATCAGCTTCTAATTATTGGTACTGTATGAAGGGATGAAATTAAGGATTTATGGACAATTAAGTTATTCCTTTTGTCTCATGCCATCACAATGAAACCTCAATGTTATTTTGTATCATTTTCACATATTTCTTACAGTTCTATTTAGTAAAGTATCTTTAGTCTAATAACTGTTTCATCAATGTGGAAGTGAAATTAGAAATTGTGCAAGAGTAGATTAGTCTCTCTGCCATTGTTAGATTACATTTAATTGTTCCCCTCTCAATCTTACATATGTATAGGCAGAATAAAACTGTAGGAATGATTCTCGCATGGACAGAAATATCAAAATAAACCCATGTATATTTTCTGAATAAATTTTAATGGTTTTTTAAGTATCATAATGCTGGAGTGAAGTTTTAAGCTCATTAGAGCTAACTCTCCGTATAGATAGTTTTACAGAACTTCACAGGGACCATATGTATGCAGGGCATTTAAATCTGTCAGTAATCCCAGTGAAAAATAACAGATTCAGCTCAAGTGTGTCTTTCAGCTACATTGTTGGTCTCTTTCTCACAGGCTATGTATTGTCTTCTTCCCAAGATATTCCTTCCAGACTTTTGCAGCCATATTAACCCTGAGTAAGTGCTAGCTGTATGTCTGCTCCACCATGTCCCCAGAAAACAGAATCTCCCTCCAATATTATGAACAAACAAGTAGAGAGGTAAGTGGTGCAGGGAAGGTGAGCAGACCACCAAGGTCCTTTAAAGCCCTCTGGATCTCACCTGTTTTGTGTTGCTTCACTTTCTAAGAGTGTCTTTTCATCGTGAATGATGGGCCTAATGACTGATAAAGACAAGAAAGTACCAGGAATAAGTATGAGTTTACTTATTGTCAGCACTTCCAGGGATTCTAGTTTGAATACAGCTGTATCAGGGTTGTTGCTTCTCCTGTCCACATATACACTTTGTCATTTTTCCTACCAAAGAAATGGACAATGAAAAATGCATTGATGGTTTATCAAATGAAACATCTGACTACATGCTTTGTACCTCTAGCATATTAAAGCACATAGTCGTTATGAAAACCTTGCAGCTCACTGTTACAACAGGAGAGCACAGTAAGGTCTCCTATTCCACTAACAAGTTACAACTTGCTATTACATGTCCTTCCATGACACTGGCTCTTGTTAGTTATTTTTTTTTTCCCTGTGCTGAACATAGTAAGAAGTTCTGATCAGATCAGACAAAATATTACAAAAGTAGTTGTTCCTCTGATTAAATACTGCAGTTTTCCATCATTTTGAGAGAATAGACTACACAAACCTTTGTCACAAACAGATTTGTGGCACAAATTAGCTAGTCCATTTTCAGTCTTAAACAAGGAAGCACACTGAGGAATTTTGTCTTCTTTTCCAAAATGCTTGAAGCTTATGTTTCAGATATTTTCTTGTGTGGTTTCAGTCTCCCATTGCTAATTAGACCAATCCTGGATGCCACCTTAAAAAAAAAAAAAAAAAAAAAAAAAAAGGAAAGAAAGGCTATTTTACTGTTTTCTTTCTGAGTGTAGAATCAACAATGTTAAGAGGGAGTGCATTTTTCCATGTAGCTGATAGGACTTCATAATAAATTACTGTAAGTAATAATTAAGCTTTATCCTTCTAGTTCTCCCTTTAATATTTGTCCTTTCTTTGCTTGCCACATCTAGTAATGTTTCTAGAAATGTGAAAAGTAACCATATCTTCTGTCCTAACAAATGTAAATACCGATTCAGTTAGTCACATCCTAGAGATCCCATGTAGTGCATGTAGGAGTTCTGGATGACATGTTTACAGTATTTCAGAGCCATTGATAAATCATCCTGTTAGTCTCATAAAGCTATAAATGCTCAATATAAACAAGGCATTGATAAGATATAAATCTTCTTCTCACCAAATCAACTCTCTCACATGTAAGAAAATGCTTTTTGGAAAGTACCATGTTGTCTGTAAATGAGTTAACTCTCCAGTTTCCTGAAGAAAAACTATGTATATTCCATTGACAGAGTTTAAGTGTTTTTCTTTCCCTTAAATTTACTGTTTTCTCAAATATTCCAATTTTATTTCTTACTGTTCATTTCCTTCTGTATGTGGAATTCCTCATTTGTTTGTAAACATACCCTGTCTGCACTAGCTGGCAAAAAGTTTCCAAACAAAGTTTGTGATTTAGATTTAAGCTACATGAACCTGAAAATAAATATGGATCCATTTAACAAAAAATGGCTTTTTTTTGCTGCATTATCTAATGGATCCATTGAACTTCATCTTATTTCCTTTAAAGGGTAGACTCTGATGTCTCTACTTTCTCCAAGTACAGGCCCTCATATGTAGAAAACAACCAGACCTCAGCAGCCCCCTCAGACAGCTGTACATCCTGTTTCTTCTCTCAGGATCTTGGGGAGAAGCTGATAGAAGGGCTTACAAAACGTTGTTCCTTGCTCTAAAAATATCACTCATTTTAATTTCCTGAGGCTTCTAGCCTCTCATCAAAATATCTGGGAATCCAAACAAATAGAGACCTGATGGAGTGCTCAGTTCAGTCAAGTAAAACATAACCCTGTAACGCTGTTCTCAGGAAGTAGATTCTGATGGATGATAGAC
The DNA here is from genome assembly GCF_036250125.1 of Pseudopipra pipra. Lineage (NCBI taxonomy): Eukaryota > Metazoa > Chordata > Aves > Passeriformes > Pipridae > Pseudopipra > Pseudopipra pipra. Next base: position 33,341,011 of record NC_087551.1, on the reverse strand, counting down.
AGCTGAGAACCACCAAAACTTTGAGTCTGTCCTTCCCCTCTCTGCTCTGCCTCCACTTCCAAATCCTTTTTAGCATCTTGCTCAAACCCAACACCAGTGTCAGTGCCTCTTTTTGACAGGTTGTTTGGAAACAAGAGCAGATTCCTTCCTGAGCAGTCTAATGTCAAACATAGCACAGAGCATTTGGCCCTGAGTTTTCACTTGGCACCACAATGTCCAATCCCACATCCCAATTTTGCTTTAGAAGGTATTAAGGAAATGCTGGGAACAAACTAACATTTAGCACTGTGGCAGGCCAGCAAATCAAACCAAATGGAGTCATTTATTCAATACCGCAGATACACTGACCAAAAATAGGCTTAGTGGTCACTTGCATTGTCTTCCCCAAATGCCTTTTGTTACCACTGTGTAATAATTACTCACTGAAGTGAATAATAAACCACATTCATTGTTCCTCTTTGTATTTGGGAATAAAAATTTATATGTTGTAAGGTGATATGTGTAGATGTTTAAAACTGTTCACACCAGCCTGCAGGGAGAATTTCAGTCAGGATGAGTAACTAATTAACTCTCCAGTACTCTGAATCTTTAGGAAGTTGTGGGGTGTTTTTCAATATTAAAATACACATTTCACATATGAAACTCCAGATTTTTCATTTGTGATATGAAATATTCTTTCTCAAGCATAATTATATCCATATTTGAAGGCCATTTCACACCTCTAAAATGACATCTCAGGAATGGGGAGGAGGACAGGGCTTGCCCCTCCATCACCAGCATGCAGTCTACTCTGGAACAGTCTAGACATGGGACACTGGATTATTGCCAGTGCTTCATGACTGTGCTAGCCAGCTGTAGTGACAAAGCTTAACTCCTCTCCTCTTTTCTCCCACTGTTTCCTATCAGCCATTCCTTCCATATTCTGACACAATGTTTTTCCCTATCTTCTCTCAGACTCCTCAGAACTACTGTTCTGGGAATAGGAAGAGTGGTGGAGCCGAGGCCGGAGAAGAAATAATGAAAACTAACAGGAAGGGAAAAAACCCTCATGCTTCCTCTCTTTCCTGAGAAATTTATGCCTACTAAGTATAAGGCAGTCATGGCTTAAATAGGATATGGACATCTTAAAATTATTAACATTATCCAAGGTAAGAGCTTATTAGAGTTATGCTCTGGTGGCTCACCGTTTCTGGGCTCAATCCTAACTCATTTGCAATGGAAAAAATAAAGATTAATGTCACTGAAGTAAATAGCTCTAGTTTGACTGAAAAGCAATATTAGAACTGAAGACATTGTACAAATTATCTGAACTTTAGCTATGCTGTATATAGGCAGGAATTTCAAGGAGATGCAGAAAACCTACGGCCTCAAAATATTTAATCTCAAAAGTACCTAGAGATCAGAAGTTAGTTAGATGTCTAAATGTAGATATTGTACATGTTTAGAAGCAACCTAATCTGGGAATGTAGCTCTGTTGTTACCTAGCTCTTCATGCCTCTTTACCTACGACCCTTCACAGACCTTCTCTGAAAAATATGGTCTAAGGATTTCTACTGTGTCACATGTTTGGTTTCTAAGGAGAGGGCTGAGTAGCTGGGCCATGCTGGGAACTTGGAGAGGAATAGTGCCATGTCACTTAGAGCAAGCAAGGGGAGATGTTGATTCTGCCCCCTTGTTTAAAGCACTCAAACAAATAAAAGACTAATCTTTTTCTGCACACCACAAAGAGTGTAGGAAACAGTGCACTTTTAATTTAATTTTTATTAGATCACAAATCACAGAATATTCTGAGTTGGAAGGGACACACGAGGATCATCAAGTTCAACTCTTAAGTGAATGGCCCATACAGGGGATTGAACCCGTGACCTTGGCATTATTAGCACCAAGTTTTAACTAACTAAGCTAACCTCAGAGTCTTTTTTTGTTGGATGAGAGAAAAGTAATTCAAGAAAACTGGCAGTAAAACCCATATCTGCCCACTTTCAGGGATGATGAACCGTATTAATACAGCCTCTGGACCAAGGCTGGAATTTTCTCGCTCTCTTTCTGGCCCTTTCTGCATTTTTAGATACTCAATACAAAATAAAAAATGAAGGCAAGATAAAGCTGCTGAGGAATTTGAATGCCCTGAGCAGAGATACTTTGACTGCATGAGGTTTTAGGAAAAGTATGTGTGAGTGCATGGGAGTGTGTGTGTGTGTGTGTGTGTGTATGTGTGCCTGTGTGCTTGTGTGTGTGTGATATGGCTCGGGGACATGAGGAGTCAGACCACACACTGGAAGAGAGAGAAAAAGCAGCTTCATCAGTCTGAAGAGAACTGCTGTGTAGGCTTGTGGGAAGCCTGGAGAGGTAACTCTTGGATTAAGGTTCTGGCAGAAAAAGTCTTGGAGAGGTAAGTGAAGAAGCTGTCATAGGTTGTTTAATTTTTTTCTGCAGTCAAAGTGAGATTTGTACATTCCTGTAAATCAAGTTGTGTAGAAGGTGTGTGATTGAATCCATTACTAATTTTTCTTCCCACATGGCAGATCCAAAGAGATCCTGATCTAAGAGCTGATTAGATGAAAACATGCTGCTAGTAGCAGTAGCAAGCTTTCTTCTCTGCTCCTGGGGAATGTGAAGATATTTTTAAGAATATTCGTATTTTTATATTTCAGTGCTGTGCCTACTACCTCACTACTCCTGCCCCTCTTTCATGTCATTCAAAGATGCTCCTATTTTATAAAACCAGACTTCAGTTGTAGTCCATCATTTTGAGCCTTTTGTTTTGAAATAACTGAAAAACTCTGAGTTATCCCGAGAAGAAGATCTGCTAGCTTCCCGCATTAGCTGTACTTCTGTGAAGCTTCATCAATTGACTCTAAGTCTGAAGTGAATACAGCAAATCAGATCCTTTAGGTTACTCCAAGTTTACACAAGAAACAAGACTCAGCTGACAAGTATAGACCTTAATGGTAAATCTTACCTGTCTTTTCTCACAATCAGTGCGTGGCACGTCACCCACTGACAAGAGAGGAAGAGAGACTAACTGGGAAACATACAACTGAAAGTCCAAAATAATGCTCCTCTTTGTTAAAGGGAGAAGAGATGCTGAAGAAGTCAGTCAGCTTTCTTTTGAAAGGAGCCAGGAGGCTCCTTTCCTCCCTCTGAGGAAACTCTCTGACTTTTGGAAGGAAGAATCTACCTACAGAAACAAAAATTGCTCAAACCTAAGAGAAGTGAATGAACTGCAGGCTGACTGCTGTGTTGAAAGCAAGTAGTGCTGGCTTCTACAGAGACAAGGGAAGAATGTAAATAAGCATCTTCCATCTGACCTCAACAACCCAGTAGTACTGACAATTTTTAAGATGTAGATTTAATTTATATACAAATGATGCACACACAAATCCTGCTTAGAAGTGAGACAGTGATCATGATTCACATTTCCTGCTGCATGAGCACCCAGGTGAAATTTCTCCCCATTCACTGTCAGCAGTGGCCCAGGTCTGGCTTAGGCTCAGGCTCAGGCTGAAGCTCAGCTTCCACAGCAGTTCTTGGGGCTCATCCCATCAGCTCCCAGCAATGCGGACTGCAAGGCTGTAAAAAGCCAACATGGAATTTAACTGAATAAATAGTTTAGCAATGAATATTACAAAGTAACCTTTTACTTGGTCTTTAAACAAAAAAACAAAAAAAACACAGGGGATAGATGTTTTGCTGCCAGTTTGTGTGTTTATTTTCCAGTTGCCATAGAAAATAATTGACCTATTTTCTTCCAAGAATAAATATCTTTATTCAAGCTCCCTAAAAAAACAGGCAGCCAAGACTTGCACTGAGGCCCCACCCGTGCTGTCTGCTGCTACAGCCCACAGCGGACAGATTAAGCTTTACCATTTTTAATGAGGCTTTTGAACTGTTGGATGAAAATGTGTTTCTTACAGTACATTTATCCTGCTGACTCCTACTGTTTCAGATCAGAGATTTGGTTCTAATGAGAAACCTATGTAAAGAAGACAAGACATTCAACAGGGTCATTGCCCTGGCCTCGTTCCTTGCCATTTCTTTACATCTTCCAAGCAGATAACTAAGCCACCTTTCAGGATGTTTCTCCTGGTCATGCCTTCTTCTTTTCCCTGCTCTGGAAACATAGGGGCTTCATCAAAAGGCCACTGAATTTACAGAAAGAGTTGATGGCATCAGAATTTCAACGCTAAGTAGATTATCCTTTGTTTCTGGGTCATTTTCTTACTTTTGTTCATGGATGTAAAATGGAGTCCTTTTGGAACTCCTCATGCAGCTCCCCTCTGAGAACCAGGCCATTTGCTCCATTACCCTCTCTGTAACCCCAGAAAATGTACTCAGACACTACTCCAGTCACCGTTTCCCCTTATACTAGTCCCTGAATATTCATCTCTGTGTGTGTTGCTCATGTTTGCATACTTCTGTCCACTTGAAATCATGCTAAAATTATTTCTGCCAGATTATAAGCAGTGTTTCTATTTACATATCGTGGACTTGTTTTTCGTTGCTGCTAAGCACTGCACTGAATCTCTGAGAGTTTTATCTATTGCTTTGTCCACAACATTTCTGTTCAATGTTCAGTGGTGTACATGGTAAGTGGTGCACATGGCAGACTGAGAGTGTCTGGCGCACTCCTACCTCATTTACTGAAAATGTGGAAGCACGTGGTAGAGGCAGCACAAGAATACACAAAATGAAAGAACAGCCCTGTTATTCTGATTTGATTTTATGTACCTGGATAGGTAGTTGTTAGGAACATCTATGGCTGCTTCTGTTCTTCTAGTGCAAAAGAGTGAGCATCTTCACACCCATCTACTAGGCAGTCAGAAATATGACCCAGAAGGAGGACTAAATAGAAAATTCCCCAGAATCATGGTTGCATCTGTGGTGTCATTTGGGAAATATTTGAACTCAGACTTGTTCCTTTTCCTTGTGTGAATGTAAGGTGTGACCCGGCCGTGGGATCAGGCACATACTAGAGGAGAGAGTCAGAGCATATCCTGCACCTGAGTGGCAGTTCAAGCACCCATCTCCATGGGCACTTTGCTCTGCCTGGTAGGTACTGCTCTTCCAACTGGCTGACAGGGACAGCCCTTGGCACTCTGTGAGCTGCAGGGATGTGGCTGGTGTGCCTCACACAGCAGGCACTGCAGGTGTGAGCACATGCCATGCACCCACTCCTCCTCTGTACTCCAAACCTCCATATGGAATGTACAACGGGGACACTTGGATGTGGTTCCCAAGCCTATTTATCACATCTACAAAGGGAAATGGCTGTAATACACACATCCTCTCTCTCAGCTACCCTTATAGAACATCATGTATGCTTTAAAATGTAGTTGTTTAAACAAATCCATCTTATTTGTAAATTCCTTTTAAAAATATGCAAATAATCAAAAATGCTTTCTTAGTGCACATTACAAGATTATTTCGGATATTAAATTAAAATTGAGAATAGCTGGAATTTCTGTGGTAAATAAGACTGATGGCCACTGGGAAAAGGAAAGGAATATTGTTATTTACTCAGTGTTGACTGCAACATCAAGTTAAAAAAGTGACTTCCCACTAAGCCTTCATGTATGTGAGTTAAGTGATCTCAAAAATGTTCATGAGTATCACCATTCCAGCATGACAAATTGCTTCATATTCTCCATGGATTGATAGCCAGATAAATAGAGGCAGTGTTTATTTTGCCACTCAGCAGATCTTTCAAATATTATCAATGTGGCATATTTCCTTTGTTTTATTTTATTTCAAGTGGAATTCTATTTAAGACTTTAGGTCACTGCTTTGTGCCCTTGGGCTGGGTACAGATCTTTAACCGAGCCACTGTAAATAAACGGTAGTGATTTCCATGTGATTGCAGATCATGACAAGGCTGTCGGGAACATTTTCTTTAAATGCCATGTCACTTTCACCTACTGCCTTCAGGCCAGTGCATGACATGCAGTAAGTGTCAAGCGAAATGTCACATCTGTGAGGAAGAGCTTGTGTGAATGTTAAATTGGAATGTGGAAAAATGGTGTCACATACCCTGTAATCTAATACTGTTCTCCCTTAAAAGGGATGCTTTCTCTATGGAGATCTGTGTTTACCAAAATGACTCCTGCTTGAAGTTCAACAGAAACTAAACTTATCTATTTATCCCCAGTTTTCTTGGGAAGCTCTTGCTACAGTGGTTCAATTCCAGGTCCTTGTGTATTTTGCTGACATGATAAGAGCCTTTAACAAATAAACTCAGAAAATGGAAAGGACGGGAATGAAATTAATTTGTATTATGGCTTGAGAATAGCAACCTTCTCCTAGGACATAAGAATAACATCCTTCCCCTAAGACTTCAAGTCTTAGGAGGGTCCCTATTCTTATATTTGGAAGGATACAAATTTTCCAAGTGAAACTTTGGAAACTTCGGAAACTTCCAAGTTCTACTGCATAAAAATAGGGAAGGTATCTAGTGATGCTTCAGTGGTGCATAGTCAGTTCAGGAATTTAAGGACTCGTAATGCATTAAATGAAGCATCTCTTTTCTGCTTGTTTTGAATCTGTCACCTGCCAGGTCTATTTGATATCCATAGTTCTTATAGTAGAAAAGGCAGGAGACAACTAACTCCAATATATCTTTTCTTTGCTACTCTCTTTGCAGAAGTCTACCTCAGCATCCCTCCATTGTTTTCTGGGCTATGTGCTCTTCCTCTCAGGCAAGCCATTCTCTGGCTTCAGTGGTCCTTCTTGTCCTTGTCTTTATCTTTTCTACTTTTACTATAAACCTTTTGAGATGATGGCACTGGAAGAGCATAGAGTTTTCAAGCTCTGGGTCCACTATGGATTCATGCCATACTCTTTTCCAAAGAACTTCCAGCATTTTAGCAGCTTAATTGTTCATTAGTAAGGATACCTTTCAAAACCTCTCTCCCGAGTGACAGAAACTATTTCTGAATCTAACATGTATATAAGATTGCTTCTCCTGCAGGCATTACTTCATATTTATGCACTCAGTGTCATTTGTTGTTCTCTTACTGCCTCAAGATCATAGGGATCTCCTACAAACCTTCACCATCAGTTTTCATTTTGATTACCTCAGAACAATACAGTAGCATCAGCAAATTTTTCCACTTCACTGTTTAACCCCTTTTCCAGCTCATTGATTATATTCTCTATCACTGTTTTTGCCTCTTTAGCGGGTGTTTTCAACAGTTTTGAATTCTTTTTTCTGACAAATTTAAGAAATTCCTTTCAGCTGGTATTGAGGTGATTATAAACAAGATGTTATATGTAACAGTTAATAGTTCAGCTATTTCAGCTTGAAATTCTTTTCAGTTCTGCTCTGTACTACATCTGGGTGCAGTGCTCTGTTACTATTCACTTTGTTGATAGTTCCACTTTCACTGACAATTCATTTCATGACACATTCTCAGATTCATCCACTAGGAATAAGGAGTCTGATGGGGAAATGTTCCCAAAGTCTCCAAAGAAAGCACATTACAAATTTTTTTTTACTGTGTCTGCTCTGACCTTATGTCTTCTGAGTACTCCCTTTTATGCTTGGCCATCAATTGTTCTGCCAATTTTCTGACTGGCTTTTTATTCTTCACCTATTTGAAAAGGAATCTCCATTTTTTTTTTGAGTTGTTCCTCAAACTCTTTTCCAACCTGCCTTCATATGTATCTATATTTAACCTACCAGTTTTTATATTATTTTCCATTTTCTTCCTTTCAATGTAGCCTCAGATATTTGAAAGCCTGTCTTCTTAGTTCAAACACCTTCCATTAACCTGACATTAAATCATGTCAATTAATTTGCTGGGCTCAGCGTGGAGTGTGCTGATACCTCTGAAGTCTGTGTGGTATAAGTCCTTTCATCCTTCTGAGCCTTTGATATACTGTCTATAAATAGTCTTCATGTTAATTGCAAACATTTAGTCTTTAGTTGCCCCTTTTAGGTATTTTTTTTCCCAGAGTTCTCATTTTTATATAGTTCCCCCTTTTTTTTTTTAATCAACTTCTACTGAAATAAATATTTTGGAGACTTGCTGCTCCCCAAAATTGTCATTGCCTTTGGGACCTTTTTGCTGTCTTCTCACTTGCCTGAATATCTAGGCATAATAGTTGGTCTTTATGTGCCGCTTTCAAACATGATGAGAAATTTTGCCCATGTCCTATTTTCAACTAAGACATCATGCACTCAGTAATGCATTGTCTCATTCAAATGGGATCCTCTGCGTTGCAGCCGCTCTTTCTTCCAGTGAAATATTCTCTTCCTGGAACTATTTAACTGGATCAACATTCAACTTGCCTTTTATTTCTAGGCAGAAGGATAATTGTGTAGTGTCATCTCAGATTCTGCAATGAAACTGTCAGTCATGCAATGGTGTCATCACACTACATTTGCTAAATCGGTCACAGAACTGTTCATACATGCCATCGTGTCAGCATCACTGCCTCTGCCCTCAAATTGATCATCTTCTTTTTGCATCCTCTTCATTTGACCTCAGAAGCAAGTCTCCCGAATTCCCATTTTCAATGGTATAGAACAGAGCACTGGACTTACTAACCTCACTGAATACTTTATCAGGGAATAAGTAAATTATTAAAATGCATAGAGAGAGTAGGAGAAAAAAAGGAAACTGTGCTATAAATAGAACAAACTTGCTGCTTGAGAGTTAAGCAGCCATCCCTACTCATCTTCTAAATTATTTAACTCACTGTTGTAATTCATTAGTTTCTTCCAGTATGAAAAATAGGCACTTATTTCTATGGCAATCCTCTGAATTTACATTAAGCTGAAGATCTTACAGGGGTTTTTATCTGTTTAACCAAAACCTATAAACTCAAGTTTACCTTTATTTTTCAAAGATATCCTTGAGGTTAACTCTGGGTCTATACACTGATGACAGCTATAACACAGTAGAAAAATGAATAAAGGAGGCTTAAATTGCTTTCATCAGGATGTTGCAGCCACACTAACCTTGACATAAACCAGCTGCAAGCTTCTCAGGCTAAAACAGTCCTGAGATGAGTCAGTTTTAATAATACTTCTGGCTTGTGCACTATTTTAACTGTATCTAAAAGTCCTCCAGGTTTATTGAGTTCAAGAGATATTGTTATTATTCAGTTTTATTTGCATGAGTCACGTAAAACTTAAGCAATAAGCTGCCCACATGCTATGTATTTTAGAGAGTCCTAAGTGACCTGTAAAGAAGTTTGTGGTAAATCCCTGTATCATAGAACTTGGCAGACGGACCCAAGCGTAACTATGAAGCTCAGAACAAATCTTATGTCTGTGTACAAAAGGCCAGAGAAAGAGAATTCTCATTCTTAACTGCTTTCTTCAGGTCTAATCAGGCCTGGAAGTGCCTGATCCACCAGGAGTTGTGTCAGTACTGCATCTTATGAATGGTGCAAGGTAACCCTGTCTGTCCACAATTCAGTAAAGTTCACTATAGGGTCAATAAATGTAAGTATTTTCAATTGGACCCTAATTGGACTCACCTGAAGTCCCATGTCTAGGGTGCTTGCTATTCTCTTTATTTATTATCTCAAGTGATCAAAAGTATGCATGTTTTAACTAGTTTACTTGGCACATAGTGGACTTCTACAGCTGTCATGGTGTTTAATGTTGCTTAAAAGTGGACTGAAAAGTTTTGGAACTGCATCTGCCTTATGACTAGTTTGCATTCAGTCTCACTTGGAAGAAAAATCTAAGTGCCAACCAGGTGAAGTTTGATGGTACCAGATTCCTGTTTGATATTTCCAGAATGCTTTGTCTCTCCCCCTATAGTCAACTTCTTATTTCCTTAGCAAGGAAGACAATCAGAAATAGCCTTGAAAAGCAAGTCCCATTACATTTTGTTTTGTCTTGTACCAAGCACTTCCAAGGCCAATTTGGATCCTGGTCTTTGAATCCAAATTAATCAGTCACTTGAAATGTAAAGGATTAAAATGTTATTACTGATGGATCTTGTTGATTCAAAAATATTACCCACAGGCCTTTTTGAAACAGGGAACACTTAATATAATTCTGACACTCAACTTGGTGCAAACCAACATAATCTGCGTGCTCTTGGTGGCAATCTGAACACTAGTGACTCCAATATCAAAATCATATTATCTATGTGGTACCACAATTCAAAATGGTTACATATAAAAAAACAAAATCAGAGAACACTCTGACATTAGCCTATAAAAAAAAGAATTTTGGGGTAGGAAACTGGATATAGTCTGTGCCACATCATTAAGAATTGCAGTAGTGGGATAGAAAATAAACATAGCTGATAAAAGCATGTGTAAGATGGTAAACCAAGTAAGACCTCAGAGGTAATCCTGTACACAGGGATTCTAAATATTTGAAGAGAGGTGCTCCTGGTGAAGATCCCTCTTAGCTGTATTGCAAGTGTCTCTAACTGCTGGGTATTTGGCCATATGACAGTTTAATAATAGCATGTGAGTTACATGTCAACAAATTCCTATTAGTTCTGTCATTTCCACCTTACAGCTCCAATTTGCCTTCAACCAAGAGACATACATCCACAGATGTTCCTTCTATATTTGTAGAATGGAGGCAGGAGTGTACAAACACCCTGATTTCTTGTTACTTGGCTTAAGGTAATAACTTTAACCATCCTTTCCAAAACTGTCATCAGCACTTGCAGTTGGTTACATTTGAATGAATGATCTCATTATAAACATATGCCTCTGGTGTTCCTCTTTCTGAGCATCCTGTGATTTTTCCCTTCAAGAAAGGGAAATTTGAAATGCAAACTGCACTTTAAGGTAGTAGTAAAACCCCTCACAAAGCAGAAACTCACAGCTTGAGAAAGGAGCTTTTACAAAACTGGGTTTGCTGACTGGATGATCTCATTGCTGTCTCTGAACCAGAACAGAGACCTGATTGGAGCTGTTCAGGAATTTGAGGACAAAATGTAATGCCACTGGAAAATGCTGACCTGTCAAAAGCAACATATTCTTCGGAAATAGTTTGGTTTCAATAACCTTTTTTCCAAATCACAGTTGTATTTCCTTTCTGACAATTCATGTAAAGAGCGGTTCAGGAATTTGCATCTCAAAGGTCTAAAGCTCTGGCCAGCCCTGGCAAAGCTTAAAATGAGTTGAGTTGGAAGTTTACAGTTTACAGTTTGTGAACAGAAAGGCAGTTTGCAGAAGGGAGCACTTGACAAGAAGAAAATCCCCTAATTGCTTGCAGCCCTGCATCTGGGCTACAGCAGCTGATGACATCTTCTGCTGAGAGCAAGCAAGGCCCATTGCTCAGCCTTCCTGACAGAAGATGACCAAGCAGAAATCATACTGTATTACAGACTCCATCCTGGGAGCAACGGGACGGCTCATGTCATTTCCACCCTTGTAAAACCTGGCTGGGAAAACAGAAGGGCCAAATAGCATGGGTCTCCACCTGGTGTCAAGAAGGAGGATGAGAACACTGCCATTATAATCTTGGGAAGAAGCACTACAGAGAGCAGTTCTTCATAAATCTGTGTTCCACAGGTATAGACCTGATTTGGGGCTTGAGAGATCAAATTTAAATTTTGACAGGGGCTAATTTGCCATTTTGGCTAACGGCAGACTGCCAGTGGCCCCCATGTAGATTTACTCTGTGCTTACAGAATACACAAGGCGCAGGTGAGTCTGCTCTTCAGGCTAGCTGATGGTTAGAGATCTTCAGATTTCAAATCCCCTGCCTGTGCAGCTGGAGGATTCCCTTCTTGCTGACCTCCCAGGCTCTAACACAGAGCACGAGAGCTTTGGGAGACACAGTTCACACAGGGTGTCACAAGACTTCCCCTCTTCTCAGCAGAGGACTGGATGTCAAATGTAGACACTACAGTAACTTAGGCTGCCTGGGCCAGGGTCAGGAGCTGAGAGGCCAGGATACAGGTGGGGGCTATTGAGTGTCCTGGGCTCTCTGCCACAGAAAGGAGTGCTGTGCTGAGCTGCAGGGCTGTGGTAGCAAATCCGCTGGGGTGTCCCCAGGAGATAAGTCAGCTTCCTTGCCTTTTGAAAAAAACCAAAAAACTAAAACAAAAACGGAAACAAAGAAAGAAGACTGAAAAAGTCTGTCAAGGGGATGACAATGCCTGTAGTTTCCATTTCAGATCAGAGGGGAAATATGCCATGTTTTGGAGTACAAAAGCCAAAGTTTTAGGCAATTCTAGTTGCAGTCTCAAGGCCCCAGTCTTTGCAACTGCTTAGGCATCAACAGTCTCACAAAGGCAGAGCTAATTGCATAGTTGCTTCAGCTCTTCACTGGGGAATGTTTCTAATGTATATTCAGACTTTAGAAGATAAAATATATATGGCTCCCACTAAGTCAGTACTTCTCTCCCCTATTTTCATCAGAACACTGACCTTCTTGCCTCTCCTGCTGAGATTGATCAATTAGAATATTGTAATTGATAACAACACCTGCCCGTGTATTTCATAAATGCTTCAGATAGTTGAATATATGACATGAATTTGACCCCAAACAAACAAAAAAACCACTTTGCCAGCACTTTCTGTCCTTGCTCTGTGATAACCATAGCAGCAAGACTAAGGAAGTGCTGCATCTCATATCCTCAGGAGAATCTGCCAGTCTCAATACTTTTTACTTATGTTGGTGTTGTCCACAGATGCCAAGAGAGTATCACCACATATTTCTTCTGAGCCTTCCCTATGTGCAGCTCATGACAGTAACACACGGCAGAATCTTATGGAAAAAGACTGTGAGAGGCCACTCACATGCTTGGACTATCCAGTGAGACTTTAAAATATGCTGGTGAGTAGGATTCAGGTTCCTTCTTCCCCTGACAGCAGCACCTCTTTCTACCTCTGCTCTTCCTGCTGTCAGTCCTGCAACAACCCCTCAGCCCTTGCTGGCAGGAGCTCAGCACAGCTCAGCTCCAGACTGGGCTGCTTACTGTTGAGGTCAGTTGTGCAAGTAGGGCATGGTAAACTTCACTGACAACAACACTGTCTTCTGAAACCTAAATAGTTGAAGTATTCAGGGGGAGTAATATGGTCTGTACAGAGACTGAAAGTCATTCTGGGGTTTGCTTTCTTGGTCAGAATGAAGCTGTTGGTGAAACTGAGGGTTGGAAATCAGAGTTTTGAGCTGTTGTGCACCATAATAAATCTTTTTAAAATACTCACTGAAGAAAGAACTTCCTTTTGGAACACACGTTATTTACAGGGTAAATTCCATGTTGAGGTTGATATTTATAGCTGCTGTGAATCTTTTAAGGAGAACAGCCTCTAACTTCAGTAAGGTACAAGGCTCTAATAACACAATACTTGCAGATGTTGGACAAAATGTGTGGTAGTCTTTTTTTCTTGTTCTTGTAGCCAGTGCATGGCCAAGAAAGAAATATAAAATGAACTACACCTGTGCTGATGCCAGTAATCACAGATTGCATAAAAAGTAGATGGAGTTTCTTTTTCCTAGGGTAATCTCCTAGTTGACTGCTTGTTTTCCTATCATTAACTGTTCATTACTTTGGTTTTTTTTAAAGCTTCATATACATAGGAGAATTAGCAACCTGACAGTTCCATAAAAAGCCACAATAATGGTATGTATTATATGCAACTGATTTATTTCCTTAATATATTATCAAGCCCACTTTAGCTGTATTTGTAGAGACACAGTGACACCTAGTGGTTATTAATAAATATAAAAGACTGATCCATAATTTATTTGAGGGACTGAATCTGACCATTAACTAAACTAGCTCATATGCATTCAAGGATCAGAAAAGTTCCAGTGTATGCTGTTCATTGAAAAAAACCGTGATTCAATACCTGTTTCTGTTTTATATATTTTATTGACGCTCCCAAACTAAAAGAAAATAGAAATACATAAAACTAATCTTACAAAGCAAAGAATAACAGAAATGTCATAAGTTTGCATCTTTTTAGTTTAGGAATTCTGTACATTCCTCTGAAAAATTCCTTCCAGAAAAGAAAACCCTGCACCTGTGGATTCTACCAGCTTCCCACAATCACATGAAGTTAAACTAATGTTTTCATAGAACCCTTGCTAAATAAAGTCATATTGGCTCAAGGACAATTCAAATAATTAGCTGTTTTCATTTGTCACAAAATCTTTGCTAATCAAGTCTGTAGAGAAAATATGCTCTGTTGTCTTTAGGATGGTTTACATTCAATTTATTATTCCATCTTTATTTTAGCATTTTGGATAGCAAATCTGCTCTTACAGTTGACAGTGTGTGAAGACCTCATCATATTTTAAAGAACAAATTTGATTTTGCTCTGCCTCTGAAGTGTAGATTGAAATTTTATTATGTCGGGGTTTTTTTTCAGGAGTCAAGTAAATCTTGAAAATGGAAACTGGGTGCAAGGCTTACTGAAAAAACAAATTGCTCTTGCATCATTTTAACATAAATAAGAAGTTTCCTCCTTGAAATTAAGTGAATACTGAGGAGTGATTGCCGGTGTCTAATCTAGCAGCAATAGAGTCATTGATGTAGAGCAGAGGCTCAGTAATTCAATTCCCTTCAATCTGAAACTTTTATTGAATCTTTGCTGAAGATCCACAGAGGTTATTCTTATGTTCTTATGGTCATCAGTACAGTATAGTAAGGACAATTCTATGCCAGGCACAGACCAGCATTAGTACACTGTGAAAGACAAGGTTGTGCACGTTCAAGAGTCAGGGGAGGTGAAGGAGCAGAGAAGTCCAGGCTTCTCTGAAGATACCACAGAAACTCTCTCTGACATCAGCAGAGCATAACTCCCTCTGGGTGTTGGCCCAGGTGATTCATGCTGTTGCCCATCTGCCCCAAGGTTGGGGAAGATATATGCTTATGAATTGACTAATGGCACCCTGACTGTTGTGGTGTATTTGTATGCTCACTCATCTTCCAAGCTGTTGCTTTAATGAAATACTTGGTTTTGTCCTAGAGCCTGAGGAAAAAAACTTCCAGTCACCCTTACTTCTTTTCATGTCGTACTGGAAAAAGTTTGCTTCCACCAATCACTGAAGTTCATCTTCTAATATATACATCAGAACCGGGGTTGTTTAGGCCTTTTTGTAGGCTTATCTGTGACCTGACATACCTTCTTGCCCTGAGTTCATGAGCTTCTGCACACTGAGACACCATTGTTACCAGCTGTGTGGAGCTAGGTGCACTCCACATTTGTATCTTTGAAGTGGTCTGGGGTAATTTTGAGTAGAGAACCTAAGGAAATGTGAATAGAGCTTCTGAGGCCTCTTCTGTGCCATGAAGAAGGACTAGAAGTGGCTAGGTTTCTGCAAATGTCTCCAGATCAATGTAATTTCTCTCTGGATCCTGGAATGCTCATAGGCTTGAAGGGAAATAACCCTTTGCTGTTTTCCTTATTACATTTTTATAATTGTAGAAAAAAAAATCTGAGTTTTAACACTAACAAATCCATTATTGTTGTTACTTTTTTGCCTTTTGGTAGGTGGTACCATTTGATCCAAATCTTAAGCTAATTTTTGAGGTCCCAGTTTTGAAAGAATTTGAGCAGTTGCAGCTCCCACAAAAGTAACCTGATCATTCCTAAATCCCAGTAAAAATCTAGGTAAATACATTTTGTTAAAAATCTCTTTGTATTACAAAAAAAGGATGTCAGGGAAGATTCACAGGAAAAAAAGGGGAAGGGAGGAGAAACGAGTAAAGCTAAAGAAGAAAAGGAAAGAAAATGCAGAGGAACAAATTTAAAGAGCTGCTTGCCAGATGGGAAGGCATCTCTATGGTTAGAAATAGTCCCAACTTTATTTCCCCCCTGCTGAAACCCAGTATGTTTTCACACAGGAGGACTAACACAATAAGGACGTTAATACTCTTCTTGCGTGCTAGCTAGTTATTAGAGACTCACAGTGAGGAAGGTGATCAGAGAATACTTGTCACATGCCCAAACTACCCTAATTCAAGGAAACTGCCACCTCAGTGCATCATATGAGGCAGGTCAAGCCTAGGGTGAAGTAAGCTTTCCGTGTAAGAATTTTAATTAGCAATGAGTACAATAAAATACATAAGCTGCTGAAAGTTAACAAGTGCTACTGTTTGAGATTTATGCTCAAATACATGCTGTGTACTTCCCTTTCCTCACCACTAATGGATTAGCAGTATACTGGATAGTAATCAACAAATATTACAATCATCCTTCTAATCTTATTAACAAACTTGTAAGAAGCATTAAGGACACATTTATACCACTTGTGGGAAACAGTCCAAATACAACGAACCAAAAGCTGCTTATCTACAAGCAAAACCAGCATTATATGACTGAAGGGGGTCAAGTTAATCAGAGCTATCAGGAGACTAATTCAGGTCCAGAGGGCTGGGAAGGCAGATTAAATGATCGTTCACAAATCATTGAAAGCATACACTATACTGTATTGTAGCAACAAACAATGATCTTCTGCAGGGTGCAGTTTCCTGCTTTCTATATATCTGTGTTTTGACAATTTAGGTATCTCATCAACATCTTTTTATCCTGAAGTTGTGAATGTGTAGCAATGGTGTTATAACTCAGCTTGCTAATCATCAGATCTTTAGGAAGGAAGGGCATAGACTATAAAAACAAACCTAAAATTGTTCATGTTTGTAGACAGCACTACTGTGCTTACTACAAGCATGCACAAAATATAAAAGAATATGATCCAACATATTGTGGAGGAAAACTGGGGAAAGCAACCGAGAGAATGTGAAAAATCAGCTTTATATGTCTCAGGTTCCTTTGCTTTATAGGATGGAGGGATGGACACTGCTGGTTAATTTTTCACTTAAAAAATATTTTAGAGAAGTACTGAAATGGGCTGGTTTAGCAAGGAAAACAGTACAACAAAATGGAAGCTTATTCAGTGACTCCACAATGGAACAACTAGGGTCTGGTCTTATTATGCCTTTCTTTTGGTAGGACTGAGACTGTCCACAGGCTACAACTGATTCCTCTTTAGAACAGTCCTCCAAAGGCTGGCTTACCCATTTTTGAAAGTGGATAAAGCACTGCTTTTCAGATGCTTGCTTTTTTCACCCTGTCAACAGTCCTAAGAAAGACTTTCCCACTCATTACCCTAAGTAAGGGATTCCTCAAAGGACTAGAGTTAATGGCACTTGTTTCTTATCTCACAAGACATGGAACACACTCCAGTTCTCTGTACAACATAATATTCCACATTTCCAGTGCCTGATTTTCTATTGCCGTGCACTATATTATTTACTCACATCAGCACAAAGGGAGGGTAAAAGGCTGCCATTGCAGTGCAGTCCCTCTGGAAACATGACAATCCAGGATAAAAGACAACACAACACACTGGGAAGAACAGAATAGTCCTTTAATTACAATAATGAAATTATGTGTGGTTTTGTTAATTTTTTCATAGAAAACAGAAGGTCTTCAGACTGGAACAATAAGGCTGAATAGCACAAGAGTCTAAAAACAGGTGAAGTAAGCAATTCAGTTTGATAACACTGTCAAATCAATTGTAGAGATTTGTCCCCAGCTATCTGAGAAACATCATATGTTCAATTTTGTGACTTCATGGGCAAGTTTTTCAGTTGTTTTCTTCTTTCTTTTTCTCTACTGAAAAACTTTACATATCCATTTATAGGAAGAAGATTGCCTCAGTGCTTGCATAGTCTTTTGGCTTTCGGCATAGCATCAGACATAAGCCCTCATCCGGCTCTTATTTTCTTTCTTGACCTCACCAAAATTTGACTGCTCTATAGCTCACATTTCCAGCTTGGTATTATTATGTTTGAGATGCCAGTTGGCAACAAAACTTCACAGGCACCTGAAGTATGAAATAAATATTTCTTGTTCATTCAAAAAAAAAAAAAAAAAAAGGTCACCCATCTCCATTCAATCTCGAGGACTGAACTTTAACCACCAACTGTCCAAGATCTTGTTCTTAACAAGGCTCCCTGCCTGGTCTATGCCTACTTTCTTCTTCAGGTTCAACAATAGCCATTAACTCTATTCTGCAGCAGCTTTCTAGATCAGAGTTTTTGCAACTGCCTTTAATTGGCCACCACTTTTTACAGAAGTGGCCAAGTGACTCCTCTGTTTTCTTTGGCTCTGTTTGGAGCTTCCTCGTGTACACAGTGCTCTCCTGCGATATTTGTGTACTGTGAGGGCCTGGAAACTGCATCCTGGCTTGTCTACATCAGGAACTAAAGGTATCAGAAAACAATCATTTCCTGTAAAGTGGACGACAATGTGAACTTGAGAGCACACCTGTAACTTTGTTATAGTGTCCACATGTAAACTCTTACCACATGTTAAATGAGAGATGGCTTACTGTGAAAGAGAGAAATAAAGGATGACTTCTTTTTAGATTAAAGATGGTAAAAGTTGCCTGCAATAAGCTATCCAGTGTTTTGGTGTGGAGTAAGAATTTGTTTGTGGCAAGTAACTACAGAACAGCTCTTTGGTTACATTTCTGTTTAATGCCCTCTCTTGTAGAACTAATATGCCCTAAACATCCTGTTGTTATTTTAGACATCTAACTTTTCATTGGCATATTCTATCCAGCAATAAATTTTCCCATAGTGAATTATAGAGATGTAACTATACTAGAATTGCCCTGACAGTAGGAAAAGTTTCTCTTTGCTAGGTCAGGCAACTATACTATATAACTGAAAAAAAAACTGGTGAAACTGGTAAAACACCTACCTATTCTCCATCAAGTTACAGGCTTTGTTACCTTTTTCTTAAGAGCTTTCCCTAATTCACATAGTTAAATGTCAAAGCTAATAAAAATGAGCTCATAAAAAGCACACAGATAAAGTGAACACTGCTTGAAATCATTTAAAGACCAAGAGGTGTTACAGGTTGCAAGATCTGGGGCTTATGCAAGATCATCTCTCAATTTTTTTTGACCTGTTTCTTCCAGAAGAGGATATGATACTATGCTCACTCCAGTCTGACTTGCAAACAAGGAAATCCAAATAATCCTCAAGCTGCTGATTCAATATGTGGTTCTGGAGAAAAGCATTTCTCAAATATGAAAGATTGTAAGTCCACTGGGAAAGCTCTTTTTCAGACTTCTGTCTCAACCAAAACAAAACTAAACCATTTCTCATAAGTCATGTTTTTTTAAGCTCTAACTTTTTGGTGCTCTCTCTCTGTACCTTTCTTCATAATCATACTGAGGCTGAGCACAGATTTGTTTTTCAGGACTCACCAGTACAGGTTTTTTTGCAGTAGCATAGTTTTCCCCATCCTTCACAGAAGAGCTCTGATTTTTTTCTGTTACACAGATAAATCTCCACTTATTTTAATGAATCTGATGACTCATTCCCAGTTACAGCCCTTTACAATGAATTCCCTATTGCTGTTTCTAAACCTCCTCTTAAATGCATCCAATTTTATTTGTGGTTTTGTGTTCCAACAGGGCTTGTAAGCCTTCCAAGATCAGTATCATCTGAAATTTTATAAGTGTATCCTCCATTCTGTCACTTAAGCCATCAGTTAAAATATTGTTTAGGACAAAGAAGGACTTTGTACCATAGAATCATATGCTTTTTCTTGTGTTAGAGAATTATGTATTGATTTTCAAAACACACATATTCAATTTGTAAAGTTGCTATTATTATAACTACCCAGAATTTCCACAGCATCACTGAAGATATAGCAGTTGACTAGTTGGATTTCTTCAAGGTCACTTGGTTCATCAGGGACTCATCTTACAATGTAGGTTATGCCATCCTCAATAGCTGTCAAATGATTCATGTATAATAAGCATAGCTTTCTCAAGTTTCTGATACCTTCAGCTATGAATGGAATGGAGAAAAAAAAACAGGTCATGTTGTTAGGTGAACTATTTTGGTATGTTTATAATATCTTGATCACAGCAAACAGCTAGACAGAATTAGATGTTTACTGCCTCACATACTACAACTATAGTTTGATGCCATGAAATATATGGTAGATGTTGTTTGCTGAAATGATAAACACAACCTACTGATCAGCTACTGTATCATGTAATCAATATAAACTACCCCTCAGCCCAGAGAAAGTAACTCATAGAAGATCAATAGGATCTTCTTGTGGAACAAATCCAGGAGAAGCATTTTTTTCCATGCCATCAAAGGCAGACATATGAATTGCTATTTCCATTTCAGTTACTAGATTGTGTGGCACTAGCAAACATTATTCAAACTTTTCAACCTTGGTATCCAGTGACTGACCTCACAGAAGGTCAGCAATAGGTCAGGTGAAGGAACTTTTGCAATCTGACTAGCAGTTCACGCAGATTAGCCTGTTCTGGGGCCAGTCTGTCAGATTTGTTTGACTACAGTATGCATTACTAACTTGAAGGAGCACTCTGATACTTTGTGGCATTTAGGATACAGCACATATCAAGACTTCAGTGCAAATGTGTAAGAAATTACTTTTCTAAATGAGATAAAGGGATTTTCAAATTGTAATAATGTACAAACTTTGGAGGTTGTTAAAACACCACATTCTCAGCACTATATACTCTATTAAGGTGTGAGCTAAGAGAGAGTAAGCAGTAAAGTGTTGTAGTGCTTGTCAAACACTGTCTTCGTATTATCTGAAGTTTTCTGCTCTGCAAGTTTCCTCCCTGTACAATTACTTAATATCTTGTTTGCCTAAAGGGTAAGTTGTGCAATGCCTTCCTGTTGCCAGAAACATACCGAACTGTTTCTTGATGTACAGCAAGTTCCAGTTCATAACTATTTGAAATTTTATGATACAGCAGTTATCAAAAACCCGGCTTTCTGTCTAGAGCTAATGGTCAAGTTAGTAGATATTTCTGCTACCAGTAGGAAGGAGTGTATCTACAATGCATTTACTTCATTTATTCTTTAATGGTTTCACTGAAATATGGTACCTTTAATTCACAATTAAGATGTTTACTGTGGGACTGATATCTAGACTAAACCAGAGAGTCTTTCCCTTTTTCCTTTCTCTTTCTACTATACAATAAGCCAGAGGGAAAGTAAATCATCCCACTGGTGGTAGGAGTGAAGCCAGCATTTGCCAACAGCTAAGATACATGGACAGGTGGTTATGTGCAAAGAGCTGCAGGACAACCTAAACTTCAGCAGATCAACCAGAGCATTACATGTAATCTGGGCCTTAATCAGCAAAGGTCATTTCTAAAGTGTGCAGAAAGAGAAAATGCAGAAAATGCTCAGAAATCTAGTAGCAGTGTATGGGGGAAACAGCGTTACTCAACTGATTTCAAATACTATTTTTGTTTTGTTTTCAGAATCCCATCCTAAACTGGAAGCCCAGACAAGGTCTGATCTGGCAAAAGCTGTACTAGAGGGCCCTCCGCTGGCACAGCCCAGGCAGAGGACAATGAGTTGTTCATTTGTAGAGTCTGAAGGGGAGGGGAAGGGAAGGGGGCTGAAAGGAGGGGGAGGACAGCCAAATGCTAATATTTGAGCAAATGCTGAGAAAAATATAGAGTGGCTGGCTCAGGTGTATTCTCAATCCTTCACTGCTCGTGTATGACAGGGCATCAGGAGGAGCAACTCTTGAAAATCTACTTGCTGTTCTTATTTTAGCTAAGTATAGGCAGAACATCTTTCCTTTGTCTCCTTCAGTGTCTCTTCTTTGTGAAATTCCATCTGGATCTCAGCTGGTCGAAAAGTCCCTAGAAAAGGAAATAATTGAAGGAAGTTTCCTTATATTATCAAAATCATGTTTAAAAAGTAGTTAATAAATAATTAATGTCTTTATAAATAGTCTATTGAAAGCAGAGAAATCAAATGACTGCGTTCATACAGAGATCATAGTCAGAATCACAGACAATGAGAAAATACAGAAAATGTTTCCAAATAGCGAACAAGATCTTGTCTTTGCTAGGCATCAGCAGTGTCACAAAACTGTCATCTCCTTTACATCAACCTACATGTAATTTATTTATACTTGGAAGATGATACAGCACATGCATAACATTGGGTCCAGTGCATGAAACCATGAAACAAGGAGGGACAGAACGAGTCACCCAGCCTATCATGCAATCTCATTTGTCACTGCTCCTCTTTAATAAAATATGCATTTGTGACTCATCTTATTACATAATATTCTGTCATTAACTATCATTGTCTCAACTTTCCTCTTCAAAGCTGATAATGTGACATTTCACCACTTTCTCTCCTCCTACCCTTTTACAGTGCCCTGGGGGCTACTCCTCATGTTATCAAGAGGTACCCTACTTTTGTCCCCCACAATTCCAAGTCTTATTCTAGCAGTGTATGTTGCTGGTCCTGTTAGGAGATAGGCACCAAACTCCTTTAAAACACTACTTCAATAAATAAGAATTGCAATGAAGCAAATTGCAATGAAAGGTTTGCCTAAAGTGCAAGCAATTCCTTGACATGGCATTCTTTGTTGTCATCACTATATGTAGTTAAATAAAAAAATAAAATCAAGCAAACAAACGAAAAAAACTAAGAAAGGAGTCTGGGCTGTACAAGGGATCTGGACAGGCCAGATTCATGGGCCAAGGCCAGTTGTAAGAGGTTCAACAAGGTGAAGTGCTGAATCCTGCACTCGGGTAACAACAACCCCATGCTCTGCCCCCTGACGGTCTTGAGGCAGAGTGGCTGAAAAGCTGCCTGGCAGAAGAGGACTTGGTGGTGCTGATCAACAGCAACTGAACACGAGCCAGCAGTGTGCCCAGGTGGCCAAAAAGGCCAATGGCATTCTGGCCTGTATGAGAAATAGTGCGGCCAGCAGGACCAGGGAAGTGATTGTCCCCCTGTATTTGGCCACATGGTGAGGCCACATTTCAAGTCCTCTGTCCAGTTTTGGGCCCCTCACTACAAGAAGGACACTGAGGTGCTGAAGCACATCCAGAAAAGGGAAACAGAGCTGGTGAAGGGTCTGGAGCGCAAGTCCTGTGAGGAGCAGTTGATGGAGGCAGGATTGTTTAGCTTGGAGAAAAGGAGCTCAGGAGGGACTTTACTGCTCTCTACAACTATGTGAAAGGAGGTTGTAGTGAGGTGGAGGTCAGCCTCTTCTCACAGGTAACAAGTGACAGGACAAGAGGAAATGGCCTCAAGTTGCTCCAGCGGAGATTTAGATTGGCTACTAGGAAGAATGTCTTCACTGAAAGGGTGGTTAGGCATTGGAACAAGACACCTATGGAAATGGTGGAGTCACTATCCCTGAAGTGTCCAAGAACTGTGTAGATGTGACAGTTAGGGACATGGTTTAGTGGTGGACTTAGTAGTGTTAAGTTAATGATTAAACTTGATCTTAAGGGTCTTTTCCAATCTTAATGATTCCATGATCCTGTGATTTCATGAGTCTAAATTTGTCCAAGAACAGAAGTGTTTGGTATCCTCTGGATGGTGCAGTTTCTATAAGCGTCCAAGACACCCCAGAAATAACAGTACACTCATACCAGTGTAGGTAAATACAATTGAATATCTCAAGTTGGAAGGGATCTGCGTGGATGATCAAGTCCAACTTGCTCCTCCTCGCAGGATTACCTACAAATAAACCATATTTCTAAGAGTAACATCCAAAAGCTCCTTGAACTCTGACAGGCTCGCTGGAATTGAGCAAAGAGGAAGAGATGTTAGAAACTGAAGGAAACCTATTGCAAAGGTCTTGTAACAAAGAAGTTTCACAAGAAAATGAGCTGTTCTTACCATATGTCTTGTTTGCTTAACATTTTAAAGGGAAAATCTGATCTGTAGGGGCATTTTGTACTATCAAGACAGTTTTCAATTTACAAATAAGATACATACAATTATAGGGGATTTTTTTTCTGCTGCTGCAGGGAAAACTGTTGCAGATGGTGGTGAGGTGGCAAATGCAGGGTCCTGCACCTGGTGAGGAATAACCCCCTGCACCAGTGCAGGCTGGGAGACAACCTACTGGAAAGCAGCTCTGTGGAGAAGGACCAGGAGATCCTAGTGGACAAGCTGTCTATGAGCCAGCAGTGTGCCTTTGCAGCCAAGAATGCCAATGGTATCTTGGGGTATATTAGGAAGAGCACTGCCAGCAGGTCGAGGAAGGTAATCCTGCCCCTCCACTCAGCCCTGATGAGGCACATCTGGAGTGCTGTGTCCAGTTCTGGAATCCTCAGTACAAGAGAGATATGGAGCTTCTGGACTGCGTCCAGCAAAGGGCTATGAAAATGACTGGTGGACTGGAGCATCTCTCTTACAAGAAAAGGCTGAGACAGCTGTGCCTGTTCAGCCTCAAAAAAAGACAACTGAGAGGGGATCTCATCAATGTCTGCAAGTATCTGAAGGGAGGGTGTCAAGAGGATGGAGCCGGGCTCTTGTCAGTTATTCTTTTATATTCTTGCTCCTGCCAAGCAATAGGACCAGGGGAAAAGGGGAGAAATTGATGCACAGGAAGCTCCACCTGAACATGAGGAAGAACTTCTTTAGTGTGCGGGTGACCAAGCAGTGCAACAGGCAGGTATTGCACGATTCTGTGCAATCTGGTCTAGGATAATCCTGCTTGAGCAGGGACGTTGGACCATTACGTCCCACTGTGGTCCCTTCCAACCTTACCCATTCTGGGACTCTGTGAGGGCATGAAGCCATTATCCCAGGGTGCCTCAGATGCCGAGTTTCTGCTGTCAGCCTTCAGATCAGTTCTGGAAGGTCAGACTGGATGCAAACATCTGATCTCAGGTCTTTGACACCGCCCATGATGATGACAGCAGTTCTTGCACTGAAGCAGCAGCAGGGCCAGTGCTGCCCCAGCAGTCCTCCAGAGCCTCTGGTGCAAGGTGGCTGTTTCATGTTTAGAAGCTGGCCTCCCCTTGGAGCAGCATCTGCTGGAGGAACTTTTTTTTTTTTTTTTGGTGGCAGGGTTGGGATGTTGAAAGTAGCAAATATCCAGGGCATACCATTTTTGCTGGATGGCGGTATTGGAACACGGGGTACATTTAGAAGCCCGCAAACGGTGGCGACTTATGTCAGGGCTGTAGTCCCTGCTCCCTATCCCACCACGGCATCTGTGCGTTGCCCAGGAGGCTCTGCACGGCTCCAGGGATGGATTCAATGTCACCGGGGGGGAGGAGGGAGGGGAGGAGGGAGGGATGGAAGGAAGGAAGGAAGGAAGGAAGGAAGGAAAAGAAGGAAGGAAGGAGGGAAGGAAGGAAAAGAAGGAAGGAAGGAGGGAAGGAAGGAAGAGAAGAAAGGAAGAAAGAGAAGGAAGGAAGGAAGGAAGGAAGGAAAGAAGGAAGGAAAAGAAAGAAGGGAAGGAATGAAAAGAGGAAGGGAAAGAAGGAAAAGAGGAAGGGAGGGAGGGGGGAAACAGCCGTGTGCCGTCCCATCAGGAGGAGCCTTACATCGGGGTGGAAGTGACCTCACTGCCCGGGACAGCCGGATCCAGTGAGCGCTGGAGCCCCGCCGGCCAGTGCGGGCGCGCCTTGCGAGCAGCCAATGGCAGGGGCGGCGCCGCTTGTTGTCGCCCCGTGAGGCGGCTGCGCCGTGGGCTCGGTGCCGCCGCCGCCGCCGCAGGAGGGACCCGGGAGGCCCCAGGCCCCGGTGCCCGCTCGCCCCTCGCCGCCCTCACCGGCCCCGCAGCCCCCGCGGAGGGCGGGGAGATGCAGCCCCCGGGCGCTCAGCAGCCGCCGCTCTACGCGCCCAGCAGCGGGGACTTCACCTTCGTCTCCTCGGCGGACGCCGAAGGTGAGCGCGGGGCCGCGGGTCGGGCCTCGCTCGCTGTCCGGAGAGAAGGGCTCGGCGGGGCCCCGCGTCGGCGGGCGGCTGCCGGGCCGCCGAGGCGGGAGGGGCCTTCCCTGCCCTCCTCCCCGCCGCCTCCTGGGTTGGTGTCGTGGCTGGAGGCGGAGCGGGGTGGCCGAGGTGGCCGCTGCCCTCGGGCCGCTGCGGCGGGTGCGACCCGCTGTCGTGCGCTCCGCGTCACGGCAGCACCAGCGTGGCACAGGCGGCCGGGGCGCCCCGTGTGTCCCGTTCTCCGAGAGCCGGGGCCGAGGCTGTGCCCAGACCTGGCACAGCCGTGCCCAGCGCTGTCGCTGACCGCCCCTCCCGCTCTCCCGCGGTGCTGGGAAATCACTTCGGTGTCTGTCGAAGATTGTGTCCTGTGTTCACGTTTGCTGTAATGCTGTGCCGAGGTGCCTGCGTCGTGTCTCGTTTCAGCACCGTCATAAGGGAGAAAAAGAAGCCCTGTGTGTAATTTAGGGGGTGAAGTGTGGCCCGCTGCCGAACTGCTGCACAAATAGCAGTGGTGCACCAGGATGCCATGTACATCAAAACTGAACATATGGGAGTCAACACTGGGCAAACTTATTTTGGTGGAGAGTGATCTGTTGGGCTCTCCCCATTTAAACAACAAGCATTCTGCTTTTATGTATGTATTTAGTTACTCATACAATTGTGACTAGGGAATCACGTAAATCCTTGCTCATGTGTCCCACCCTGGAAAAGAATTGCTGAAGTGGAAGAATTACTGTAGAATACCTGTTCTTTGCTGCATTTCCCAGTCCTTCTGAAAACAATCAACAGTTACAGTCGTGGCCGTTCGGTTTTTTGTTGCTGTTTTGTTTGGTTTGTTTTTTCTCTTTCTTTACCTTGGCTTGAAAAAGCATCCATGTACCTTTGCTTTCCCCTTGGAAGTATTTGTTGGGCAATGCTGAACCCAATCCAGTATGGCCACCTTTCTGGTAGGTTGTGCTGAATCTGACTTGGCTCTGTGTTCCTTATGAACACAAACAAGGTGTGATCTCCTGCCCGTTCAAGTGTAGTCCTGTGTGCTGCACATACCTACTGTAGCAAAGGAAGACATAAGACATAAACAGCTTAATATTACAAACCTGAAGTACAGCACATTGCACTCCAATTTTTATGTTTCCTAAATCTTGATCCATATGAAAAAAAATAAAAATATAAACTGTTTGTTCTCCCCGTTTTATTTCCATGAGAGGTAGGAGCTGTCAGAAAGAATGCTGGAGAGGTGTTCTCAATTAAGTGGACAGTACGGTATGAAGAACAGAATGTTTGTGGTTTTGCCTCTTGTACTGTTTTTTTAAAAATTAAGAGCCAAGACTGTTTTGAAAACTGGTTTTTCACAATGTGTGATTGAAATGAGGCAGCTGAGAGACTTACATTTTGCTTCTGTGGTCTTGAGCCTGAGACAGCAGGAGTGAAGGCACCCAGAGTCTCACTAGGAAGCATCAGAGCCCTCAGTTCTTGGCAGATTTTTCAGTGCCCAGTTCCCTTCTGTTACTCAGCTCATTCAAAGCAGCCTATACAAGAGGAGGTGACCGATTTCCACACCCCCCCCTTGGTTTCTGCAGCTTCATGTCTTGCAAAATAGACTTAAGATCGTGTTCATAGGTTTCACAGTTCAAAAGTGTACTTGCAGGTATCCACTGATCATTGACTGCTAAAAGGAGTCTTGGTAAATAAAATTAGTGTTGGAGTTTTCCTTCCTCAGGATGGATTGTTAGCTGTCCCTGAGAAAGGAGAAATAAATGGCTGCTTGGATGTTGTGTTTCCTTTGTTTGACAGCTGCATTTATGCACAGAGAGCAAGAATGTCTCCTTGCAGAAAGTGTTGTATTGTAGCAGAAACAAATATTTTTAAATGACAAAGGGGTCCTAGTGACAAGAGAAAACTTCTGAGGCTTTCTCTACCTTAATGCCCAGCCATTAAGACTTTTTTTTTCCTCCCTCTGTAAACAGCAGAGAAAGGTTTTGCTTGAGTCTGGTGAGAACTCTCATGATTATGAAATGATTGAAAACCATTTGTGGAGAAGCTTAAATTTAAGCTTTAGTGGCCTAGCAAGCTGATTTGGGAAGGAGAATTCTGATTAATTAATTGAGATAGTGAGTGATCAGTGAACACTTTAAGACATGTTGGCTGAAGACTGTGCGAGATTCTGTCATATACAAATTCTGTTTCTATAAAACTGTGTTGCATTTTTAAAGAAGATGTCACAAATGTAATCTGTGACTATGGCCTGACTTACCTCTGTGAGTACATGTTTCAGAAGTACTTGCTCTATAGCTGGGTGTTTTGGGAAATTTGTGCCAAGGAACTTTTACATGTGAAAAACACACAACAATGGAAAGGCGAAAAAAGCTTTTCTGTGGTGAGGTGAAAAGTTGTTGGATGAGAAGAGAGTTTCTTTCTCTTATTATGTTTGTAATAAGCCTTGTACAAAAAATTAGCATGTTTCTGTTTGTATTTTTCCTTTTTAGCAGATAATGGAAATCCATGGTTTCCTAAAGGAATAATTATTCCCCTCTTATATATTTTTTTCTTTCTTCAAGTCATTTCATTTATTTTCTGATACTATTTTGTACATTTCATCTGTATATAACTGAATAAAACGAGCAAACAAAATTAATATTTATTGGCGATTTTGGCACAACCAGAACATAGATAAATTGCTCTTTGTTTTGTTTATTACTGTGGCAGAGCAAGATCATAGTATATTGAGGAGAACTCCTTGTATTTCTTTCTGGCTGGAGCCTAAGAATCTCTGACAATATTCTTTCTCTAACATTTTCAGCTATATTACAGGCATGCTACAAATGAAGACATCTTCAGATATATTCCTTTTATGAAAAATTTCACATAGGAACAGGGAGTTCTTTTGCCTGAAACAATGCCACTATGCAAAAGTATGCTCCAAAGGAGGTAGAATATGTCAGAAAAAATAATCCACAGCTTACAGCATGTTGAGACTATTAGTTACTTCCTTTTGTGCCTTTAAACACTTAATGATACAGCACAAGTGGAAGCCTTTCTGTCATACCATAACACTGTGTCATAAAACAAGATTCCCATCTAAAAGCTAAAACCTGGTAATTTGAGACCTAACTCAACAGTGGTACTATTGCATTAAAACCACAAGTATGCTTTCCAATTATGTATCTGTTAAAGTATAATTTTATTCTGTAACTTGAATATTTCATGGTGATGACCAGCACATGTAGCTTTGTATGTATATTGTTTATCTTCCAGTACTTTTGAAATCAAATGGCTTTTGGCAAGACATAAAAAGATCTATATTTCTCTCCCTTTTTGTCTAAGATCTGAGTGGCTCCATAACAACTCCAGATGTTAAGTTAAATCTTGGAGGAGAATTCATCAAAGAATCTACTGCGACTACATTCCTAAGACAGAGAGGGTATGGCTGGCTTCTGGAAGTGGAAGATGATGACCCAGAAGATAACAAGCCACTCCTGTATGTTGTAATTATTTTGGGGTATCTATCTTTATTAGCTCTATAGGAAAAACAATCAACTTGTAGCCGCTCGTTGTCCCACAACCTTTTGCTGTAACTAGAATTCTGTGTGACAGAATTGACCAATGAGTGTTTGCTGGTGCGAGAATGAAAACATTATGTTTCTCATTATGTGTTTAGTGTAATGAGAGAGGCTTGTTATTCACTGTCAGGGAGGAAGGAAGGAGGAAGTAAAATCAAATGTTATTAATCTCTATAAGTATAAAGCTTTTGTGGGTCTTCTGCCTTTATCTGTTGATCCTGTAATGGTTTAAAAAAATGAGATTGCATTCTTTCTATTTTTTGCACTCTTGTTGCAAGTTTCTTAATACTGTCAAGGAATCAAAGGCTAAGACAATCCTGTGGAAAGATTTCTCTTAAGTAAATCTAAGCCAATTCTGTCAGTTACTCTGAAGCAAAAGCATCCTGAATCAAGGTTATTATAGTAGGGATGCTAGAACCAAGGTAGCACAAACTTTATAATCTTTGATGCTGTCTTTTATTGTAAAGCTAGATTAAAAGGATGCTAGTGTTGAAAGACAATAGTGTCCTTGAAACCGAAAATCTCTGCATCCCTTGTTCTGTACACAGAAGTGTGATTGGCTGAAGAAAGTTTGTATCTTAAGATTACTACACTGCACAGTCAGGCAGCCTAGGTCTTAGTCCTTGTTCTGCACCTAAGCAACTTCGTTCTCAGTGTCTCAGTGTTTTTCTGTGTGAATTAAAGATAATGATGCTTTACAAAATTGAAGTGAGACAGAGAGTACTCTGGAGGACTCAGATGAGAGTTTGGGAGAGAAAGGGTGTCTGGAGAGCTTAATAACGACACTGCTACTTGAGAAGTACTTTGGTTTGAAGTGTGGGAGAAATAGCTCCTTGTGTGAATAAGTCTGTTTTGTAGACTTCTAGCTTTTAATTAAGAAACAGACTGGTGTATTGAGGTGACAACATATGAATTCTGTCTTTTGGGTAACTTTTTGCACCACAAACCCCAAGTTTATGATTCAAAGACAGCTAGGTGTTCTAAGCTGCTGATTGCTGTAAGTGAGGAGAACACATCAGGGAAATGATCAATTTCTGGCAAACAGATGAATACAATAATCCTAAAAGAGAAGACCATAATCTGACTTTCATGAAGCAGTTTTTATGCAGGTTTATGCAGTTTTGATTACTCACAGAACATGTGCCATAATGAAGTCTTGCAATCTAAATTCTACTAAGGATTGAAAGAACAGGAGCCAGCTAAGGAAAGTTCACCCGTGTGGTGCTACACTGCAAATGTTTTGTTCAATAAAATGAGTTTTTTTATTTTACTTTCTCATTGGACATCCTATTTCACAGACACTTGTTTCTTCTTACAGCTACCTTCTTAGGTGAGGTAGATGTCAGCTTCATGGAAAAGACAATTCATTCACATAAGAAACTGTCAGAAGCCCTAGACAATGACAAAGAATTATTTCTAGACAGCAAATATTTGTGTTACACAGTCTTCAGAGTAAAGTATGGGAATTCTACATCCTTTTTAGATGAATGGAGGAAAATAGGTGCTTTTAGTCTACTCCTTAGATTCAGGGAGAAAAATGTTTTTTATGTAGTAATACCAGTTCTGAAGTAGCTTCAGTAATAGAAATCCAAAAATTGCCATGAGAGACTCAGTGAGCACTATTTAATTTTTTCTTTTAAAAAGACAAATTGTGATGAATCATGTCTTTCCACTTATTTCTCACTTCAGCTTTTCTGAGGGAAAAAAACACAAAAATCAAAACCTTTTACAAAACCTTCATAAATGGACTTCACAGAATTACAGCATCAACTAGGTTGGAAAAGACCTCTGATATCATGAAGTCCAACCTAACTTAGGATATGATTCTACATTTTTCTTCACTGTACTCTTAAATGTAGAGCAGGATATCTGCTGGAGAGCAGGATATCTTCTAAAAGTGTCTTACATTCAGAACTTCTCAGTCATGACTGAGGTTCAGCACATAAGGAAGTGGATTGCCCCTTACTTGCAAAGTCTGATTCCTTCCCTTGATGCTAGGACAATCAGGGCAAGATGAGCCAGTTAAGAGTCTCCTGGGCAGAATAGGGCTTCTGATCAATTTGTAGTTGCTTGCAGAGAGCATGTAGCAGGAAGCACAGAAGGCAATGAGAGAAGGGCAAGATCTGTTGATAGATTTTACTGGTAGTTTAAATTGGCTTTTATTTATTTTTACCCATATTGAAATCAAGCCAGAAATTAAACAATTGGCATAAACTGGTCTGCTGTAAACTACTGTTAGTGAGGGAAGTTAAACTCCATTTTATTTTAAAAAGTTGGTTTTACCTGCTGTATTTGGAGTGCTGCAAGATTAGTGAATATGATGGTATTCTTTCTTGTAGAATTTGAAATAAAATGTTTCCACAGTAAGTGTGCTCATGGCAAACTGCTTGGCATAGGAATACACAGACTTTGGTGTATGTACGTCTTTGACTTTTAAGTAGTTACAGTGGTACAAGTGTGTTGTGTTCTTGTGTGTCAGAAAAATAGACCTGCTCTCTTAATGCAGTCTATTAGGATATTAGAATCATGAATGGTTTGGGTTGGAAGGGACCTCATCTAGTTCCAAACCCTCTGCCATGGGCAGGGACAACTTCCACTAGACCATGTTGCTCAGAGCCCCGTCCAACCTGGCCTGGGTATGTTGTGTACATTTTCTATTCTCAGTCATGCAATTTATTTTTGAGTAATTAAATAAATCTTAACTGTCACACCAGTTACTGAATGTGGGATGAAGATATGGTGTTGCTTTATTGTAGACAAACTGTTCCTTCAGGAAGCCTTGTGGGTGACAGGAGACTTGCTCTGTAAACCTACTATATGCCCTGCACTGATTTTTTTATGCTCTATTCCATTACTGTGGTGTTTAGTAATGCTCTCTTGCTTTACAATTTCAGGGAAGAACTTGACATTGATCTGAAGGATATTTACTACAAAATTCGATGTGTGTTGATGCCTATGCCATCTCTTGGGTTCAATAGGCAGGTAGTGAGAGACAATCCAGACTTTTGGGGTCCTCTGGCAGTTGTCCTCTTCTTCTCAATGATTTCGTTATATGGACAATTTAAGGTAGGTGTAAGTTTTCTGCCTAAAAAGAAATCTAAGCTAAATCTGGGGACGTGATTACTAAGTAATTTGCATTCTTACGTAGGTAGAAAGCCTTTTTTTCACATACTAATGTGGGGCATTTCAAATGCTGTTTCTCAAGTTAATATGTAGAAAGACAGCAGTAAGAAATTTATTAAATAGCCCACGGATAAGTTAATCATGATGAAATGTCAGGTTTGTTTTTACACAGTAAAACAAAGGAAAGATGTGGTTTCTAGAGGAACCAGATTGATACTAGTGGGTTTATATTCATATTAGTGAATCTTTCAATTTTAATTGTGACCTTTTGTTAACTTGGTTTTTATTGCTAAAAAATGTTACTGAAAAGCATTTGTTTGGATGCCATCAATGTTAATTCCCTGACAAATAAAGCTGCTTGATTAATTCATATTATATCACTGCTGTTATCTGCTATATTTAATCTTTATTACTGCCATTTGCTGTTTTGTCCTCCCTACTCAGTTACAATCAAATAGCTTTCCTCTGGTCAATAGACTTTTTCCATAATTCCTTTTGAACTCCAGGGTGAATAGATATTCAGAGGCATTGCACATATTTAATTGGCCTCCATAAACACTGTTACCTTTTTTCTTTATGTTTAGATTAAAATAAAGAAGTGTTATCAATTATAATAACAATTTGAATGTAAGCCTAGGTGATCTTGCTTTGGAAATCTCTATATTTGTGGTTACAGTTGTTTTAAATACAATGAAGTACAGCAATAAGCCATATGTAAGGGAGCAGAAAGTGCTTATAAAAGGATTTGTGTGAATGGTGGAATAAAATTGTCTTTGGGACCTCTGGCTTCTGTATGGTGTACCAAATGGTGACTAAGAATGCACCCTTAGTATCTTGTCCCTATGAGGCTTTAAGTGAGTAGACTAAACCACTGTATTACTCAAGTCTTCTGGGTACTTACCTGTCTCCTCAGCAAAATAAGGACCATTCCTTGACCCCATGACAGATGAACTACGTCCTGCAGTTGGTGTACCTCCTGTACAGGAACACTAGGTCTAATGTTTCTTAGGAGCAGTGGATTTACCATAGGGATGCCAGAGTGCCATATGTGAGTGAGGAGGGAAAGCTAGCAGCTAGCAACAGGATGACTGACAACAGCTAGACTGGGTGAACTGAACAGTGAGCTGTAAACCTGGAGAGAGATGAACACTCCTGATCTAAGACTTTATTCCAATCCTCGTCTTTTAGACAGTGAAGGAAAGCAGCAAATAAAAGGAGACCATGTGCTATTTTCACAAATAGCATAAAGCCGTTATTTAGGTTTTTTTAAGTGATGCTGTGATTTTTATCCCTTTTTCCCTATTTCATTCTTCTGGAAATCTGGAATTTTTAGTTAAGCACAGTATTGGATTAAGTACTGACTTAATTGAGTACTGGAAATATGGGGACTGTACTGATGCTGTTGTTTACTTCTAAAAAGGCATTTCAAAAAGGAGAGCTTCATTTCTAGTCCTCCCAGTGACTCAACTCCAAAAATAGCTGAGTTACTTTGAAGCCAGAGAATGATTTTAAGATTTCTTCTTTACCTTAAGAGCAGAACTATGAAAGAAGCAAAAAAAATAATGACAGGTTTGGTCCCAGGAGTCTAGGGCTTTTTATTCAGTTATGATTATCACCAAGTTCCACTGAGAACTGCAGTCCTTTGTCTTCTTTGAATAAAGTGGCATCTTTAAGGGTGCAAGAAGGAGAATTCCAACTCCTTATATTGGTTGGGCTGACTTTAAAATCAGTCTGAGCACACGTTGTAATAGGTGGGATGTGAAGACACTTAGGGTACTTTTAGCTAAACTTCCTATTCCTATTGCAATACTTAAAAAACACATTGCATGTGCATTTCATGTACAGCAAATTTACCATGAATGTGAATCTGTAAATGTAATCTCTTAATTTTATTTGCAAATTGCATTGTGCTACTAACTAAAACTATTCTTGCTGCAATTCAGAATTCAGTTTTGCATAATAAAATCCTTGACTGCAGTGAAAGTGATTAATGGAAATGAGTTTTCCTTTCTGACAATGAAAATTATTCATATAAATGAATTGTTCTTTATCTCTTAAGGTTGTTTCTTGGATTATAACTATTTGGATATTTGGATCCTTGACAATTTTTTTACTGGCCAGAGTTCTTGGAGGAGAAGTAAGTACCTGTATGCGAAAAGGATGTAGAGAGAGGTAACATAAAGCCTCTTGGTTACATTTTTCAGCAGTAGTTGAGTTTTCATAGTGCTTGGCTTTGGACCTTGTAGCCAGCTAAGGATGGATGCAGTTGGTAAGTGTAAAGTCAGCATTTCAGGTTCTTGGCCTCCAAAATAAAATCTAAAATACAGAGATGGTCAGCTAATCTTTCTGTGCAATGGATGGTGTCCTTGGAAGTGATAAACAACCTGGAAGTTTGTACTGTGAGTCCCAGAAATTCTAACAGCTTCCTGTGATCCAGAACTGAAGGGACAAGTGCTTTCAATTTTTTGGTCACTGGCCTAAATGGGGCCCTTTCTCCTCCTTTGCACTGCTCATGCACCATCCTTTATTTATTTTAATTTTATTTTTTTTTTAGTGGGGCCTAACAGCAGTCGTATGATGGCCTTGTGGGTAAAGCACCTATCAGTGTTTGTTTTCATGCTTAGCCTGATGCAGTTCAAACCTGTTAAAGGATGAAAGCCAATGCATATTCCTCAACTGCAAAACCAGTTGAAGTTTGGGCCTGAATTCCTTCCTCCAGCTGCTTGCACCAGCAGAGTTGGAATAGCTGCTTGAGTTGTTTACAAATTGAGTCACTAATCGATTCAGGTGTAAACAACAAAAAATGACTTGGAGCAAGGCCCACAGACAGCTACAGCGGAACAGTCAGGAGCATAGAACTTCTTAAAATGTATATACAGAATAAAATGCATTGAACTGTGTCATGAAGAACTAAATATTCAGTGATGATTGATTTTTATATTTTTACTATGCATCTTTCATTAACGATGCACTAGTGTTGCAGACTTACCATGTTATTTACTTTAAATTTTTTAGATTTTCCTTTTAATCATAATTGCTAGTCTTCTCGTGAGAACATGAAAGCTTTTATAAATGTGATTGGGTTGTATTTCTGCATATCAACACAATCTAGGTGCCCTTAAATCAGTCTGGTTTGTGGCTCACAGTGTGAAATTATCAGAATGTATAAACTGGGGAGAAAGTATAGGTCTGCAGAGTTCACTGTGAGCGATCATTGTCAACAAGAGAGTGCTTGCAAGAGACCACTATTTTTCCTGTTAAATCCAAGAAGCATAGCTGGGCCCAGGAACATTTCAAACTCTGATAGGGGGAAATCAGACACTTCATTCTGAAGCTAAAAGTAGTTATGGAAATACTTTGAACGACGCTGTTCAAGATAGTCATAATAAATTTCAGCTGGAAATCAGAAGAATTCTGTGCCTTAGAGGGATCAAGGTCTAGGTCTTCCGCTGGCACCAAGAGCGTTCATGTACTTTATTTATTTATATATAATGGGTATGAGTATGTTAATACAGAAAATTATGTCTTTGCTGCTTGAGGTCTGTTGCAGTTCTGTGCTCCTAGGTATCATATGTACACTCCTTGGAGAGTGACAGTTGAGAACCACTTAAGGCAGAACATGAAAATATGAGGGGTGGATGGATTTATGTATTTAACCTGTGTAATACTTCCTTTGAAAGTGATCATGTACATTGTCTAAAAACAACAACAGAAAAAGACAAGGTATTTTTAATTCTAGGAGGTAGCATACAGAAACAATTTTCACACTAGCAAGTTTCCATTAGCTGAAATTTCATGAATACCTAAGACATTATTATCGTTATTCACAGTGTTATAACAAGATCAAATTGCATTTGGTGGCAAAGATTGAGTACTGCAAAGCTTATTTATATGTGCTTGAAAATTTCAGGTTGCTTATGGCCAAGTTCTTGGTGTAATAGGATATTCCCTACTTCCCCTCATTGTCATAGCACCTGTACTTTTGGTGGTTGGATCATTTGAAGTTGTTTCTACCCTAATAAAAGTAAGTTCATATCATCTATTGAGAATTGTTTGGTTAATTTTAAGTCACTTTCCTAATACTTCAAGTATTAATATGCTCAGGAAAACATAACGATGTGTCAGAATTTTTAGAACTACGGTGTAAGCTCTGTGATCCTTTTGTTTAATGGTGGAAAATGAATTTTGTCTTAAATGCTCCTGAGTGCTTGGGGATAATACAGTGCTGTTGCTATAACAACACCTGTTGTTACTAGGCTAGCTTGTATTTAAGTATTTTGCTATGCCCCAATAGTTGCATTAAAAAAAAAAAGGATTCTCATTTTGACAAGAGGATGCATAATTAAACCTCAGAATGAAGAACCTGAAAATAAGCTGTTCTATCCCTTCCCCCAACATCCAGTTTATTTTTAGTTGCTCTAGCATGATTATGACATTAGTCATTGTTCTGAGACCTTCCCATAGTATAGCTGTACAAAGCTCTCAGTACTCTTTGCAGAGAAGGTAAGTATTGTTCTGATTTACAGTTGTGGAATGTAAGGCACGAGAATAACCTGCCTGATACCACCTGCTGCTGGACACCTTTTATGAAACCAGCAGTGTTCCCTGATAGAACTACATAATGTTCTTGAACACTTCCAATACTTCTTAAAGCCCTTTTGGGGAGTCTTTGAAGTTATTGATGAACTTCTGGAAAGGTTAACTGGGAAAATTCTTTTATTACATACATACAGCTAAGCTGTATGCTTTTGGGGGAGTTGTTCTGTTGATTTGATTATTTTTGTCCTTCTAACTTGCTGGTAAACAGTATAATTGAAGTATAACTAAAGTGTATGATAAGTAAAAAAATTGCTGTATTTGTGATTTTATAACTTGCAATTACTGTTAAGTGATAGTCAGGAAGTAAATCATTAACTTGCCAGTTAACTAATATATAACTTGAAAATAAATATATGTTAATGAAACCTCTGTTACTTGATTACTATTACCAGTCTTATGTTTACATCAGGGCGAATCTGTCTGAGGCTCCTGCCTTTGCACCATAAGTATGAAAATGCATTACAAGCCCCATATGGCCAAAACTACTTAAGCTGTGACAAGTACTACTTCTTGTGGCTCTGTGCTTGGGGAAAAATTTCACAGCCCTGAAGTCGGGGAACCTACAGTGAAATAGGGAAATTCCAGCCAGTTCTTTTCTAGTTGCAGTCACTGCACCTCAATTGATTTAATTGCTGCAATTTTCCTAATGTATCTTAGGGAACTCAGTCATAGTCTTGATTGTCCTTCTTGTCCATCTCTGCAGCCTCGAGTAAAGCAGCAAAACTAGAAGTATGCAATGACATGCAGTTTGGTGGTGTTGGTGGTAGTGGGTTAGGGGTTTTTTGTTGGTTTTTTTTGTTTTGGTTTGTTTTTTTTACAGTGATTGTTAAATGGGCCACATGATCCCTCAAGGGCTTCAGCTCCTCTGACAGAACTGTGGAGAAAGTTCTTTGCTGGGGTCCTGTTCTGTCTCCCATTGTTGGTCTTGTATTTTGCAGAAGAGTATAGTGGTTTTGCATACCACTCAGTTTTAAGTATTTTTCCTTCTTTGTTAATATTCAGGGTGCTGCTAGAGGATAATAATATCTGATTTCTTTTTGCTCTAATCTTAGTTTGAGGTTTGAGTCAAGTTCTCTGACTTCAAGACATTTTTTCTTTAAAAGTGTGCATGCTGACTTCATATAACTTAGTGGATATTCATAAGTGATATTACTTTCTACCAGTCTTTTAAGCTGGTTCTTCCTCAATTTAGTAAGCAATATAGTCTGTGATAAAGGTTGTATTTTGGCAGGCTTCTCACTGCACCTGAAAGGAATAGGAATATGAGGTTCAGTTATCTTGAGGTGGGGGCACCATAAGTAAAGAAAAATTTATGAGCCAAATTAATCCTGAAATAAAAAATGTTAATTGTAACTCTCTGGTGTATGTTAAAGGAGGAAATGTCAAATATAGTAACTATTTTGCTTGAAGATGTGTGTGGGGTAATAGTTGAGGACAGTCAAGGTAGAAAGAAATTTAATCCAGTGAGGTTTCAAATTTTTGGTGTATGTAAGATTACAGCTTACAGCTTGCTTTGTGGTATCTATATGTCTTACACAGAGAAAACTTACTGTAGATCCTTAGCTGCTCACTTCAGTAAAACTGTCTCAAGCAAAAATAGCATGCTCTGTTTCTCTAAACTTCAATGAAAATGCATAGTATAGACTTCGTATTTGTGTGTGTGGAGTTCTTCCCCCCAAAATCTTTTTTGGAGAGTTTCTTTTTAATTGTATTGAGAGTGATTTTTTTCATGGTATTTGGCGAGACTTTCTTGTGGTGTCAGCTAAGACTGTTCATCTTCTTTTTCAGCTGTTTGGAGTCTTTTGGGCTGCATACAGTGCTGCATCATTACTAGTTGGAGAAGAATTCAAGACCAAGAAACCCCTTCTAATTTATCCTATCTTTTTATTATACATTTATTTTCTGTCCTTGTACACTGGGGTGTGATCTAGTGTAAGATGGGGCCAGAAACCATATTTTAGTCACTTGCAGACTGATAATGTGTAAGGTTGAGGAGGCTGGAGCTAATACAAGTGACTGTTTTGTATCCAGTTGTCAAGATGTTTTAAGATCGAAGAGCATATTTGTGTATATTATTTAATGAAGCAATTGTAGCTATATAGATTTGTATCAAAGTTCTAGGTTTGTTTAAGACTCTTCAGATTTTAATGAACAAAATAAAAGAACCTTGTGTTTTATAATAACGCGTAGCAAAACCACAACTCAATACCTGTGCCAAAAGCACTGGGACCATATTACTATATTCAAGAAGAAAAAATGAGAAGTTAACTGTAACAATCTCAAAGTGCAATTTTTCTTTTGAGCTTAAACACAGCTGGCTTTTTTTGGCACAGCAAATTCTGTAGATAATATATATTTATGAAACAGTCCTGATTGTTCACAGAATAGTCTGTATAATCAAGACAAGAAGATACTACTTTTAATTTAGTGCCTCAATTACTTTGATTTGGCTGTTGAGTTTTTATAAATTCCAATTTGTTTTCAAAACATGTATATACTGTGTATTTTGTATCTATTGTTGTGTGTACCGTAAATACTCCTTGGTTAAGGATGTATATTGGATTTTTAAAAATTGAAGATACAAGTATTTGAAGTCTTCATTTACTATCTCTGACCAAAGGAGCAAGATATTTACAGTGTGGCATAATTAATTAAAATGCATATTTAGAGAATCAAATTATTTTACTTAAAAGTATAAATTTATGGAGAAATGGGTGAACACCTTTCTCAACTCTAGTGCTGGCTTAGTGTTGGAGAAAAAAGATGATCCATCAAATTTGTGTGATCTTTAAACAATGTTATTTTATGATGACAAAATAAAAATAATGCTTCCCTAACTATGTTTTACAACATCTTGCTCTGTTTTGCTTTTAATAGCACGGTATTTAACACACATCTATTTTTTTCCTCACCAATAATATTGATCCCTTGTAAAGAGAAATAAAGATTTGGAAGGCCAGATTCTCCCTCCACTAAACAAGGGAGAGTTACAGCCTTAGTAACAGTTACAGGTTTGCTAATTTTGACTCTCCAAGGATTATGTAATAATGTGATGACATGTTAAATATTTCCTGTGTACTGTGTTGATTGCTTATGTAATAGTCCTTATGGTAAGATATCTTCACAAGGGAAGTCCACTGAAGTTCACTTTGCATGGTACTAACTTAGGCATTTGCAATCTTCAGTATTTGGTATCGACAAATAGATCTTAAGTTTCTTAATTTTATTTTTTTTTTTTTTTTGGTAACAGAAAAAAAGTGTTTCCCCCCCCCCCCCTTTTTTTTTTTTGATGCTGCAAATAAAAAACAGACATGACAAGGTAATTGCAAGGGCTGTCCTTGGCCTCTGATGGACATATTTCCATATCAGAACTGTAGCTTTTCAGCTTTTTAGACTGTGGAACTTGCCATCTTGGTAACTTATTTTTACCAGTCATTACTGATGCAAAATATATAATTAAATTCCAACTCTCCCACAGACCTTTTGCTTATTCAGTCTGCTTTCCTGGCTGATGCTTGTGTTGGTTTTAAATGGAACTACTTGAAGTTAATGCTGGACGTAAATTGTAGTGTAATACTTGAGCTTGTAATATATAAAAGGAGAAAAACTTGTAGAGCAATGGACTTTTCACCTGGTTTTTGACTTCTGCAGAAGTTCTGGTAGAATTACTGCAGAGTCATACTGAACCAATTTATACCAGCAACTTAGTTCTTACCTGCAAGTATTTTAAGAGCATTCATATCACATTCTGAAAAAAAAAAAAAAAAAGAAAAAACAAGTTATGGTGTATTTTTAAAAAAGCATATTAGCTTTGGAATCTTGCACGATAATCTGGTCTTACCTTGTTTTTTTCATTACTTATGTTGTTTTTTTAACAGGAATATGCAAGTAGTGTTACGAGACTCCACCCAGACCCTGTAAATACATGTTTAACTACCATCCCCACAAGGTGAAGGGCAAGGACATATTTAGGTTACTGGGCTGCCAGAGAGCTTTAAGCTTAGTTCCTCTTTGCATAGTTGTTTGTGAGGTGTCCGTAATGGATCCCATGCATCTGAAATGACTATGAATATTGAAAGGATGCAAGAACGTTCTGTTGAGTCTCCGAGTATCTCAATTTCCTCTACATTAATTTTCTGTGAAATTTATAGGTGCAGTTTTAACTGTTCCTTTCCACAGACTTGGCACATGTGTAATATGCAATGTAGATATGCACTTAACATAGTACATATTTTGTACACAATTGCAAATTTGCACCTTTTAATCTTAGTGTCTCTAGGGTCACCTTTTGCATATGCTGTGCAAGAAATATGTACAAACAACTCTCAAATGGTTCTGATAGTTTGTAATAACTTTGCATTCAACAAACTCATATTTTTAGATAAGGTATGTGTGTAAATACAAGATGTATTTTATAAAAATTTTGAATTAAACTTGTTTACAGAATGTATGAAGCTCATTTATATTTACTGAATTAATACTGAATAATTAATATTGATTAATTAAGACACATCTCTAATCCCATACATGTCACCGATAAATATTGATGTATATAGCATCAACAGCTTTGAGGCTATGAAGAAGTTTTGTGATAATATATATACTGTTTCAGTCTGTCAAAACTGGAAACTTAGAGCATATTCATCTAGCAAAAAAGTTGCCTTTCTGAGATGCAATACCTCCTTCTGAGGTGGAGACATGGGTATCACACCTTAGACGTGCTTTTTGGATGATCTCTACAGAGCAGCTAGACATGTAAATATCTTTTTTCCTCTTCTACCCATCAGACATACTCTGCTGTGTATCAGAAAAGTTATGCTTCCTTGAAAAGTGTGTGAAACCAGTTGTTATGATGAGGAGACAACATACAGCTTGAGATCTGCTGTGAATGTTATCGCTACCCCTAGTGCTTTACTTGAAGTAGTGAAGCAGGCTTAAAAGCTGCTTATTTTACTCCCAGCACAATTTTGATTAGCCTGAGTGGCACACATACTTGTGGGTTTGGTTTGGTTTTGTTCTTTTAGTTTTTCTTTACATGTTGCATTTCTTAAATCATTTTCCTGCTACAGCAGCCTCTGCTAGTTTGGGTCCTTCTAATAAAAATATTCTGTAGGAAACTTAATTATATTTTAAAAATATATTTACGAACATCAGTAGCCTAAAATCATTTTGAAATATTTTAGTATAACATGTCACTTAAATAAAATAATGCCTATGGGAGATAAAAAGTAATGCATCCAGGTAGGCTGAGCTATATGAACTGCACTGACATTCTAGTGGGTGAAAAGGGAAAATCTTAACAAAATACAAAAGGTTTTATTAAACTTAGGTTATTTTTGAAGCACTGCTTCAAAGTAAAATGCTGTCACAGGTGCAGTGACCCGGGGCCAGGCACACCCTTCCCGCGGGCCGAGCGCATTCCCGGAGGGAGCCGTGGCATTGTGGCTCCGTCCCTTGGTACCAGCGCTGGAAGCCGCTCACACCGGGGCTCGCTCGCATCGCTCGCGTACAAAACCAGTCTCGGAGCCGGGGTACGAAACGCAAATCCCCGCTCCGGTTTCCCCGAGACGGGGGGCGGCCAACGCGCTCGCCCGCCTACGAGCCGGCTTTTGTCCGAGTCGGTAACGACACGGCAGCGGCGAGGGCCGGGGCCAGCCGAGGGCCGGCTGGCCGCGCTCCAGCCCCGCCGGGCACGGAGCCAGAGCGGAGCAGACCCCCGGCCCCTCACGGGACCGACCGCCGCCCCGAGGCGGGACCCGCTCCCCGCGCGCTCCCGTCTCCTTCCTCCTGCGCGGGGGCTCGCGCGGGCGCGCGCGCAAAGCGTAGCCCCGCCCCCCCGCGCCCGCGCGCCGGCCCTGCCCGCGCCGAGCGGCTCCCTCCCCCCCCCGGGCCGGGCGGTCGGTTCCGCATCCGGCGCGGTTGTGTCACTTCCCGCTCACGCGGGCGCTCTCTCTCCCTTTCCCCCTCTCCCGGACCCGGATGGTGACTGGCGGCGGCCGCGGCGGCTCCAGGGACTGTCACTGAGCGGCTCCCCCCGGGCCTCTTGTCCTGAGGGCGGCGGCGGCGGCGGCCGCGAAGATGGCTGCGGCGGCCTCCTGCTCCTCGGCCGCGACGGCGGCGGCGGGGCCCGGGCCCGGCCCGGGCTCCTGCGAGTGGCTGCTGCTGCGGGACGGCTGCCTGCGCTGCGACGCCGACGGGCTCTGCAGCCTCTGCTACCACCCGGCGCTCAACGCCATCCTGGCCGTGACCGCGCGCGGCGCCATCAAAGTCATCGATGGCACCTCGGGGGCCACGCTGCAGGCGTCCGCGCTCGGCGGTGAGCGGGCAAGCGGGAACAGGTGTCGCGGCGGGCGGGGGCAACCTCGGGAGGGAGAGGCCTGGCTCGGCTCGTCCCCTTGGTGTTGGGGAGTCCCCCTGGCTCTTTGTCGCCCCTCCTTGTTTTTCTGGCCTGAACGGCCTCCCCTACCCGGGGAGGTGGTGGAGTCTCTGTCCCCGGGAGTGTTTAAGGAAAGGCTGGACATGGTACTCGGTGCCATGCTCTGGTTGAGATTGTGATGTTCGGCCATAGGCTGGGACTCGGGGATCTCAGAGGTCTTTTCCAACCTAATTGATTCTGTGTTCTGCTCTTTGGGGCAGAGATACTCTGTACGCTGTGTAGACAGCGCCAGGTGTTTTTCTTCTGCAAAATGTGTTGGCGTGGTTACTAAAAGATTAAATGGGGATGAAAGGCTGTGGTGTACAGGGCTATGTGTTTTTACTTTAGCTCTTCAGGTGTTCTTTTGGGTCACATGACGTTGAACCTTCCAAAGATTGGAAGCAGCATGTTAGACAGGACAGGCATAGTTCTAGTTCTAATTGATATGTGATACTGTAGTAATTTATTTATTAAACCTTACCCTGGGTTTGTTAAGAAGGTGTACT
This sequence comes from Pseudopipra pipra, assembly GCF_036250125.1. Lineage (NCBI taxonomy): Eukaryota > Metazoa > Chordata > Aves > Passeriformes > Pipridae > Pseudopipra > Pseudopipra pipra. Next base: position 33,297,144 of record NC_087551.1, on the reverse strand, counting down.
TCTCAAAAGTGTCATTTGTCTTACAGCTTAGAATTATTTAAGATCAGAATCTTTCATAGTTATTTGATGATACATTTTTATATAGACTTGGATAGTTCTTCAGGCTGCTGACTACCCTGACTGTCTCTGGTGCTAGTAATAGTATCCCTGCTATTGTGGTCAGGAGGCATGATTATGTACTGAATTAGTGGAGGCTGACTGTAGCATCTCCATAACTATGAAGCAACTTTCTGTGTTGACCATTAGTGTTTTTACACTGTTGATAAACTGTCTCTGTTGAAAAAGATCCACATGCAATTAACAGCTTTTGTTCCTTTTTCATTAATGGTTCTTAGACTGTTGTACTTGTCCGAATATTGATGGGGTGCTGGTTAGGGTTATTTGGCATGTTGTGAGTCCAGCCCTTGGCATAGAAAGATACACTTTCTTACCAGTTGTGTGTTTCCACATTCAGGTTCTTACAGTTGTGTCTTGCTAATAGATGTACCTTTGAGTAGTGTTGATGAAAGGTTGTTTGCTGCCTGATTGTGGTACAGTAATGCCTAGAACTATAAGGGGATGCCATAGTCTATGCAGTATGTATGTTTTCACCCCGAAATCCAGCAACTTTGTTGCAATGTCAGACTGAAAAGAACAGGACAAAAATCGGTGATTTCCTTTCATGAGTTTAAGTTGGTACGTTGTGTGTAAAGGTTAGGCATTTGGGGCAATTAAAAAGAAGGTTTTGTGGAATAATTAAGAAGGTGCCGGCTGCTTTTATTGTCAGTTGCTCGTATGGAAAATGAGGCTCTTGTGTGGTGTTTCCTGCATTGTTTGGGGTTCAGATCACTCTGCTTCTGTAATTCCCTTTCTTCTACCATGCTGTCTCCTAACGCGCTTTTTTATTAATAACTTAATTTCTTTTCTTCAAGCTATTGCAGGAATTTGATGATTGCTTTTAAGTTGTGGAATGAAGGGGGCATAAATAGAGGACTTCCTTTGTAATTGGTTGTCTGTGTAGGAGATGTTTAATTCTCAGGCACAGAAAAAGAAGTTAACTGTAAATCAAAGTGCTGTGATAAAATCCTTGCAAAGGATTTGCTTTAGTATTCAAAATGCTAATGGCAATTCTCCCCTAAATAGTAACTATTTGAAAATAACATATTGCTTTGCTTCTGTTACGTGTATTCAGTCATGTATACTTCCTTTAGTGTCAGTCTTCTCTTTGACAGCATGGCTGTAAAAGATGGATTATACTCCTCCTCACATAAAACAACAGAATTGCTTGCAATCTACCCAAATTTTATCTGTGCGGTAGAGCTGATGATTACATTACTGGAAAAAAAATTATAACCTCAGTTTAGTTTGAAGAAACTTTAGCTGAATTTTCTTTTAGATTCAGACTTGGCAGAAATCTGGTCCATCTCAGCAGCTGGTGTCTGTTGGGGCTATTAGCAACACTGTTCACTCTTGTTCTCTCTCTCTTCAGCCTGCCTATGGGAAGAGAAGGAAAAGGAAATTCAGCTGCTCTCTGATGTCTGCCTGCTCTGTACAGCATGAGCTCTTGTAATGTAGGATAGTAGTAGTTGGACACTCAGACCTGTAGACCAACTCTGTTGCTGCTCCCTCCCCTGCCATAAATGACAGGTCAAAGGATATTGTTGCTTCAGGGACTTCTGGTGCTATAACTAAAAATAGAGTCTCTAGGAATTAAAACTGCTTCTCCTGGGAGACTGCTTGTCCTCCTTGGTAATTGAGGCTGCAGGTCTTTTGCCCTGCCAAAAGATTTGTGTTGGACAGAAATCTTTACCCAAGGAAAAACAAACTGTAGCAGGCCTCTCTTTCTAGAAAGCAGAGCAAAGAAAAGAATCCCCCATCAAGACAGGACAGGGGAGAAAAAGAAACGCCACCAAGCCTTAGTGTGCAGTCACAGTTCAGTGCGGAAATATATATTAAGCTTTGAGCTCATTCTCTGTGAAAAGACTGAACCTGTGGAATGCTGAATCTGGTAGAGCAATGGAGGCTGCCTTCCTTAGAATGTAAATGCAGGTTGCTCTTTGGTGTGTAAAAGAGCAATGCAAAAGATTCACAGCCAAAAGACAACTTGGATGTGGTCTGTGTGCTTCAGTTTCTGATGTGAATATCACTGGTCTAACGTGTGTGATGATGCAGGGATTGTTCTTCTGAGCCCAAACGGTAGGAGTTCAGTGAGGATTATGATTTTTATTGTCCCATACTGAATCTTCATCAGATCTATCTCTTGAAAGTGTGTGATCACGTTTAATCTGTTCCCTGTGTGAGCCCTGTAGGCCTATTCAAGAGGACCAGGTGATCATTTGCAATAGCCCAGAACATAGTAGTGAATAAAAGTAGGGGGGAATCAGGTGACGCTTGCATTAAACTCTGTCTTACTTGGTCACAAGGTTGTCCTTTTTATTGCATCAAGACTGTTGCACATGTGGTGTGCATTTCAGAGAGCCAGACTGGGAGTGCAAGGAAAATTGTGATTTCTGGATGTTATGCATTTCTGTTTGTTTGCTGGTAGTGGTTAGTCAAGACTAGTTTTGAATCTGCCATGCAAGTCTGTCAAGTACTTTATTTTCCCTCGTAGACATTTAAATATTTTTGTGGTTTCAGTTTCAAGTTGAACACTGGTAGCCGAAAAGCATAAATGAGCAATCTCTAAATACAGCACTAAAGATGAGCCTTTTCCTCTGTCTCAAAAAAAAAGCAAACCAAAATAGCCAAACAAAAAAATCCCAAATAATCTAAACAAATTTCCCAGAATAATCTCAAGTGACTCTTAGTGTTCATAGAGATGTTTGATTTATCAGTTCCTTCTATTTACAAACAAAAGAAGAAAACTGCCTGAACTGTTTTCTCACACTGGGAGAGTGCTATAATTCCCAGAGAAGCTTGGGCAGAATCTAAAATGTGCTGTCACATGAACAGTGACCATTTTGAATGTTTGTCTACATTAATTTGAGGTAGCAATTGATTCAGAGCCTCATTTGCTAAAATGCACAGTGTTTTGTAGCTAAGGCCTTCTAAATTACTGTAGAAACCCTAACAGGAATCAAAATAGAGACTTCTGAATCTGTACAGGGAAGGACATAGTCATTATACATATACCAGTTCCTGCAGGGGAAACAGAGATGTTGCATTAGCACAAGAGGCCCTCAACTACTGTTCCTCCATCAGAAGAATATAGAAGTAAATAGATCCCAGCCCAGGAGGCTCACCTGTGCCAGCAAGTTCAACACCATTGTCTGTCTGTCAGAGATCCCTTTTGGGAAGTCTTGTTTGTCTTCAGCCATCTCATTTCAAATTATGGTGCCTTGGAAATCTCTCAAGGGATACCCAGCTCTGTTTCTTTTTGATTCTTTTCCATGTGATGCAGAAGGGAAAACAAGATTTTCTTTTGCAGCTTGGAAGTCATAGAGTTTACACTTCTTGTAATAATCTTTAGGAGGAAACTGTTGGGATATTCTGCTATCCAATTCTACACCTGAATTATTTGAAGACACCATCAGCAGTTTCAACTGTTTGAAACTCACTGGTAATACTACTCAAGTTGTCTCCTTCATTCCTCAAAATTGGGGCAAGTTTTTCATCTCCTTGTCTATTATTTTCTTTCATTTGATTATGAAACAAAAAATTAGTAATAATGAAGCCTGTTGCTCTTAGTACAGAATTTTCTCCTTGTTTATTTTCTCATCTCATGGGGAATACTGTCAAATATCTAGTGATTTGCTGCAGCCCACCTTGCATTTGAGTGTACTCAGGTGACTGCTAATCTGTGTGAAGTACTTCTCAAAGAGATCATTCCATTGATTTATATGATCGTAAGTTCATTCGTGAGGAACCTTAAGGACTTTGAAAACAGAATAGGAGAATTGTTAGATTTAAGTTCAGTTTCATACCAGCAACGATTCTAAACCACTGTGAGCTCCATTTGCCTGGTAGCTTAATCAGAGTATGTAGATATCCCTTCTTGCTTGCCAGGCATCCTGCCAGACTGTCAAGGTGCTGTTAATTGATATTTCCAAGCTCTGTTGAAGCACATCTGGATTATCTTCTGCAGAAGCTAAAATAGAGTAAAAGTAGAGATATTTTCTTTACACATGCCTTTAAAGGGATGTTTTCATTTCTGTTTTTCTTACAGGGACTCAGATGTTACAACAGGCAGCAGTGCAGGCATATGTTATGTTGCCAGGCATGGTAGCACATTTTTTCATTTTTTTGCCAGGTCATTCATATCTGGACTGATGGATTCATGGTTATCATTGCAACAGTAGTGCAGTATTATTAAAAGTTGCAGAATGCTTTAATGTCAGATAATCAGAAATTTCATAAACCTCTGCATATGGATTTTGAAGGTCTTCTGCAGAAAGATGAATCTTTAGATGCTTCTTAGTGACCCAAAATGAAATACTGTGCTCTTTGTCAGGGATTTGAATTTTGACTCCCTGTCCCAATTATCTCACAGGTAGTTAAGGAATTTCTCACTGATAGGAAGAGTTCTCAGAGGAAAAACCTGACTTTCACCCTCAATGCTGATTGTGATCCAACTTTGGTCAAGTCAGCTTTTAATATGCTTATATGACATGCCCTTCAGCTCAACTCCCAGTCATGTTGTATACTGTGTTGTGTAAAATGTAGAAGAAACTTGGCAGAAATATATTCTGACAGATAATTGATAGTTCGAGTCTAGAACATTATGAAAGGAAGCAGGTGACTCTCTGTTGGACTGGAAGTAGGGAAAACATTGAGAGCACTTTTGCTTCTGAGTGCCCAGCCTAGTGATGTTTAAAAGCCCTGACCTTTTTACTCTTAGGGACATTCTGGTGATGAGTGGTTTGGATCTAGTACACCCTCCTGTCCTATAGCTGGTCATTTCTGGCAGCCCACCATAATGTTAGCTGGCTCAGTAGAACCACTTTCTGAGTCTTTAGTTATATTGTTTATATTTTTATGGTTGCTTTTGCATTGATATTCATAACCTGAGCTTAAGTGAAAATAGAACATCTAGGATTTTTTAAGACAGAGTATAAGAAAAATCTGTCCTAGACTGAAAATTCACCTTAATCTCTTTTTTAATAATGATTGTATCTGATTTTTTGATCTGTTGTTCTGATTTGTTGATCTGTTATTTCAGTTTTTCTTTCCAAGTGACTTTAAAATCAGGGAACAAACCTGTCCATCCTTGCTGTTACAAGGGTTTTTTGATTTTCCACTAGCAGTATGACATTTCAAAAACGTTTCTTAGGCTGTCTTGGAGATGGGGCTTACAACCATGTGGACTCCTGGACAACTTTTGAGTGTATCATGCCCAAGGTCATGTGAGATAGCTTGTTGTGTGTTTTCTGTTTCACTGGGATCAGTAACTGCTCACCATTTTTTTTTAATTTTTAAATAAAAAATTTACACATGGATCAGTTCACTTTCCTGATGGTTCCTAAGTGATGCCACTGTATTGCTTTCTGCTGTTAGAAAGCTGTCCTTTAAATAGTTAATGCTCTCTTAATTGCAACGACTGCTTGCAATCACGGATGAGTGCCTGTCACTGAGTAGAGGATTCAAAAAAGAACAGCTATTGCCTTCAGTTCTTTCATTTGTGAAGTATACATAAATATTAACACTTGCAGCTTCTTTTGGTTTCTGAATTGTGTATTGGCCCAATTCCTTTGCTGCCTTGTCTTTGGGAAGAGTATCAAGATTTAGTAAGGACCCAGAGTACACTGCTAGTCAAAAAGTAAATAGGAAGTCTGCAAAACATTTATTTTGAAGATGTCATGTGCTTGTTGGGGAAAGAACGCTCCATGGAAAAGAATTATACACAATAAACGTTGTTTACCATAAGTTTAAAAGTGTAAAATTATAGAAATAATAACTCATCTGTCATGTGAATATAAACACTGTTATGTTTAAAATTTTCTTGAGGTATTTGCTAGGGCAGTTCAGTGAGCATTGATAACTTTTTTAATGTATAACTTAGGGGGGAATTTGCTTATCAATTAAGTAGTCTTGAAAATTGGTAGCAGTAGTGAAAACATATCCAGTCTCAAGTGCTGGTTAATGAAGGCTTGTATAGCATACAGTTTCTTGGCAGTTCTTCAGTCCCCTGTGCAGTTTGTAGAGGGAAAACTGTTTGATCCCCTGCGCTTCTCTGACCTGAGTGTGAAGCAATCAGGATCTCATCTGAGCATTTGGCAGCTGTAGGAGAACAGTTGGGTAAACTCTGTTGACTGGCAACAGGCTACAGAGACTCAAAAAACTCCTTAGTGAAAGGAAGAGCTGGGAGGGTAAAGGATGGGACTGAGAACTATGATGGAGTAGCTGGATGACAGTGCGAAGATGGCAGTGAAGACTGGAGAGTGCTTAATTGGAGTGCAAGAAGGCACTGTGGTTTTTATGGAGAAATACTGTGGTAGACTCTAATAGACCTGTCTTCTGGATCCTAGATTTATGTTGTGATGTAAATGATAAGATGTGACACTGCTTGATAGACTTTTTGTAATAATGGATTTTTCCTGTTTGGTTTTCTATAGCTTTCGTATAACAAGGTTGGCATTTTTCAACAGGTAATCTTAGGTTCTCTCTCCATGCAATACAGAGAAAGGAAAAGTCCTTACTCTGAACTTTTGGAGGAACCTGGTTCCATTGCCTATAGAGGGAGCCTAGCACAGTCAAACTTGAGTTAGCTTTTCTGAGTTTTCCCTTCTAGTGAAAGAACTAAAGTTAAACTTACATAGTCACCATGTTCAAATATCCTGAGGCTGCAAATAAGTGTTTCAAACATTCAAGGCCTTTCAATTTTGCCAGCTTCTCTAAAGAATAGTTTCACTTTTAAATATAAATTAAACATGCATGAATCTAGTCTGTTCTACTTCAGTTTTCCTATGTAGAAGCAGTTATTAGGAGAATGTGAGAATGCATGCACTTAATTAACTTGATGTACTCATAAGAATTTAGTAGAGTTGAAGTCTGGTGTACTGGGGTCTGAACTGACTCATAAGGCCAGAATGAGGTCTTGAAGTTGTGCTAAGAATATGAAATACCAGCTAATTGCTCAGTTCTTATCATATAAGGCATTGCTAGAGAAGTTGTCAAAAACCCAGCTAATAATATAAGTCTATTTCAATGCCTGCTTGTGTGCAGTTTCGATATTTCCATTGCAAAAAGAATATAACAGAACTAGAAACTAAAGGTGTGGAATGGTTTATGCATGTGAAGCAATATTCAGGCTTAAAAAGATAATGGGGATGATTTGGAATGGGGAGGTAAGAGAGTGAGAGGTTTGCAAAATTCTGGACATGTGAAAAATGTAAATTGGGAATTGATTGTTCTAGTACAAAAGCTGAGGGCATCAAAAGAAATAATTGAGAAATAGTAAAATATAGAGCTCCTGGCTACAGGGCATTGTGGATACTATGTGTTTGTGGAATTACAACAGTGTTGGACAAAGTCATAGATGAAAAACCTATCCAAGGTCACTATGAAAAACGAAATCCCTTTTGTTGCAGAAGGTCCCTGAGCAAAGATTAGCAGGGGCTGAGAGTGTTACAGGGAAGAGCCATTGTATACCTATCCTTTCTTAAATTCTTCACTAACCACTTAGACAACCGTCTTGGACAAACTGTGGAGTTATGCACATTTTCCTCTGATCCAGTGTGATTAGTTCTTGTTCAGCGTAACCCTTGCGTTTTTTTTTAAAGTAATGTCCAAAAGAGAAAGGTGGTAGTAGGTAGGTAGTAACTCTGCAGTCTGACATAGCTGTTGAACTACTTCTGCAGTAATGGAAAACTGCTGTTAGATTTCCTCCTAAACCTTTTCTCTGCAGACTGAACAAGCCCAGTTATCTTAGTCTTTCCCCACATCTTCTATGCTCCAGCCCTCTAACTGTCTTAGTAGCCCTTCCTGGGACTTGAATATGTATTGATATCTCAGATGGAGGAGCGAAGCTGGATGTGAGCTCAACATTCCTGATTAGAGGAAACGGATCTTCTCCCTTGATCCCCTCTATGGTAAGTTTGTCGCTGCAAGGATGTATTGCTGCCTCTTGTTCAGCTTGTCCATCAGGATCCCCAAGTTCTTTCTTTTGGGTTGCCACCTAGACAGTTGGTCCCCAGCTTCTCTTGATATATGGGGTTATATTCCATACCAGATGTAAGTCATTGCTTTTGTCTTCTTTGAATATCAGGAGATGTGTGTCAAGCCATTTCTCTGTCTTTTGAGATCCTTTTGAAAGGCAGCCCTTCCATTTAATGCATCAGTTGCCCTCAGTCATCTCCCATCATCCTCAGTCTTACTGAAGGTGCAGCCTGTCCCATTATCCAAGCCATTGAAGATAGTAAACCATATTGAGTTTCACTGAATGCCACTCAACTGGCTGCCAGCGAGGTGTGGAGTCAGTAATTACTAACTTTGAACGTGACAACCAGTTTTTCACTTGCCTTCTAACCGACCTATCTGCTTTTGAGTACTTGCTGCTTCTCCCAGCATGATGCTTTGGAAGCTCCTTATAATATTGGGGCCTGGGAGAGAGAGAAGCTAAACCATTTCGTGCCAAACAGTCTTGGGATTTTAAAAAGTGCCATAACTGGAGATGTTTTCTCCTGTTGCAGAGGCTGCAGGATACATAATGGGTGAACTCCAATGTCTTAGCCACTCTAGGGACAAAATGAGGAACTGGTGGTAAAATTTCATCTGGCAAAGGTTCTTTGTTGTGAAATGCTGTGATGGGACTTGCTCTTGAAAAACGGGAACTTCCTGTTACTGACTGAGAAGTGTTCTTTGCCTCTCTCTGGTTCTGGGTGGATGCTGTGTAATCTGTCTGTCTGCAACTTCGGAAAGACAACTTCCCTGAAATTTTTTAAGCGTAGTTTTCCACTTTGAGAAAAATTTTGAAGAAGACAGTGTCCTCTGTGAGGTGCTTGCAGGAGAATTGCAGGAACTTGCATTTTCACAGTTTATCTGAGTTTGCAGGAAGGATTGTAGAATACCCTGTGAAATCTTTCATAATTTGTTCACAGGGTAACTGCATAAAACTGTGCAGCATACACGGCAGCAGTAATGTTAGATACATGAAGATCTGAAACCACATAAAGAGCGTGGGCACAAAGAGCTCACCAGCATCTTCCTGCTGATTCAGTCTCATTGTAAGTCTGTAGGGTGGAAGAGGACCCTTTGCCTGCAAAGATAGTGAGGTATGAGCTGTCTTGATCTCAGTGGGGGTTTGTTTATGTTCTGAAACCTTTTAAGTCTTAGTGTTCTGTTAGTAGTTGCTTGATCAGACACATTTAGTTAATATTCATGTGGCAGTCTCCAATGCTTTGGCCTAGATAACACATCTTACTGCTAATAAGGATTGTTAAAACCAGCTATCATATAATGAAACTGATACTGAAACAGCTCTGTCCTGTTTGTTGCTAAAGAAAAAGATAAAATTTAGATCATGCCTTGTTTTTGATTAACTAAATCCAGTATTGGCAAATAATGGGTTTGAAGGCACGTCATGATGTTGAGCTGGGTATTTCTGCCTCCTTTAGCATTCTTGCTGTTCAGAGAACAATTTTAGTTTTCTTTCCTCTTTCAGCTCTGAATGTGTTTTTGCTTTATTCAGTCATTTTGGACAGCTCTTCCAGTTGATGTGGCAGATAGAGGTGTGTGCATGTAGTGGAATCTGAAAATGTTGCTTGTGTATAGCTGATTTAAGCCATTTACATAATTTGTCTAAAATAGGACCTTAAACTTGTGATCATCTAATAGTTTCCTTTCTATCTTTTCCTCAAGTTTGAGAAACTTCCACTGAGGAGGAACAAGAGAGAATCTGTGACTGATAAATTCAGTAGTGATGAGCATTTGTGGCCTAATTTCAACATGCCTTAGACATCTTCTCATTATTGTGTTCCCAGATGTTCATAACCACCATGTTTTAGTTTCATTTGGGAGCCACTGAGGTAAAACAATTTGGAGACAATTTTCTAATTTTTAAACCAGACTTGCACTGGTTTGCTTTTTGTTCTCATTTGTATGAACCTTTCCAGCTAATCCATAGCTGTGATTTTCTGTAGTATTAGTTCAAAATAGTTTCCTCCAAATATAGGAAGTTAAGACAGCAAGTTGAACTTTAAGATGGGGTGGGTTTTTTTATTTGTATTGTATAACTTCCTCAAACTGCATTTGTCCTGATATTCTTGATTTGGCAGCGTGTGGCTTAGCTAGCATATAATTAGATATTATACTTGCTAACTTTCAGTTGGTTTTGTGATTATGTGAAACAGTAGCAATAGGAAAGGCACCTGCCTTGCTACAAATGAGGACAACTGATACATATGGGGTTTTCTAATCCCAGGTACTTGTGAAAACTGTGTGAGAAGAATCTGGGTAAGGTTGCAAGAAGCGTTTTTGCCTCTAATGGAAATGATAGTTTTGCTGTCAGCCAACTCGGCCTTTTCTTGCGTTTTTAGATTCTCTTGCCTTTAAAACAGCTTGATGTTCAAATCTTATGATACAAAGTTAATGGAATAGAAGGGCTTTTGATCTCCTGAAACTTCATTTAGTTTCCCAGGCTTGCAGTGTTTTGAAATGAGTACTGAGATACTGTTTGGATATTCTAGTTTAAATTGGAAATGCAGAAACTGGTATTGGTGCATCAGTTCTGCTGAGCTGATGGGATTTCTGTTTCTCCAAAAATATTATTTTAATTCCTAATCTAAAGACCTAACAGCATTCATAGATCAAAGTTATAAATGTTCCTTTAGATATTTGACTGGACTTGGATCTTAGCATTATGGAGTTAGTGTTGTAATGTGTGTGTTTACCACTCTCACTTTATAGCTGCAGATAAAAGTGTTAGCGTACTGTAATTTAGAAACTATTTGGGGTTTTTGCTGCACACTAGGAGATTCTTGTCAAGAGAATTACTGACTTTGATATGTTTTAGTGCCATTCCTGGCTAGCAGTTTTCGAGGTGAATTAACTTTTTTCAATAATACAAAAGATAAGGGTGTTACTGTTAACATTAACCTATATCTCTTCATGATGATGGCCACGCATATTCAGGTGACAGCCACTTTCTCTTAAGCTCTAAAGCTTTGAGGCTCAATCTGCTTATAGCAGAGAAACAGAGACAAACTTTTTCATTCTTTTACGTCTTGAAATGTAAAGCTAATTCTCTAATTAGTTTGGTCCATCTTAATGCCTGCAGTCATGGGGGTACAATAGATGCTGCTTAGACTGTTATGAATTCTCCAAACAAGTTTGTTTTCTGTAATGTTTTTGAAGGTCAGGTTTTGATCACAGGAAATTGCCAATCTCTGTTCTGTATTCTTAGAAACAAAGAAGGTGGAGGGTAAATGTTCCTTTTCTCAGATTCTTAATTTCTGCAAGCTGATGTTTATTTACTTTTATTTTAAGTTTTCAGTTTGCTAGTTCTAAGGTTGTTGTAGATGACATACCATAATGTAGTATGCTATAGGGTTTGCACTTCTAGCGTGCTAGCAGCCTGCTAGGTTTCCTTACAGGTACTGACAAAAGGCTTAATGACCTTTTCTTGTAAGTTGTTTTGGTTTCAGTCCTAAACAAATAGGCCGGAGATTTTGGGAGAAGCTATGATCCACCTGTGCCAAGACTGAAAAGCAAAATCATTAAAAACTTTGAATGACTATTTCTCCTTCCACCACTCAAAATAAATTACAGCTGAAGGAATTATGGCTAAAATGAGAGTAACAGCTGGATTTTGATGATCAGGCTTAAGTAATTTGGTGAGTTCCTGTGAAACTTTTGAACTGTGGTTTGTGAAGATGCAGATCACTACATATTGCTAGTAAACTTAGCCAGGCTGGACAGGCAGTATATAATGTTAGAGTGCCACCAGTACATTTTTCAAAGGGTATTGGTTGGAGTCCTTTGGCAGATTGTTGAACATTGATCCTGAGTTAGAAAGGACGCATCTGACAATACTTTGAGAATGATTTAGCTTTTCTAGGCATTTCTTTTACTGTGGTTACTTCTTAATGGTGACTTCTAAATTCTTCAGTTTCCTGGTTCTCAGTCTACTACTATAATGATATGGCCAACCATAAGTAGACTGTTTTATAGTTTGTGACTATTGTTTGTGAACCACCTTGAAATGTATTTTGTGAACTTCAAAAATTAAACTCCTTTTTGCAAAACAGCTTGTCAGCAGCTCAGAGGCTACTCAAAGTGTAAACCAGTCAGTTGCAGAATGTGTTTCTCTGGGTTTTGGAACAATATTAAATATTGATTGAATAATTTCCTTGAAGCTCCATCGACTTAGCCTAAGGGAGCTTGATTTGTTTTTATGTGCTTCAAATAAAGTGCAGCTGTAAATAATTTTCTAGAGATAATTTGGCTAAAGTCTTTCTGTAAATGTAACCAACAAAATATATACCAAGACAGTGAAAATCATAGCTGTTAGGCACAATTTCTTGTGCTGTAGTTATAACTTCTTGTTATAACTAAATATTATGCTGATTGGGCATGTTATCTGCCTCTTTAGTAATCTTCATTGGCTTCTAAGGATTTGGACTACTTACTTAGAGGATATTAGCCTTTTGCTGGTTTAGACATGAGATTTCACTGCAGAAATCATAAAATAAGAATGGTCTAGCCTGGAAAACCACAAGGACTGGGGCCCCTACAAACTGCTGAACTCCTAGTCATAGGGCATGAGCAGCTTGACAGGAAATAAGGCAAGTGCAAAAGAAAGTGTTATGGTGTTGGCACTGCCAGAAAGGGTGAGCTGCTTTTCCCATTTTCTCTGGGAAAGAGGAGAAGTAATGGGTTAAAGAAAGCATCCTGTAGTGATCCATCACTTGGATCACACTGGATAGACCATCAGAATCTCCTGAGGTTTCTAGTTTAGTGCATGAGATACCTTTCAGTTTATTTACATAACAGTTTCCAGTGCGTTGTTGAAATTAATACTTTTAAAGATGTTACAACTTGTATTTGAATTTTTGTAAAACCTGTTATTTTCCTGTAGAATAACTTACTTCCTTGTCTGCAGCTGTGTTGTCTGTAGAAAGTCTCGTGTGAGGAACTCAAATGTATTGGCAAAAACGCAGTTTGAAACTAGTTGATTTGCCATTCAGAGAATGCTTTTCTGACGAGGAAGAACTAAAGACTTCACAACTGTCAAGTGATTCCAGAGCTCTTGAAGTGTTTCTGACTGTTATAGCAATGATTACAATTGCAGTATCCTTAATGCAGGCAAAGGGATATAGCCTGTATTTTGAGATTATATGAGTCATTGTTTCAAAAATTTTGGTGAGAAGGGCACCAGAAAACTGTTCTTGACCTACATTTTTGAGAGAGGATACCACAAATGTAATGTGGTCAGATTCATGTGCCCTATTACTTCCAGAAGTTTTTATTTCCATTTAACTATATCAAAACATGAAGATGAGAGAATTACATAGCTGTCCTTACCTGGATAATTTACTGCATTCTAGCTACCGAAATGGTGATTTTTAATTATTTACAATAAAAATGGTATCCTGAAAACAGGGACGGGACATGATTAATGCAAAATTTAATGGAACGCCTGTTCCTGTGCAACAAGAAGACATCTATGTTGACAATCCAGCAATTTCAGCTTTGCCCTTTGGAGAATGTGTCCATATACTTATAACTTACATACATTCCACTTCTATAGCCGCAGGTCACACTTTATGTGAATTAAAGCAGGTGGCCTTCTATACAGGTAGCATATTACATGGATTGCAGTTTTACAATCCATCCAGCCTTAGACACATATATAATAATAATAATAGCATTAGTATTATTATTTCTGAGGATAATATCCATTGGCACAGCCTTTCCTTATTTGTCTGCTGACAGTCTTCCTCCACCCCCAGCAGACTTCTCAAACCTGTTACTGATATCACGTGTGCAGCACTGAGCAGAAATAAGCTACCTTAGTGTCTCAAGGAACACATTAACATTGGTACATGTTACGTGCTGTACTTAGTTTTCAGAAGTTTGAGTACTGTTTTGCTTGATGAAATGGTGCCTTAATGGTAGTTCAGCAACTGTGTCTTAGTTTTTGTGCTGATTTGTACAATTTAATTCTTATTATTGACTGTCAGCTAATATCAAGTGTACCAGGCATCTGCATTAGGCTTGAAAACACTAGTTTAGGCCTCGTGGTAGGAGCAGGACTTGAATAATGGCTTCCATTGTAGGAATAAAATGGTTGGAGTTGTTGATGGGGTGTACAGATTTTGGTAGTTTGTTTTTTAATGTAGGAAATAAAAGTTTGGTGAAAGTTGTGATAGCTGAAATGTTAGGTTTTTATTGTCTCAAGCCGTAAAGATCTTGGCAAAGTGTTACATCGCTTTCCAGAACAGGTATTAAAGGTCTCTTATATAAAAACTGTTTTCTAATTGGATCTTGCTTTTTGTCTTTCCCTTTATAGCTAAACCAGGTGGACGGGTGAAATGTCAGTATATTTCTGCTGTGGATAAAGTGATCTTTGTGGATGATTATGCAGTAGGATGTAGGAAAGATCTCAATGGCATCTTACTGTTAGACACAGCTCTGCAAACGCCTGTTTCAAAACAAGATGATGTGGTTCAGCTTGAATTGCCGGTTACAGAGGTAAGATGTGGAGAGGGGAAAAAAAACCCCGAGGTATGTAAATAACTCTGTCAGAAATACTGAAACTAGACATTTGAAACCCCAAGTTTCTAGGGTAATATTAACAGCATGTAATGGAAAAGTTTCTTAGTTATTAGCTGTCATAAGGCCATAGCTTTTTGCAGTTACCTGTATCTCAAACAAGTAAGAGTGTGCCTCAAGAACACATTATTTCAGATGAAAGAACTTCTTAGTGACTAGAGATAAGGACATGTTTCCTGAGCTTTGTCTGTGCTTGAGTATGGAATCTACATGCACTCCTAGAAGTCAGTCTGTTGGGTATCCTTGATTTTTTTTTGGTTTGATTCAGTTTGATTTTTTGGTTAATTTGTTTTGTTTTGGTTTGGTTTGGTTTTTTTTTGGTATAGGCTTTCAGGGAAAGGAAGACAATTAAAATCGGCTAATATGGTGTTTCTACACATGAAAAATTAGTGCTGGAATGTAAATTTTCTAGCTATGTCAGCTGGCCTAACAAAAGACTTTTCTCCCTGTAAACCTGGCTTCCCTTTTAGCTGTAATGTGATACTCCCTGGTTTGAGCATTTAGTATCACTTCAAGAGAAGCTAATGTAGACATTTCTGCTTAGAGCGTAATGCTTAGGATTTTGTTGCATTCAGCATTGTTGTAAAATATTTATGTGCTCTTGGAATATTGAATAACAGGCACTTATGGTACAAGAATGTGTGTTATATATGAGGTTTTTAACTACTTGTCTTGAGTAGGAGCAACAGCAATAGAATGTTGCTTCCTAGAGGTCTCTGAAGAGAGCTTTCCAGGTTCCTCGGGCTTGCTACCACTGGCATCTTTTTTACACTGTTAGTGCGTTACTAAAGAAACTTGGTATGTGTGGCTGAGTGCGAAGAAACTGGCAGAGGTCAGGGTTTCCTTTCATAAGTTCTGCTGTCACTGGTTTGCAGTCTCACATGGTTCAGTACAACCTCTAAGTTTGTATCAGTTTTGACTAAAGATTCTTTGCTTCTGAAGAGTTTACAGACCCTTATTTCAAGGTTATCATACAGCAGTTCTCTGTAAAGGTCCTTCTTGTTTAAAATAATTTGGAAATTATAGTTCAGTAGGAATAGATTTGGGAAGTTCATGGCCAAATCAGTGAGACAGGAAGCAAAACATTAGCTGTCTTCAGTTCTTTTAATTTTAAAGAGGAGGCAGCCCAGGCCTTGGAAAAATTTAGTAAATATTAAGCAAATATCATACAAACGCACCAGCCCATCTCTTTCACCCTAAAAAGGTCAGGAACTTTTATCCAGGCAAGAGTGGGGTTTTTTTGTTTGTCTCTAGAACTGTTCTGTGAATTTGTTAATTTAAATAATCTTTTAATATGTTTGATCTGCTGGTAATGCAATGCATCTTTATGCATTTTTAATTGGCAGCACTGAGAAGTTATGGAGCAACCTCTGTGCTGTTTTCAAGTCCCCACAGAACACTGTAAATTTAGGAACTTCCACAATCTATCTCTTATTCTTCTGTCATCCGCAAGAAATTTGGAAAGTATGAGATGCCACAAGAATTGTAATTGTCTTTTTATTGAAATCTGAGAAACAGATACAGCCCTAGCTACGGGACTGGTTTGCCTTATTTCTGTCTTTCTTTCCCTGAACTCCTCAAGGGTATAACCAAGGGGCCATTTGATCCATTCTGTTTGGAACAGTGTGTGACTGGCTGGCTGTTGTCCTCAGGGAAATATTTCCCTGTGTTTGTAACTTGAAAAAAATTCCTATATTATTTTTCAGTAGTTAACCCACCTAACAGCAGATATAGAATACTCTGTGCTTTGCACATAAAGCTTAACTTTAAATCTTACCTGTCAACACGAAGTTAGCAGACAGAGGAATAAGCTGGAAACGAATGAGACTTGGAAGAAAAAGTCTATAAATGGATGTTTATAGCATTCTTTTTTAGCTGCATTATTTCTGAGTTTTAAGAGTTTGTAGTTTCTAAACTAGCCCGGGTTTTTTCTGCCTCACTTTTCAGCTTCCTTGTATTAGCATTGTAAGTAATTTACCTCTAATTTTGTTGCACTGTTGTTCCACTGTCATCTAGCTTTTTGAAGATGCAAAGCTACTCAGGGAAATGTCACTTTTTGTCGCAGAAAAATGCTCTCACTTTTTGTCTGTAAAGCTGAATGAATCCTTTTGAAGAGAAAGCATTGAGCAATACATGTCTCCTTATTGCTTGTCTTTAATATGTCTTCAGTTATTGTTGTTTATATGATTGACTTGTTTAACATTTGGTAATATTGCCCTTGAGGGAACTTGTAGTAATTACTGTCATTATTGCTGAAGTTTGTCTATTGATTTGCCTACAAAATAAAATTTGGAACTTTGGGTCTTTTATGGGAATTATGCTGATATAATATATGATAAAGTAGGATATGACAAAGGTCATTTCCTGAAGTAATGACACAGGATGTAATTCCTGTCTGTAGTTGTGGATGCTAACTTTTCTCACACATCTGCATTTTAGGCTCAGCAGCTGTTATCTGCTTGCATAGAAAAAGTAGATGTTTCTAGCACAGAGGGATACGACTTGTTCATCACGCAACTGAAGGATGGTTTAAAAAATACCTCACATGAAACAGCAGCAAATCATAAAGTTGCAAAGGTAAGAAATTGTCTCTGTACTGTCCAAATGGATTCCCAAGTCTAATCTGTGTGTCTACCATTATTGAAACATACAAAATGTTTGATTTAGTGTGGTGGATTTTGTTTGAAGACAGTAGAATATATTATGTTTCTTAGTTCCTCTGTATGAAGCTTCACTTGTTAGGAGAACAAACAAGGTTAGTTTCTTGCAGATAAAGTCAACTAATGAACCCAACTGAGCTTAAAATCTGAAATTACTGACTTTCCTTGCATTGTGTATGTGTTGGTTTTGTCTATCTGTTGCTGTATTACTTCTTGATATCATGGGAGTATGGAAGACATGCTTTTGTTTTTGGTTTTGACACTTTTGTGATCTGTTTGTTGTTTAGATGTTACAATTTTAAAACTCAAAACACTTCTTTTCTTAATTTAGTGGGCAACGGTTACGTTCCACCTTCCTCATCATGTTTTGAAGTCTGTCGCCAGTGCCATTGTAAATGAACTCAAGAAGATAAATCAAAATATTGCTGCCTTACCTGTAGCATCCTCTGTGATGGATAGGTTATCTTACCTCTTACCCAGCGCACGACCAGAACTTGGTGTGGGACCTGGTCGATCTGTGGACAGGTATATTAAGACAAAATAAGTGATTACTTTGACCCCTTATTTGTATCAAAATAAGCTCTTAGATGACTTTATTTGCCAAAGGAATTAGTCATGTTCTGTATTTTGTTGCTCTTATGCATACAGTTAATTAACTGTTTAATGCACAATGTGCCATACATATTACTAAACTTAGCGAAGCCTTTATGGATGCCACAAGCCTATTTGGGTTTCAACTTTATTGCCAGGCAAATTGAATTCACTTCACTCTTAAATCCAGCATATACTTTCAGAAAGGTAACAATTGCAGCCTTAAATACAGCTTTGCAGAGCATATATATGCTACTTCGGAACCTGCTAGTCACCTGCTAAGTGTTTGGAGTCAGAGAAAGTTTTACCTGAAATTGTTGCTTCATCTCTTTCTAATCCAAGTTATAATGTATAAACAAGCAAGGAACCCATTATTTTAACCTTCATAAGCTAAGACTAATTAGAATAGTGATAAATCTTCTAAATCTATAAATTAATTCCTTCGTGAAAGTTTCTATGCAAATATTATTTTGCAAGCACATTATCATTTCTTACTACTCAAACAATTTACTGAAATTGATTTCATCTCTTACTTCCCCTTCCCAAGCCTCCAGATCTACCTGTACCTTGCCATATTGTATTTTGATTAGAGCTCTCCAAGATCTGTCTCTTAAGGTGGTATAATGTCAAGTTAAGACAGCCCTTATGTGGGTGTTGCTAGAATAGATTACTTCCTTGGCAGGAATATACCCATTCTCTTATAAAACAGCAAAAATCTTCTTAAACTGAGGGGCAGAAACATGAAATGAGGCACCTATCCATCTAACAGCACTAGTTTTTGGAATGATACTGGAGAACAAAATTCTGTGAAGGGAAAAGAAAAACTGATACTCATTTCTTATGTACTCTTGCAGACAAGGGACATGAAGGTCTGTAGCTGTTGAGTTGCAGAGGGGTTCATGTTTTGTGACTTAGTTTGCAATTTTTAAGTATTATAGTATGTGGTGAATGAGTAATGTTGGGGAGGTTTGTACCATGTATTCAATTAAGCCTAAAGCCTAAAATATCACTTTAGAGTGTTTTTAAATGTGCATATTCGTATCTGTTCAACTAATACACCCAAATTTTTGCAGTAGTTGTCATGTTAAAAAAAACCCCAATTCTCTAGTTCTGTTGGGCTAGATTCTCCATCTGCCTTAGATGCAGCCTGGCTTTGGGTATCTAATGTTATTCTGCAGTTAGACCAAATAGGCTACCTGGAATCTTATTTTATTAATCTTGCTTTTAAAGCCTGTAGATTGCTGTATTGCTTTTGGTCTTTTTCTGGGGTTGTACTTTGGGCACTCGAGGGAAGTTCGTAACTTTTCAGTAATGGTTAATTATATTTTGAAATATAAGTTGTAGTTAATTATCTCTGGTATTTCTAACAGTTACTAAAACATTGAAAGTATCTCATAAACTAAATTAATTTCCTAAATTAAAAAAGTTTATTTTTTTATTTTTAAGTGTCAATTTTGGATAATGTAGAATTTTTCACCTTTCTAGGTCTTTGATGTATAGTGAAGCTAACAGACGGGAGACATTCACTTCATGGCCTCATGTGGGTTATCGGTGGGCACAGCCAGATCCTATGGCTCAAGCTGGGTTCTATCACCAGGTAAAAGGTTCAGTTGTTCTTAGTATTTGTTCCTGAGGTGAAGGTCTGAGGGGGCAGGGGAAAAAAGGTGTGGGTTCTTTGCTGTTTTTTTTTTGATGGATTCCTTCAGTGATGCATAAACCATAAAAACTTTGTCATCCAGCGCCTTTTGCTTTTTAAGCTTCAGAGTTTTTTAATGCCTTGAGATTGCCTCTCTTTTTTGTACAGAGCACAGAAAACACTGTTCTGAATTTCAGCATATAAAACATCTCTAAATATCAGATTGATCTGAGTTAAACAACAATTATAGAGATGAAGTTGGTTATGTCGAATCTCTTTCTCCTTGTTAGATTGTTGAGTAAACATCCTTTTTATATTACAAGTAAAGCAAAAAAAGCAATAAGCTTGACATTGGAGTTCTCTAACCATGCTTTCTTAGTAGAACTTACACTGTATTATAACAAAGGTCCTAGATCACATTAAATTGTTAGGCTTAGTGAATAAATACAACCTCAACACTTTATTCCACTACCTTTGCTTATTTCTATTTTTCATTCTTTGAAATTATTTCTACTGTAAAAAAAATAATTATGGTATGGATTTAGATAATGACAGGTGGGCAGTGCCTATCATTTGACAGCAATGTTGTCTGCCTCACGTCAACTACAAAGCCTGATAGGTGCAAGTGGATAAAGATTTTGGAGGATTTCTTAAACTTGTACAGGAGGAGAAATGCAGGAAATTCATATATTGGAATTGTGTCTGCATATTCCCAAGCATGTCTTGAAATGAGATCATGAGAATGCTAAATGTTAGGAGATTGGAAATTTCCATTGTTTTTCCTCAGTTATTTCTGCTAGTAACAACTGTTCTTTGCATAGGAGTAATAGAGAATACTTTTATGTCCTAGGAGATTGGAAGGAATATTTTTTAACCTGTATTTATCCAAGCATGCAGAGGTACACTTATTCTGCTGCAGTTCTAACTTTTGAACCTTGTGAACTTTTTCCAAACTAAAAAAAGTCAGTTCTGTTCTATGTTGGTGGTTTTTATGCAGTTACTTGCATGGATGTTGGCTCTGAATCCCTTCTATAGTAATGTAGTGTATCCTTTTTTATTTAATGTGAAATACTGCCACTTGATAGTACATAATTTTGACCTTTTATATGTTTGATGTGGTGCTTTACTATGTCACTAGCAGAAAAGACTTGATCACTTAGTTAAAGTGTTCCATAGTACATAGATGTATAAATTTCAAGTGTTTCTTCTTATTTTCATAGCCTGCTTCATCAGGAGATGACAGAGCCATGTGCTTTACCTGTAGTGTGTGCTTGGTGTGCTGGGAACCTACAGATGAACCTTGGTAAGTTTAATGATGTTTGAAGTAAACGTAATTTTGTGCTGAAGAGGTTGGAAATCCTTGAAGGACAAAAATCAACATTATCTCGATGGGATTTCTGCTGAGTTTAGGGCATGTCATTGACAAGAATGGGTTTCCAAAATGATACCATGGAACAAATCACAAAATGGTTTGCAGTAGTAGGTCAAATTTCTGTATAATACTAAACCCAAAAAATGGTAGTTGGTTTTATTTCTTAAAATTGATTTGCTCTTTGATTTCGAATTGTTCCATGAAACAATTTGCAGGGATCTAAACTCAATCTTCTATATGATTGTGACTAGATCACGTCTCTTTTCAAGTCCATAAACTCCAATGGCTTTGCAGTGCATGTTTGCCTTTTATGTAAAGTTGCAACATCCACTACTAGTTTCCCAAATCATAAAATTGTGCGTAGTGACAGAAATGCAGGAATTTATATTGATTGAAGAGTTCTTAACATAATTTTTGTCTTGATTATTTAGTAATTTATAATTGTTACTTGAACACATCAGATTCCTGACCTTTTGGAAACCTTTCCTTTATAATATTGTCTTCAAAGTCTTTGTCTGCTCCTTTCCCTTGTGACATAACGTTTACAGACATTTTGTAATTGTGTAATTGTTCTTTCATGTCTCTGCTTTAGTTGTATATTGAAATTAGGGCTTTCTTCATGCTTCTTCATCAATGTGTCATTCAGGACTGTTTTCAGTTTTCATTTTTGTAACTGTGAATGTAGAACTAAAGGTAAAACATTGCTTCTAAAGTTACTTATGATATCTTGCTCATAAAATTGGAATTCTAACGTACATTCTGTAGAATTTAATCTGTGCTTTACTTCATGAGGACATGATAGGCTCCTGCCTATAGAATAATTATGTTTGTTTACTGGACTACTTATATTAATAGCACTGTGTGTAGATTCATCCATTTGAATATGAATGTGCATTGAGTGATCAAAGGCTTTAATACAGTCTGCTCTTGAGAATCAGCAGGGAAAGCTGTGTTAGTAGCTTCAGAAGTCTCTTGTATGGTTGACTGCAATACAGTTCAAACAGTTAATTTTCAGCTTTACTTCTAGGGCTGAGCTTGTATATGATGTGTGTATTTTTCACAGCAAGAAATCAATATTTGCTCTCTTTGTTTTTAATGCGAAAAGGTCTGAACATGAGAGACATTCCCCAAACTGCCCATTTGTCAAGGGTGAGCACACTCAGAATGTACCTCTTTCAGTCACACTGGCAACAAGTCCAGCACAATTTCCCTGCACAGATGGCACTGACAGAATAGCCTGCTTTGGATCTGGAAGTTGCCCTCATTTTCTAGCTGCTGCGACAAAACGAGGAAAGATCTGCATATGGGATGTTTCCAAACTTATGAAGGTATGCAATATAAACAATCAGTTTTTATTAATTATTTACTTATTAAGCATGTTTTGATTCAAATCAATTACCTCTTCTGTTTTCTGTTGTTTCTCAGGTCCACTTAAAATTTGAAATCAATGCATATGATCCAGCTATTGTGCAGCAACTTATGTTATCAGGAGAACAGAGCTCAGGGGTTGACTCAAGGAGACCAACACTAGCATGGTTAGAAGATTCATCTAGCTGCTCAGATATACCAAAATTAGAAGGAGACAGGTATGCCAATCTACAAAATTAGAAATAAAAAATGCTGCTGTGTAAGTGGTAAATACCATTTAGTTGTTATGCTTTGTGAAACAAAAGATTGGTAAACTTTTTTTTCGTGGACATAATATTTTTAGTCACTATATGTCTGTACACAATTCAACATTTGAAAAACAGTAGTCTAAATTTCTATTTTTAAAGCCAGTTTCCTGCTATTCCAGTTTGTATACTCCTCTAGCAGAGACATTGCAGATCTCATTGCTGCCCTGTGCTAGTGTTTCAGAGGCAGGTTGAAAAGAGAAAGGAATATAAGTTTTGGATCAGTTTTTGGATTTTTATTTTAGTTATGAATTATCCATTTCAGACTTTGAAAGTAAAGGCTACTCATGGACTTCTGGAACACACTTTCCTCTGGTTGCTTTTCTGTAATTTCTGCTTATGTCATTCTGAAAACAAGTTATGTGGATGTGCTAGGAATTTATACTTCATTGTGTGCCTTTAATACATATGTACATAGTCTATAAACAATTAGACAGTGCTGTTCCAAGCTTTTGGATAAGCTAGAGAGTATGCCAGTCCTCAGAAAGAGTCACATGAGAAAAAATGGTATTCTTTCATTTATGCTTCTTGCAGTCTCTTACTGGGAACTCCTTTCTCATATTGCCAAAACTCAAACAAAAGAGTGAATAATTGTTGAAAAATTCAGGATGGAAGGTATTTGGGGAAGTCTTGCTATTTTTCTGAATGTTTCTTCTTAAACTTTAGTATTACAGAAATTAACAGTGCTGCTTCATGCACAGGAAAGTAAATCTTTGAGTTTAAGCTTGGTGAGATATCTACAGTACTGCAGAGAAAATATGAAGCTCTTCTGAAGAGAGTATGTAGAAACATGGGCAACATCAGCAGGTGGGGCCTAACAGCTGCCTGGACTTCTGCTGTAGCTTTAGGGCTGTGAACTCCTTAAGAATTAAAGAATTAAACCAATTTTAAGAGCTGGATGATTGAAGGATAGTGCAATCATACTGCTCAGAACTAAGACATTTTACTTCAAAGTATTGAATTCTCTCTGTCATGTTGTGAAGTTGATCAGGTTTGGACCAAAAAAGATCTGTTTCTTGGATGTGAGGACGAAGCATCCAGTTTGTTGAAATTTGAGAATCTGACTTGGTACTGTGAGTAGTTATACCTGAAGCTGCAAAGGCATTACTATTCTTCCTGTGTGTAAGGAGCCTCTAATAGGAAATAATTTCTTATATTGGAAAAGCCAGATGCATAAATTATTAATATATTCTTAGAATTACTAAATGGCCTATTTCTCTTCAAGAGGTTTCTTGAACAGAATCCGCTTTTATCAAAAAAATGATTAATCTGGTAGTATTTTTAGAAGCAGTACACTGGCTTTCATTTTAATTGCATTTATGTCTGAATTGTAGGAAATAAAATAGTAGAATGAGGCAAACAGAAAGCTGGTCTACTGTTTTGATAATGGAGGAAAAAAGTCTATGTTTTTAGTGTCTGTGATGAACTGATCAGTGGTTCTACAGTGCCAACTAAAAGGAATGTCCAGTTATAATAAACATTGTTTTTTTACTATTTTTAAAAATAAATTAAATATAACCATGGAGTTACTGTATACATGGTGTCATTCATGCATTTATTTTTTTTTTCAGTGATGACCTACTGGAGGATTCAGACAGTGAAGAGCATTCCAGATCAGAATCTGTGACAGGTAGGTTATATCTGACCTATGTAATAGTTTAGAGGTCAAAGGGGAAATTGTTCTTCTCAGGCTTTTAAAAAAGGTTTGTCAAAACCAATGATATTGAATTCACCATATTAGAAAAAAGGAAAAGGATTTACTTTGAAAGCAATGCTAGTATTTAAGTCACTGTTTGTGTGGTGGAGAGATTACATACAGGAGGAAAGAAAAACCCTACTTTGTTGGTTAATAAATGTCTTATTTGACAACAATCATTGCTTATCTTGCTGTCAATAAAGCACACAATTCGAGATAAAAGAACTTGCTTAGAACAGGAACAAATTACAGCTGTACAAAACCCTTTAAGTTCAGGGGATTGCCAGAAAGAGTTCCTATATCTTGATTGTTTCCGTGGGGGTATGCACTTCAATAAAGTACTTCTCTTCCTGAATAAGTATTTCATATGGAAGCAGAACAGTGCTGTGCTTGATGTTCTTGTGTCATTTTCTTAGAGGTTTAATCAGAAATTTTGATGGGGGGAGGATTGCATGTTTATTTCCCATAATCCAGTTTAAGTCTTTGAGTAAGGATGATCAAGTGGGGAAAAAAAAGAGCATGAGATGTAAAGATTTTTTTTTTTTTCAACAAACAGCAATATGTGCAATATTATTCCTTTTTTTTTTTAAGCATACGTATTATGTTCAACATTTTTGCTTTAAAGGGCATACATCACAAAAAGAAACTATGGAAGTCAGCCTTGATATAACAGCTCTCAGCGTTCTTCAGCAACCTGAAAAACTTCAGTGGGAAATCGTTGCAAATGTTCTGGAAGACACGGTTAAGGATCTAGAAGAACTTGGAGCAAATCCCTGTTTGGCCAACTGTAAGAGTGAAAAGATGAAGGAAAAACATCTAGAACAACACAACATTCCTTTTCCTTGTTTGTTAGCTGGAGGTCTATTAACATACAAATCACCTGCTACCTCTCCTGTTAGCAGTAACTCTCAGAGATCACTGGATGGTTTAAGTAGGACTCGAGGTGAGAGTGTCTCGGAACAGGGATCAACTGACAATGAATCCTGCACTAATTCAGAACTGAATTCCCCTCTAGTAAGGAGGACTTTGCCTGTATTGTTGCTATACAGCATTAAGGAATCTGATGAAAAAGCAGGAAAACTCTTTTCACAGATGAACAATATTATGAGTAAAAGTATACATGATGATGGTTTCACAGTTCCACAGATCATTGAAATGGAGCTGGACAGTCAGGAACAATTGCTGTTACAGGATCCCCCTGTGACTTACATTCAGCAGTTTGCAGATGCTGCAGCCAACCTAACATCTCCGGACTCGGACAAGTGGAGCTCCATGGTTCCCAAGCCTGGGACTTTGGTTCAGTGCCTGCGTCTGCCAAAGTTTGCAGAGGAGGAGAACCTGTGTGTAGATTCAATCACACCTTGTGCAGATGGAGTTCATCTGTTAGTAGGACTGCGGACTTGTCCTGTCGAATCTCTGAGTGCAATAAATCAAGTAGAGGCCTTGAATAATTTAAATAAATTAAACTCGGCACTATGTAATAGAAGGAAGGGGGAACTAGAATCAAGTCTCGCTGTAGTGAATGGCACGAGTATTGATGTGATCCAGCATGAGTCACCAGCAGATGTACCAACTCCTTTAATAATTCAGCCTGAACAGAGAAGTGTTAGTGGTGGATACCTAGTGCTTTATAAGATGAATTATGCCACTAGAGTAGTTACTCTAGAGGAGGAACCAGTAAAAATCCAGCATATCAAAGACCCCCAAGACACAATTACCTCAATGATTTTGCTCCCACCAGACATATTGGATAATCGAGAGGACGACTGTGAGGAGCCTGTAGAGGAAATACAATTAACTTCTAAAAATGGCAGTGGGAGAGAAAGAAGATCTGAGATCTCTACTCTTGGACACCTGGTAATAACTACTCAGGGAGGATATGTAAAAATATTAGATCTTTCGAACTTTGAAATTCTAGCCAAAGTGGAGCCACCTAAAAAAGAGGGCACTGAGGAACCAGATATGTTTGTCTCTGTGATATACTGTTCGGGCACAGACAGATTATGTGCATGCACCAAAGGTAAGACTATTCTTTAATTTTTTTTTTAATTATTGATTTTACTGTATTTGGATTATATTATAGAATTGAGAACCAAAATTTCAGAACAGTAGTAGGCAAATTTTATTGAATTTACATAGAGTTTAATTCTGGTCTAGGAAGCATAGACTTGAGTTAATTCCTCATCTTAAACGTAGATTTTCATCTCTAGAATGGCAAGAATTCTTGCATGTGTCCAATGTATTGGTAAATTTGGCCTTGTAGAAGCACAGATTTTCTTAAGTCCAAACCAAATAAAAGTAGTTCTTGTAAGTAATTATTTCTGTGCTAAAGAAATCGCATTTCTGAAAGATGTCTCCTATCTGTAATTGATGATATTCAAGAGGATAGAGAAGATAATGCTTTTATACCTTATTCCAGTGGTCATTTGTATCTTCATTCAGGTAGCATGCTGCTGGTTCTGCTTCAGCTTTTTGCAGTTGGGATTGTACTTTCCTGAGTGTGAGAGCCAGATTATCCATGCAGGATTATTAAATCTTTTTTTTCAAATGAACACAAGACATTTTGGGGAAGGAGGTGCGGGTAGGAGGGGAGTGTAACTCAAGTTCAGGCAACAAATAGAAGTCCCTAAACCACCACAGAACTCCCACTTCCCTTGTGTCACATTGGACCAGAGGAAACAGCTCTACCTGTCATCCGAGTTCCTCCACACATCAGTGTTTTATTAGTTCTCCTGCAGTTGAATGCAGCTCTGGTGGAAATGCTTAGGCTCTCAGAGGGGCTAAGCTGATGGGATGATTCATACATTGCAGATTAATTCCCACCAATATCACGTTGAACTTTCTCTCTACTAGAAGAATTTACATCGATACCTTTCCTTCTTTGGAAATCACACTGATGACACAGTCATCCTATGAGTAGTTGTTAAATCAAATTTACCTGTTATTTCCAACAGATAAAGTCAAGCTTAGTGTAAAAATCTCAGTTTTGTTAAGGGCTCCATGTTTATCATTTACCTACCAAGAGTTTTAGAAGTGGAGATTTTAGATTTGCTTATCAAATACGAATGAAAATATTGTATGTTAGCAACTAGTATTTATGTTTGCAGATTCCCAATGGTAACATTCATATTTACTAAATTGTTCTCTTTTCATAACTACTCTTGAAGAAATGTCTGTTAAACCGTTTCAGCTGTATTTAGTAATGCACGCTTCTTCCTGGTTAAGATGGAACTGAAAGGTTAATTGCCTTTGAAAACTGTTAGTATATCATATCCATGTCATAATGTTTTTATCTATACTTAGCTGATCAAACTGCAATCTCATTACAAAGAAATTCAAACCTTGCTAAGGTGTTTTTTTTATCTACAGCATTGTATTACTATTAATTTCTGTCTTGCATAAAATCTGTTTTGTCTTTCTTGATAAAAGTTAAAGGGCTTATTGTTACTGTGCATTGTACTTTCCCATCAGGTGTTATTGTGTATGGTAATTACATTCTTGTAGCATTTGCTATAATCTGAACCTGTTTTGGGACATGGAGTGTAAGATAACAGGTCTGTTGAGTTGGAAACATTTATTCTGTGTGTGTTGGAGTATTTGCCTCTGCCTAGACAACCACCATCTCTGTTACTGAGTGGAGGATACTTCATCTTCCTCATAACAGACAAGCACATCATTCTGCTTTTTCAGTAAATCTCTCTGAGTACTATAATATCCATCTAGCAATTTATAAATAGCTTTGTTGGGACTTCTTTTGTTCTTGCTGCCTTGAAGATGGCTGAGATTTGGGGTTTTTTTCTTCTGTAGTCCAGTATGCTACAGGTACTCCTCAGCCCACAAGTTTCCTATTTTGAATATAGTACTGTGATTACTTAAAAAAAAAATCCATTGATTATTCTTATCTCTTATATACACCCATTGCACCTCTGGTTGGAACTTCCATCTTCTGCTCTGCAATCGTATTAAAATGGACTTTGGAATTTGTTATTTTTATTGTATTAATGCTTTAGAAGCTTTCAATTTCTAGTCCTTATTTAACATTTCAATCACTTTTCCCAGTGTAATTTTTCTCACTTTCGAGAAATTAGGTCCCAAAGCCGTCATAAATATTTAGGGATCAATGTCCATTAGAAGTCTGGATTTCAGGATCTGGTGCTAGGTATGTTTGAAGCCTCAGAGTCAAAACATTTATGCTAAAATGTGAAGCTTTGTAAAGAATGACTTGGATCTGAAATGTTTATAAATAACTGTAAGGCATAAAATTCAGGAACACTAATAGAAAAAGCAAATCAAGAACCTCAACTATTAATATAACTTTTTTAATTCTGCATCCTGTCGTACATTTGAATACCTTCTTATACAGAACAGGTTTTGCATAATTTTTGTTGTCTTGAATCGTAATCACCCTTTAAACTTTCTGCCGTGAGTGCATAAAATTTCTTGCTTAGCTGCTAGGTGGATGAAGATGGGTTATTTTATTATTGATATTTTTTCTCAAATGCAGTTTTCCTAGGCTTCTTCCAAAATTCTTCCAAAATCACTTTGAGTTTTTAATCCACTAGGTTTATTGCCTCATATAAGATAGTGCCTGCAGTCCGACAGCATTAGGAAGATACGTATTGAAAGCAGAATAACAGTATTCATTGATGTATTCAATCCTTCTAGAAAGAACCTTGTAGTGCAAAGACATAAGTGAAAATGTTAAGTAGAAGTTTTGGAACATACACACATTGGAAATGCTTGGATGTTGTTGGAAAACTAATCAGGAATAAAAGCTAAGCAGTATATTCTTTCCTGTTTACTTGCTCGGATGGTGAGGGCAGGGAAAGAGGTACTTTAATACCTGAAAGTTTTGGATGCAGAAAAACCTTTCTTTTTTTCTCCTTCTCCTGCTACATCATAAAATTTTTCCATAGCTGTCTTTTAGATATGACTAAAAAGGAAGCTCTGTGTGGATGGGTATTTAGATTTGGAGTGGTTTAATGTAGAGGTGTTTCAGACCACCCAAATCTTCATTCGCAAAGCCTAGCCATGATGATGTTTTAGACCTGCATTTGATGTCATCCATCCCTGTGAGTCCCACTTCAAATTGTTACCTCTCGGTGTCAGCTTCAGGTACTTACCTGTTTCTGCAAGGATTACCTGGAGTTGACCTCTGGGAAGAAGTGTGCAAGTATATTCTTGGTTCCAGTTCTGTTAAACAAACATGGTGGACTTTATTCTCTTTGTATTTTGCTTTCTTCTCTTCTCCTCCCCTTGGTCAAGGTAGACTATAGTTAATATTCCTCTTAATAGTACTTTGTGTGCTATTGTATGGGGGTTTAAATGTTTTGTGTTATATAATATAAGACAGCTTATTTTATGCTTTTGTAATATTCAAAATGATAAGTACGAAATAAGTAATTTCTTCATTAACTATGCAGTAGGCATTGTTTTTGAGTAGGGATACAGCTGTAGGGTGGTCTTTTGATGATATTTAAAGCCTATTATCTGGTGCTTAAGAGGATCAGATATAGTTTCTTGTGGATGCATAAATTTCCAGAGATAGAGTTGTCACTGTCTTTCTGATATCTCAGTTTTCATCTTAACTTTTTTTTTTTAATTAGAGTCCGACTAAAAAATTACTTAAGAAGATGTTCCACAGCATATGTTCTACTTTTTTCCTTTGTTGAATTTGTTTTGGATCGCTTACTTACTTTAGCTGCTTAGCTGTGTTTATCATTCAGACAATTTTGTTGACCTCTGCTTTGCAATACAGAATTAGGTAAAAAAATGGACATATCTGAACCTATTTTAGTTCAGTATAAAGATGCAAATCTCTGCTTGTGTTTTGTTTTGAAATTTGTCCATGTTTGTGTTTCTGGGAGTATTTTTAAAAGATCATAAAGATGTGTCAATTTTCTGTCTTTCATTGCTCTTGATGTTCTCCCTTGTGAAGTATCTGCGCTCTCTGAAGAAATATTGAATAGGAAGCTGTGGTGGCATTTCAAACAAATGCTGTAAAAAGTGGAAATGTTCATGGTGTTCTGGTGAAGAAGGTACTTTCTGCACATACTGTCTGATTTGAGCAGGTGTTAAAATCTATACCATCTCTTTGAGTGCTCGAAGTCCTTCTAGTGAGTGAAGCATTGCTGGATTGTGCTCAGCTGACATTTTAAAATGTGTTACATTATAACATTTTAACGGTGTTAAATTATAACAAGAGTTTTTCTCGTCACTCCCCTTTGTTGGAAAAAGTATTTTTTTCAGGCTGGAGTTTGGTAGGTCAAAAGTGAGTCGTCTGTGCTGATACTTCTTATGGCATGCCTGCCAGAACTGAATGGCATTTTGATAGCTTTAAGAATTGATTCCTCCAAACCTTGTACCTTTCATTTACAGCGGATTGCTTGCTCTTGAGTTGTAAGTAGTGTACTAATTACACTCCGTAGCTTTTTTCTGATTTAGTTTGGATATCTTATTTGTGTCTTCCCTGTCATTAGGCTTTGTCAGCCTTGTCTACTGTGTATTTGAAGTTCAAGAATCAATTTAGTATTTTCAGTTTTCTACCTCCTTAGGCAATGGAGTCTAATAGGACTGGAGAGAGGTCAAGTTTTTACATATCAAAATTAGTGTTGGAAGTGATGCTGAAAGATCATCTTCAAGTCAGGATCAATTACGCTTACCCATTCAGCAGAAGAGTAGTGATCACCCTATTTTTGAGCATCTTCAGCATGGAGATTTAACAGCCTAGTCATGAAATTTCTTCTACTGCATGCTGTCCTTGATGATGATTTTCCCCCTAGTGTTTAGCCTATATCATCTTTGCTCATTGGAGTCATACTGATTGTATATTCATTAGGAACATGGCAAAAAGATTTCTTCAAAAAAAGAAGGGGAAGACAGAGTTTATTTAGATGCTGTTCTTTTGCAATCATTTATTTGCTCCAGCTGAGTATCTCCAATCCTTTTAAACTTTCCTTAGGTACTTTAAAAGAAAAGAAAAAAAATCCCCAACCCTTACTTACCCCTCCCAAAAGACCTGCTCAAGTCAGTCCACATGTTTCTTGATGAGATAGCCAAAACCAGGCACAGTAATCCTACAGATGTCTTTGAACAGAAGAATTCCTTAAGCAGCTCTGCAGTCTGTATGTACCATGTGCATGTGTACATAATGAAATATTTGCACTTTGGAGCAGGAAATTGAACCAGGTTTATCTTCTGACTCACAAGAGCCTCTTTTGCAGAACTGCTGGCTAGCTGATTTTTCTTCATCCCATAATAGCTCTTTTAGTTATTTCTTGCTAGGTGTAGTAACTTTCACTTGTCCCTGTTCAGTTGCATTCTATTTTTCCATAAGTTGGGATGAAATTTTATAGGTAAAATCTCCAAGAATAGTATAAATTGTGTTGGAGTGAGGTTTTGGGGTAGCTCTCTTGATGACATTTTTCAAGCGTTCTAACTTGCACATTTAGAACTAACCCGTCCTCTACAGCCCAGTGTCAAGAGAAGTAGGGGACTGTAAGTTGTCTAGTGCATAGTTTCCTGTGATATGGCTTTGTTTTCCAATTCCTTTTAACTATTTGGATATTGTTTAACTATGTCCTTCAGTTGTGATTTGCTGATGATGATTGTGTCGTTCTTCCAGACTCCTTCCAGAGTGCAGGATACATTCAGGATACTGAACATCTCACCAGATTGGCTTAGACTGTGGTGGCCTAGTCTCTGACATGTAGTCTAGCTTGTGCCAGTGCTGCTTTCCTGGAACCAGTAACTGGTTTGCCAGAAGGAAGCTTGTAGTTTATTTGAATGGATTTATGATTCTTATGTTCTGTTTGTATTACCCACCAAGTTCTTGAGTCCATGCAAATTGCAGATTTTAAATACACTTCAGAATTAAATTACCAATGTTTTGATTTTGTTACCTGGTTTTTGAGGGAAATATTATGGTGCTGGTTTTCAATTTGTCTCCTTTGTGATAACTGAGTAAGTCAGTGTCAGCTTTGGGAGCTGGGATTTCTTTAGCCTGCAGAAGAGGAGGCTCAAAGAGGACCTTATTATTCTCTACAAGTACCTGAAAGGAGGGGAGGTTGTTGTCAGGTGGGGATTGGCCTCTTCTTCCAATTAACAAATGATAGAACAAGAGCACATGGCCTCAAGTTGCTCCTGGGGAGGTTTAGCTAGGATATTAGGAAAATTTCTTCAGAGAAGGGGTTATCAAGCACTGAAACAGGCTGCCCAGGGAAGTGGTTGAGTACTTTTAAATACCCTGGAGGTATTTAAAAGACTGTAGATGTCATGCCTAGGGACATGGTTTAGTGGTAGACTTGGTAGTGCTGGGTTAATGGTTGCGCTTAATGATCTTGGTGGTCTTTTCCAGCCTAAATGGTTCTATGACTTCTCTGTAAATGACAGAATTCATCTATGTGTATCTGTAGTGGTGAATAATGGGCAACCTCCTTGAATGATTTCAAAATTCCATCACTACATTGTGTCCATTGAAAAGTTTGGACTTGCTCTTTTGTCTGTTGACCTGATCAGTGCTGGTAGTTCCAGGTTTGATGAAATAATTTGAAGAGCCTCTTAGGAGAATTCAGAGAAATTAGTTGATTTTTCAGTTTTCAAATATCAAACTTTAAAAGGAAATTTATGTAACCTGTACGAATGAGGTAGTGTAGGCCTTTACTTCAATGATGGAATATTTCTCTTTGTAAACATATTTTGGATTATGGAAAGTGACATAATGGTTATGAATTGTGGTCTCTATTGAGGTTTCCTGTGTTAATTACCTTTTAAAATGCCTCCCCCCAACGTCTTACCTTTAATGCAGTTCACAACTGCAGTATTTTTGAAGTTCTGGTTTGCATTTGCCCTGAAAAAAAATTGTAGTGATAAAGCAAAATGAGTGTTCCTGTATAATCTTACTGGTTTCAGGTCCTGCATAGTTGCTGTTGTAATTGCATAGCAGTTCAACTGCAAGCCAGCCTTGTGAATCGAGTTTAGCTTTATGCCTGTCTAAACCTTCTTCTTTTGTTGTCTGTGATGATTTTAGGTGGAGAACTTCATTTCCTTCAGATTGGAGGGACCTGTGATGACATAGATGAAGCCGATATACTTGTAGATGGATCCCTTTCCAAAAGCACAGAACAGTCATCAGAAGGCACCAAACCCTTATCTAATCCTTCTAGTCCAGGCATTACAGGTAAATTTCACATGTGTGAATGTACCATGAGTAAAAAAACTTCTGTAATTTTTGGAAGTTGCATATTTTCAATTATTTAGTAGCATGCTGCTTTATAATTTTTTTGCTGCCCACAGTTGGAGTTCTCTAGTTGCTGTCACTGATTATGTACAAGCATAATATTTCAGCAGTTCCTTCTATGTAGTTGACTGTTTTTCTAATCTCTACATGTGATTTTAAGTGTGGCAGACAGTGAGAAACAGGTAGTTGTGCAGTGATTGAGATTCCCACATAGTTTAAATAGACTTGAGAACTTTGTTCGGAATTAAAATCATGTCTTTATTATGTAAAGTTGCCTTAAAGTTTCATACAGAAGCTGTACAGGTCTACTTAATAAAACTGTACAAGGCATGTATTTAACAGGTACTGTTGCACACAGTGGAATTGATACTTTCTGTACATCAGGCAGTGTAGTTGCTGTAGATAAATTAAGCTTACAATGTGAACTCTTGGATTTTTGTTTTTAGTAGTTTGCCTGGGTTGAGCTCAAATTCTTCTGTCCTTTACTTATTAGTTTCCTTCCTCAACAGGTTCTCCACCCTTGGACAGCAAGAAATAATTATTTTGAATTGTCCAAATTCTGTTTTTACCCTAAACATCCTGTTTAAGTGTTCTCTTTACTGAGGTTCTCATATACTGACCTGCAACAATCTGCTGCTTTTTGTAGTCTCCCAGCCCACTAAGGTTAAATAAGTAGTTGAGCAAGAGGGTTGTTCCTTTTGTGGGCAAGCAGAAGGGGAGAAATGTGAGGGACTCTTCCTGTCTGTCAGGGAGAACAGTGAGTTTGCAGGTTATGGGAGCTCCTGTGTGGGCCTCTCAGTCTTTTCTCAGCGCTCATCAAAGATGCTTCAGTGTAGATCAGTTGCTACTAAAACTTAACAACAAATCTAATTTTGCTGGTTTAGCCTGAGGAAGATTTGAGTCGTGCTGAGGTTTTTAAAGGGTGTATATACATATATATTCTTGTTTTGAGTTTATAAAGGGAATTGTTTATGAGAGACCTGTAAAACTATTATTATTTTGATTTTATTTTAACCTGCGGTTGTTGAAGATAGAGAAAGAAAGCATAATTGTTTTAGTTGGATTGGAGTTTGGAAATTTTGGTCATGTCTGTTGGGACAGAAATAGGGATACACTGGGAATAGATTACCTAGAATATAAAATACAAAAATTAAACAATATAAAGCATGAGGCTAAAACAGTGATACAATGGAAATAAACCATTCATGTAGCTATGACTGTTTCAGAGAAATTATGTTAATTTTGCGTGTACATGTGTGTGATGAGGGGTGTCTTTGCCTGCAGCTGCAGAGGACAAAAAAAGGTGGGAGAGGACTGACTGGAAGTACAGGGACCATTTTGGATCATGGCATCTTTGTTGTCAACAGGCTACTTGCTGTGTTTCTCCCAAAACCTCTGCTTGCTGTCAGCCTTCTGACACTTTTAGTTCTGTTATTCTGTGTTTGTGTAATCCCAATTTTATTCTGCAAGAGTCGATCAAAAGAGGGAAGGAAAAGATGCTTTTTGTCATAAGATTTTTTCTAAGCAGCATTACAGCAGTTGCTTTGAGGACTGAATTTCTCCAGTTCCTCCCCTTTTTCACCAAAGAAGCCACTCCTGAAGTTTGAAAATCTCTAGGAAATAAACTGTTGTATGTATATGAGCAAAAAAGGTCCGTGACTTTCTTCTGCACCCTTCTTTTGCTAATGGTGAATAAAGCAAAAAAGAGAATATAAATATCAAGGAAATAGATGTGCTTCAATGGATGCATTCCCTGTACAGTAGCTTATTAGCAGATTTCAGTGACTTCCAATCAAGTGGTAACTTTGACTATCCTAATGAATCAAGTAGCTGATCATTACTGTTTAAATTCTGCCAGTACTGTAGAGGGGATTTTTTTCCCTTTTTTTATCTCTTTCTCATCCAGCCTTCAGCATAGGCTTGAATATGGCTTATTGGAACAAGAAATTGATTTATTTATGCATAGATTTCAAAGTAGCTGTAGCTTTAAATTGTCCACAAGCTGCAGGTCCTCCTTTAAATAGTCGTATAATTCAGACAGTCTAGTGTTGCTTGATCTTGGTCTGTAATGCTTTCCAAAGAGTAATGATCAGATAAATTGAGAACTATTTTGTTGTGCCATCAAACTGAACCACTAAAAGCTGTGAGAGTAGCTTAATAGTCATAGGAAGCCAGTGCTAAAATGAGGAGACTGGGTGGGAATTGTGGAAACGAAATGGTGTTTGCAGAGCTCTTAGCCAAACTATCCAGGTTAAGGATACTAAAGTCAATAATACAGGATTCTCAGCATATATGTGAATGATTGCCAGGACTTTGCCAACATCTTCTGAGTCATTGTC
Source organism: Pseudopipra pipra (assembly GCF_036250125.1). NCBI lineage: Eukaryota > Metazoa > Chordata > Aves > Passeriformes > Pipridae > Pseudopipra > Pseudopipra pipra. The sequence continues at coordinate 33,261,251 of NC_087551.1, read as the reverse complement.
TGTATGATTATGATGAGCCTTTGTCCCCAACATTTATAACATCAGTGTTAATTCCCTTTTAGTCTTAAATACTATACAGTAGAAAAAAACATTTTCTTCCACTTTTGTCCTAGCATGTTATTCAGACAGAGACACAACTCAACAGAGGTTTCTGGGTTTCTCTTTGAGGAGATGAACTCCTGCAACAAGCAGAAGCTTTTGCCCATATGGTGTTCCTATATATTGTGGGCTTTGTTTGTGTGTTTATTTTTCTCTATTATTGGCATTCTAGAATGCATTTGTTAAATTTTATATTCTAGCCTGAATTTACAACTTAGATGCATTTTAAATTGTATTGTTTTAGAAGGAATTAAGTTAATATTTCTGTTTTACTAATAGAAATATACTAATTTTAGATTGGTGTTTCCTTCTAAGGAGCAGAGTTTTTTGTGGTGAAATGACCTAAAATAATGCTTTTTTTTTTTTTTTAAGTGAATTGAAAAAGAATATTGGTTTTCCTGACTAGTTTAAAACCTGTTTTCAAGTTTGCTGTTAGAACCAACTTGCTGTAACATTCTATTAGAATATAATAAAAGTATTATAATTTTTCAAAAGAAGTCAAGCATACTTGGCAACACGGGAAAGTTAAGTCCTTCATTTTTCAATTTTAGGGGTTGATACCACATGTATGTGGTTGCTCTGAATACTTTGAATTTGTATTTGTATCTGTTGGAGAGGGAAGGAGAATGAAGCAGGAAAAATCCAGTCTAGTCAAAGATAGAATTGTTGTACAGTTTAAGCAATGATCTCACTTCTCATTGCAGTGTCATCCAGCTAATGAGGTTCACATTTGGCAGTTAAAATAATGAAGGTCTCTGCCCTATTATTGAAATTCAATTTTTAAAGCACTTCTAATTTCTTCAGCATTTTCCTGCCTCTTAGATTGACGATTAGAAATTATTGTAGTTGCAATGACTGGGTGTCTCACCTGGAGCTCAACCTGGCTTGCTTTACAAGACAGTCTCTAGGTTCAGACTTCACTGGGAGGGTGGTATTTGTGTATTATTATCCCCTCAGCCAGGGTGGTGAAAGTAGTAGTCAGGTAGCAAACTTTCTCCTTTTGAAAAATATAATTTCTTTACAAGTAAGAGATTTTCTTCAAAATGCATTTTTAAGAGAAAATGCTCAAAATACAAGAAAATTTATATTGTGCATATCTTATTTTCCCTTTGTTTGTTTTTTGTTGTTGTGGTGGTGGTGGCTTTTTTATTTTTTCTTGGGGTTTTTTGTTTGTTTGTTTTATGGTTTTGGGGTTTTTTGTTTGGCTGGGGTTTTTTTTGTTTGTTTGGGGTTTTGGGGGGGGGTTTGGTCTTTGTCAGAAAATCTGATTATTTTTAGAGTTTCTTTGTGATTTCTTTAGGTGTTTGGCTTCCTGGGATATTTCAGTTTTCAGTACTTCAATTAATATCCTTGTTTCCTCAGTGCAAGGCTTCAATATGAAGACAAGAAGGCAGTATAATTGTCTAGGCCCAGTGCATTACATTTAAGTGCATCACCTAAAGCATGTTTGTTTTTCACTTACCCCTCTTTTAAGCTAAATTGGGAACCTTTCACAACATTCTAGTAATTCACCATAAAACAAGTCTGTATTGATAAACAAGTACCAAAGTGATGTCTTAAACAGTGATAAAAATGTCACAATTACGGAGTAATTCTGTATGTCTGCTTTCATGAAATATAAAACTTTTTTTTAATCTGAGTCAATAGAGATATTAAAAAAAAAAATGTTTATTCAGCTTTACATCTTCAAAGTGTAGCTGGCTAATTACTTACGGCTGATGATTCTGGTTAAATCCCAGACAGCATGCTCAGAGCTTTCAGTACTTAGAAAATTTATTCCAAATGAACTGCCTTCAAAGGATAATGGCTTCAAGGCTAGGGTTTTTTGGTTGCTTTGTTTGGGTGTTTTTATTTGTTTAGGGTGGTGCTTTTTTGTGTGTGTTTTTTATTATTATTATTTTTTAACTGAAAAACCTTCATATAACATGTAGTTCTTTGTATCTGTAGCAGTTTGGATATATTTCAAACTGTTCATAGGATGTTCTTGGGGAAAAAAAAAAAAGAAATCTGCACAGTAATTACTGTATGTTCTGTAATTATTCAGGAGTTGATCTTTTGGTGGACCAGCCATTTTCCCTTGAAACACTGACATCCCTGGTGGAACTGACCCGTTTTGAGACCTTGACACCACGGTTTTCAGCCACTGTCCCTCCCTGTTGGGTAGAAGTCCAGCAAGAGCAGCAGCAAAGGCGGCACCCTCAGCATCTGCACCAGCAGCACCACGGGGATGCAGCTCAGCACACTCGAACCTGGAAGCTACAGACAGACAGGTAAGGAGGGTAACAGCCCAGAAGGAATTGTGTGCATTGCTCAACTAGTTCATATAGCTGTACAGTCACAAATTTCATGCAATTTAATTGTTCTTAACTAGTGTGCAAGTTTAAGAACGTGTAATTTTAAAGATGATAATCCCTACTTGGTAGTTTGCATTACAGGTCTTTATGAGATTGCCAGAGTTGTTTTAGTGGACCTTGAAACAAATTGAAACATCAGGTTTTGAATTGGGGTATTTTAGTTTGCCAGATGTGGCCATTTCATTGTGTAATTAGACAAGCACACTTGCCAGAGTTACAGATATTCTTGATATATTCTTTAAAAGTCTGATTCACCCTTCTTATGCGTATACATGTTCTTAATATATTTTTTTAATCAGAAAACGGTGCCAGTATGACTAATTAGTTGTCCTAAATTAAATGGTATTGTAATTTATTTTAAAATATGAAGATAGAATCTAGATTTATGTCTGTTCATGTGAAGTTAAATCTTTATATGATACATTTACTTAAGCCACTACAGTGCCCTAGTTGTGCTACAATTTAGGTAGTATTTTCGTTGAAATGAACTGCACCAGCATGATATATGTAGTAGTACTTAGTTTTTAACACACAATGTGAGAACTTGAAATTCCTCTGAGATCCTAAATACAAGTACAGCAGTGTTGCAGTCTCCTTTGAAGAGTTGCTTAAAACCTACCGGAAGTAGCTTTGCATAGGTTTTGTGAAAAATGCATGGAGAAACAAAACATAGGTATAAGTTTTATTGTGTGTTTTATGAAGGGATGTGCTTAAGACACTACAAAGATCTTTTAGGTCAGGCTGTTACACATCTGTTCCACTGATATGTAAGATTTGGAAAGGCCATACAGTGGAAACAATGAAATGACCAAAGGGAGCTAGAGATCATACATGGGGCAGAAAAAGCATGTTGTGGAAACAAGTGATAGCTGGCATGTGATAATGAAGTATTCCAGGTGGGAAAACAGGTAATAGTTGCAGGCATTGTCAGGGCTGACACCTAACAGGAGCTGAACTTGCTTTAATTAAATATTCATAAGCTGTGGTTAAAAACTTGCAGTGCATTATAGGTTTTAAAACCTTTTTTTATCTTGTGGTTTAGCTTTGTGTAAGTAAAATATTCTGTATGGAACAAGTGGAAAGGAGATGGTTCCTTGGAAAATAACTTCTAGTTAAAACAATTGATTATCCAAGTGTGCTCAGCAGCAGTTGAAAAGTAAAAGGCTACCAATATGAAGATACAGGGAAGCAAACAGTGAAGGTGATTGCTGTTAATTGGAAGGTGATAAGCGGAAAATTGGCTTATGAATATTGTTTCATTAAAGAAAAAGAAGTATGCCTGCTGCCAAGTAAAGCAAGGTTGTAAAGAGGTAAAGTTAAAAGTTTTGGGTTAGTACTGGAAATCTATGACAGCTGCTAAATGACTCACGATGAAAATTATTAGAGTTCCTTTGTTCTTAGGGTAGAAGCTTAAGATTGAAAGCAATGTTAACTCTTAATTAAAAGTTATCTGGGAAGAAACTTTTTGATTTCTGGATTATTTTGTTGGTCGTTAATATGAGGTTCCTTTTATCTCCTCTTTGAGTGCCTCATACTGATACCTATCAAGATGTGGGATTACAGGGTTAGATGGATGAGTAATGCAATTTGATATGGTGATTCTTTTGTTTCTCAAACAGATAGAAATGTGTTTTAGGGAATGGCATTTAGGGAATGGCATTATATTATACTCCTGCTCTTTCAATCCTACTTTGTTTTTTATAAAAGACTGTGTAACAAAGAAAACAGAAAAGCAGACTGTGGTTTACCTTGTGAATTATCTAAATATCAGTGCTGTCCCCTCAGTGGTATTCAACTGAAATGTTGAATGGGACTAATTCTTTTAAAAGAGATAGATGAATTCCTAATGTGCATGGATAAAACAGTGACGTCTGAGTTTCCTGGCTTTTTCTCAAATTTATGTAGGATGTATTTTATGTATTCATTTTATGGAGGCATATTTGAAAATATGTGAAAGAAGAAAGAGCTATGTACTGATGTTCTGTCCAGTGTTTAAACTCTGAAAGTGGCTCTGCAGTTCAAAGTTGAGTTGTAGCGGAAGAGCAGATGATGAGACGTTTTAGAAAAGGAATGAATAAGTGCATTGGAAAATATTTTGTAGATGGGAGAATGATGGTATATTAGAATACAGTATGGATTGTATGTTCTTCTTTAGGAAAATGCTATAGATGTAGAAAGGTGTCAAAGGTGAGAAGAGTTCCTAAAAGACCTTGCATTAGATTGTGATAGAAAAGTGATACTTAGGGTGGATATACTCAAATATTGAGGAAAATAATAAGGAGTAAATTTTTTTTTTTTTACTACTTTGAAACTTTGCACGTGAATAAACAGGATGCACTTAGGGGAAATTGAAAAAAAAACACTTTAAAGGGTATTTTTTTATCTAATCACAGAATCAGATTGTAAAGTTTATTGCCACAGGTATAAGATCTCTTTACTGTTGGATTAGTGGAAGATCTTCATGGAGGTTTGTTATTCCATACATGCCTATTGAGCATCTGCTGCTCAGTTCTGTCAGAAATAGATTTCTGGAGCAGACATATAACAGTTGTAATTCACTATGCAACACACACTACCAAAGATTACTGCAGACAGAGTGATTTGTTATTAATTTCTGGGTTTGTACTAGATCTTTAACTAAAACTGGATGAGCAGAATACTACTTAGTCTTTCAGAAGTCTGGCTCCTTTGAATGTCTCATTTAGTCCATGCTTTGCATGACATGAAAAACCACCCCCAAACCTCTACCTGTTTTGCACTGGAGTATATATTCTCCAAGCCAGAGGAAAGGCACTAGTGATTCTAAGTATTTAGGGTTACAGTTGCTTACAGAGGTTTTAGAGGTTTTTTTCCCCAGAGCCATAGGATAAATTTCCATTTTATTTTGTTTACCTGTGTTACTGTACAGTTAGCTGAAAATTCTTCACTGTTGCTTCTTAAATCATAACCACAAGCTGCCTTCTGTCCATCTTTCTTCCCAAAATCACTGCTTTTCTGTGCTGCTTGCTCTGGAAAGCAACATTACTTTTACCTGATATGTGCCTGAGGGAGATCTGGCCTTCAGGGATATTACTATAAAGAATTAAATACAGTTGCACCATTCCTTAATCTATTTTCAAATGGTTTTCTGTATAATACTCGATGTAGAACATATTATTTGATTTAAAATACCTTTTTGTGATTTAGATGTTAGAAAGATATCTCAAAAATATTTATAGCAGCAAACTCAATTTCTTAGTGTTCTCAGTTATACAACTGAATATGCACAGTCTATCAGTTACATTTAAAAAATATTTATTGCTAACTTGAGAGGATCAGGAAGTTCAGTATTTTAAAAAATGTATACAAACAGAACAATTGACAGGTGGTTAGTTTTATTTTAATTACTCTGTGATTTGAACTACCTTTTGAACCTTAGTGTGTAAAATTATGGAATGGATTATTGAGGGGTACTTATTATCTCAAGTTTACACTTTCAGTGTAAACCAAACTTGTCTTCAAAACAAAAATGTGACTTACTAAAAGAAAGCTGTGCCCATTTTGCACAGCACAGGTTTCTGAGTGTGCATCTGGTAAGAAGCACTTTTCATCCTGTATGAATTATCAAATGTGTTCTAAAAATAATTTGAAACTAGTGTTTTGAGTCTCTGGATGTGGCTTTTGTACTATTGGACAGTGACATTGGCAAGTGTTAAACAACATCAAGGGCAGCTTAAAAGAGATTGCAAGGTAGGTACTTAAGATTGTGCTTTCATACACTTCACTGATTGGTAGTACACTTCACTTTTTTAATGTTGTATTTGGAGGTTTTTTCTCATACTTTTTTTTCATGGAAACCATGGAAACTGTTATTTATAGTAATATGAAGAGGGTGCTGCAATGAAGGTAACAGGGAATCTTTAAACTGCTGATTTTACCTGAACATTGTTTCACCCTGTATTATTGATTGGCTTTTTAACATCATTTTCACAAAATTAATATGGTTAACTTGAAAACTTAAAAGACACTACTTCAGAAATTCATGTTGATGTCAACTAGTGCAAAGTACATTTTTCTTCTTGTTGAAGACACTGCATAGATGGAAAATGCACTGTGTGATGCATCTTGTTTGATCTAAATTCTCTCTTAACACTGGGTCTTTGTCTTTTTTTCCCAACAGCAACAGCTGGGATGAGCATGTCTTTGAACTGGTTCTACCCAAAGCCTGTATGGTTGGACATGTGGACTTCAAATTTGTTTTGAATTCAAACATCACCAACATTCCCCAGATTCAAGTGACTTTACTTAAAAATAAAGCTCCAGGCTTAGGGAAAGTCAATGGTAAGAAATAACTTAAGATAACTTTCAGAACATTATTTCTTTTCTTAAACTCATTATTCTCTTTGATAAAAATTGCTTGAAATAGTGTAAGTATTCCAGTTTTACTTATTTCCATTTCACTGTGTTTCTCAGCATCATGGGCTGTTTTCACTTACCGTGTTTGAATATAAACAGTGTCAAAATCCTGACATTTGTACAAATAAAAGCACATAGCTCAAAAAGATTGAACTCAATTATTCTGTACTGCTTGAATCCTACAGTCATTAAAAAAATACATTGTCAGTTGTAAATCGTCTTAGAGATTGACTGATAAAGCAAGTGGTGCTCTTCTAAGGTCTTGGTATATAAAAAAAAAAATTACAATAAATCGTTCCAAATCACAGAAGGAAATTATTTGCCAGTGAGAAAATGACAAGGCTTTTCTTGATGGCAGCAGAAAAAAACTGGCTTGCTTGGGAATTCTCTCATCCTTTGGCTCATTAACTAAGCTCTGTGAAAGCTGCAGTATGATTTCACGTTTTGTTCCTTGCAGCTTTGACAGAGGAGACCAAAGTTAGGAACACTCTTGCCTTGGGAAGACTCCTAACTGGACTGTGCATCTTACTAGGTCTCAGAGAACCTATGATGGGGTAGTGTAAATTGAAAAGTCAGTTCTTTGATGTGGAAGAGTTTGTGCCTCCATTGGGATTTTCCTGTGGTAAGAGTGTTCATTGCATATTCTCCTGCCCTGTCTGCTAGGAGAGGAAGATATTACATGCAACACCTCCTCTTACTGAGACATTAATTGGTTATCTTTATCTGACCACATCTTTTCCAAAAGCTTCTGGGAACTGAGTACTTCAGAGAAATTTTGCTGTCAGATGTTATTAAATTGGTTTCTGGATATAAAATGTGTTAGGGAGAACAGCAAGCATGATCATAAAAGCCCTTTTTTTTTTCCTTTTTCCTATTTTTTTTATTGCTAAGTAAGAGCATCCCAGTTAAACAAGGGTAACAGTGCTGTAAATTTCAAAAATGAGTGCAGAGATACCAAAGATCATTGACATGCTTCCAAACAACTTCTCATTCTGTAACATCCCCCAGTGTTTAACAACACAAAATGTGTCCTGGATGTGCTTCCTTTAAATACTGGTTGTTATCCAAGAACAAAATATTCTAGCATAGTAATATTCTTTGTGAAAAGTCAATTCTTTTAGGATACAAGATGGTTTAGATTTAGCAGAAGTGCTAGCTTTGACTGCAGGACAGCAGACAACAGGTGTTCTTTCAGTTTCTTCATTTTTTAATGCTTGAAGTAAAACCTTAATTTTAACATGTAGCAGAAATTTGTTCTGTCAAATTAAAAGACAGGGATAGATAGGCCATGTTGCTCTTCTGAATGGAACCTGCTTTGTTTTCAGCCTGAAGTCAGTCCATTTGCAGATCTGGATGTCAGAATTAGTCTGAAAATATTCACATGTGGAACAAAACAGTAGAAGAAAAACTAAACTCTTTTCCTTAATGCTTCAGTTTTAAATATTTCTGAGGAAAGAGTTTCATAATTTGGTAATTCTTTGGAGACTTGATTTTGCTGTGAACTAGATTGCCAGAGCTCTCTGTGAATGCTTTTTTGCACAGAGCTCTTCCAGAAAATGATATTTCACTTCCTTACATATACTGGAATTTGTTTTTTTCTGTTATAGATAGGGTGGAAAAAGCATGGAATGGGGGGTCAGTTAGCCTGGAAAGGACTGGGGAATGTGAGAGCGCCTGCAAGGCAGCCTTGGCAAAGTTTTTTTTTCTTTTTTTATTCAGTAGGATTGAGGAGGCACAACTAACCAACATGTTTCCAAAGTGTGACTGCATTGCAGTTGTTTCCTCCCCTTTTTCAATTTCTCGAATTTTGGAAAAGGACCTTAGTGACATTTGCCTTTTTAATATGCACTATTGAATAAAGTAATAGGGTACTAATGGTTTCATTATAAGGGAAGACAAACCTAGATAATTTATATCTGTGATGGATCTTAACCAAAATGTTCTAATCCTAGAGAGAAGTAATATTCAGGAGTGTTTGATGGCTCTTGAAAATGTATAAAAACCTCAGTCTGAAATTCAATTAACTCCCCCCATTCCCTTCTCTCCTTCCATAGGGGAGGAAGGAACTGAAATTTTAAGATAATGAGACCTAGGGAAGATGTATAGGGGAGAGTTTATTCAGTCATTTTTTTATATGACAGGAACCTTGGAAAGAGTTAAATATACAGTGTGTAGTAATGGGAAGGCCAGAGGCATAATTCCTCCAGTTTGGAATTAATGGTTCTGGTGTGGCAGTTATTTCACTGTATATGTTTCTTGTTAATTTGCTTGCATGTCCTCTTCATCTATGATTCATGTGATCCATTAATTGAAAAAAAGGCTGTATTTAAGTATTATCAAAATAATGTTTGGTGTTCAGTGGGACCAATCCAGTTATTTTAAGTTTAAAGTATTTAAAGTTTATAAAACTTTCAGTATTGGAATCTAATTGCTTAGGAGTAATCTGCAGTTGATTATTAGGGGAAAAGAATTTGGGCAGCATTAAAGCAAAACAGGCTCTTTAGAGCTCATTTGGAAGTATTTTTTTAACTATTTGCTGCAACTTCAGTTCAGTCCTAATATGAAAAATGTGCCTTTTTATTTTTGTGGTTTTGTATTAGAAATAGTGTTGGGGGCAGAAAGCTGATAATTTTGCTATGAAAACTATTGCTTGTGTTTTTCCTGAGCCTTCAGCAATGTTTGAAATCTTGCTAATATTTTTATTTCCAGAAGCAGCAGTAGATAGACAGATCGCATTTCCTTTATCTCCAGCTCTTAATATTGAAGTGGAGAGAAATGGAAAACCAGGACTGGTGGAATTCAATGAAGAAATGCAGTATATGGATGTAGAGGAACCACAATGTAAGTTTTATTTATCTTGCTATATTTTGTTTGAGCTTTTTTTTTTTAAATGATACACTGGAATTCCTCTGCAAAGAATTCTCAGTCATTTAAAATATACTAATTTCTCATCTCTCTTCAGAGTTGTTTCTCTCACTGGTCTGTTTGCTTAATGAGTTGAAAGTTTAACACAAACACACCAAAATAGTCCCAAACTACTGAAGAGGTTTGTTTCTTAAAAGCAGATTAATATTTATTTGAATTTAGAAATAAAGTAGATTGATAGGGCACCTTCCTAACTAAAATTCTTACACTGTTCCAGCATTATTTTACTTTGTTTCTTTAACTAGGTTTAGTATAATTTTTCTTTGCATACCTGGCTTTTACAGAGATTGCTGCCATAAACAAAATAAAGAACAGCTAAAGAATTCATAACTAGTCCTGTTGACTTTGAGTCACATCACACTGACTGTGCCTGTTTTTATAGCTTTTTGTTAACCAGCACTCTTCCACAAGATCACTTAGGCTGTGAAAGGCAATAAGAGTGGGTCTGAGTGAGGAGAGCTGCAGACTAAAAATTGTCTGCAGAATCACTACAGAATACTGTAGTGATTCAGTATTCTGGATTCTTTTTCTTGTCTTTTTAACAGTCTTACTTTACACTTTCTTTTCACTCATGTTATCAAGCTTATCCTAGAGCATGACTAGAAAGGTCCTTTCCAGCCCAAACCATTCTGTGATTCTATGCCTCCAAGAAAGGTGTTGCAAAGGATGAGGGGAGGAATCAAAGGGGTGATAAAAATGCTGAAAGGAGATGTTTAATGCTGAGAAAGGAGCAGGAGAGATGAGTGAATGATGATTTCAATAGTTTGAATATACCACAGGAGAAACAAATCAGTCTTCTTGTTTTAAATTTAATTATTAATTTTGTTTTGTTTTAAACAGTTCTGTCCTGCTTCAGTAAAGACCGAGTAAGAGTTGTGGATCTATAATATTTGTTCATTATTTCATCAGTTGTATATTTTCTGACTTTGATAAGCTGGTCAACATAGGTATTATCCACATTATACAGCTGAAAGTGGTTTGAAAACTGTCATTTACCTTTATTGATTTTGCTGGAAAATGTCTAAAAATGAACCTCAAGTAATTTTTTGATGTAGAGTTATGTGCATTTAGTAATCAGAGTTTGACATGGTGTATTTTTAATCCATGCAAACGATCAGATTTTGTGACAATTATGGCTAATTCATATCCGTGTTACTCATGTTTTTTTAAGGTCTTAGATTGTGTCCATTTCTGGAGGAACACAAGGAAGATATACTTTGCGGTCCAGTATGGCTGGCTACTGGACTTGATCTATCAGGACATGCTGGAATGTTGACACTAACAAGTCCAAAGCTTGTTAAAGGTAAACCAGTTTATTATGCTATTTGCATGAAGTATGTGTGACTAAAGTGCATCTCATACTTCTGTAGTCAGACTTAGGTTTATTCATTTTCACATTGACAAATTTTGCTGTGTAACAGTTTCAAACCGATGATCAAGTACTGTAATTAATATGGTTGAGCTCTGCTTGTGCACTGTATCTGTGAAGTTGAAATCTGTTTACAACTTGCCTTAGTAAACTATGCATATTCTCCCTCCCTCCCTTTTTTTTTCCCCCCACTTTTAGGCATGGCTGGTGGCAAGTATCGTTCATTTTTAATTCATGTTAAAGCAGTGAATGACAGAGGAACAGAAGAAATCTGCAATGGTGGCATTAGACCAGTTGTTAGAATACCACCTCTAAAACCTCAGACTAACAAGGGCCATTCACTTGCTTCATTGTTGGCAAAAGTTGCAGCAGGCAAGGTAATGAACAGCCAAGGAAGACGTGTGTTAGTTGTAGACTTGGTGTGATTTATGTGATCTGAAAACCAAACAACTGTTAGGAGAATTAAGATCCATTAAAAAATTGCTTTGTAAACATGACACTGTGTTGACACCTTCAAGAATTAAGAGTTCAACATCTCTTAAGTTGTTTGTTTTGTGCATATTTAGTTGAAAAGGTCTGTTCTGCACTTTCACATTCTGAGCGCTTGTTTTTGAAACCTCTGTTTCCCTGAGTATTTTCAGTAGCTGATACGCCTCATCCTCCTACGAAGATCTGTGTGTGTGTATTTTACTCTTGATCATTGTAGTTCTAAGATTGGATGATATGACATACATCTTGAGGATGTTATTAGAATAGTTAGAACATTGTAGATTACAGAACATTATTAAATTTGTAATTAGTGAACAAAATTAGTTTATTTTAATACAGTGCTCAAGCTGAGAGATTTTACTGAACTGTTTGCATTTTACTGAACAAGGTATAAAAATTAATCAAAATTAATGTGATTTTTGAATTTTATTTTTTTCCAAAAAAACATCAGGAAAAGCCATCTAGCAAAATTGAAGGCACTAATTCTTCAAGAAAATCAGATAATCTGCGAGGCTGTGACTTACTTCAAGAAGTCTCTGTAACAATTCGAAGATTTAAAAAAACTTCAATTTCAAAGGAAAGGTTAGTAGGTGTTTTTTAATTCTGAAGAAATATTAGCTTTAGTTACACTTAGCATAAAAAGTTTTGTCCTCAAAATAGCTTGGGTCAAGTCACTGTTTTAAGTTGTCATTTCATAAGCTTATTATGTTTGGAAAATCCTATAAATTATGAGTTAGAGGGCACTGTTCTGTGCAAGCTGTGGTAGAAAAACATCATGCAGGAAATTATATGTTGAGTGATTATTTTGCCTGACTTGAAAAAGCAAATAAGTTTTCTGGGTAAAGCAGATAAATTATCTGGACAGATTTTTTTTAAAGGAAGCATCTTCCCTTTCTATTTCCACATTGTCTGGTTTCTTACAGCAGAGATTATATTTGTTGAAAAGTTTAGAATCAATTATAACTCACAAATTGTTACTCAAAGAAGTGGTTAAAGTCTCTGGATTGGTACTGCAGACCTCAATGCAAACAATATAGTATTTAAAGTGTATTACCAGCTACCACCCTACAATGGTGGCACTGACTGTAGTGGGCATAAAGAGGTCAAAGAGGCTGCAAAGAGGTATGTGCAAATGTTTGCTAAAGAGTGTCCTGGATGGTGAAAGTTTGTTTATGTTTAGAAGTTGCTAGACAAGTTAATAGGAGGAAAAAATTCACAGAAGATTACTAGGTATATAGTAAAATAGGAAGTTCTGCGAGCAGAAAATAGGAAGATTGGGAATGTGTGCATGGAAGGTATTATATATGCTTGTGTACTGGTTTTACGCTTATCTAGGATTCTCTGTTTTGCTGCTCTTATGACAGGATACAAAGCTGGAGGGACACTTTAATGGGAGAATGGCCATATTGGATAATTCTGGTTTTTATCTCCTTCCCCTCCTCCCTAGAGTTCAACGGTGTGCCATGTTACAGTTTTCAGAGTTCCATGAGAAGTTGCTCACCACTCTTTGCAAGAAGACAGACGATGGTCTGAGTACAGAACACTCTCAGAGTCTTGTACTTGACACGCTTTGTTGGCTGGCCGGAGTGTATTCAAACGGACCTGGCAGGTAAGGGAGGAATTGTGTTCAGATTATCACGGCTCTTTCTCAGTATCAGTTCACTTAAAAAAAAAAAAAAAAGTTTTATATGATTTTCTAAAGTATGCAACTTGTTTTTACAGCTCAAAGGAAGGAAATGACAGTTTGCTTTCTAAAACACGTAAATGTGTCTCTGATATTATACGTGTTTGCTTCTTTGAAGCTGGGCGGAGCATAGCTCACAAATGTGCACGATTTCTTGCACTGTGCATCAGGTCAGTGCTAATTATTTACATTTATTTTTATTTATATATTTCTGTTTTACATGTATTTGGGGGATTTGCATGCAGTCTGTGTTTGTTATTGGTGGACATTGAATTCATAAAGGAACAAGATCTGGAAGATCTGTTCAGGAAAAATGTGTTTAGGGTATGACTGCAAAGAGTATCAGTCTTTCAGCTTCGTCTTCGGGAGGAGATGTCATCCTTGGTTCTTTCTTAAATAAATGTTAAAATGTGTATGTGTTTCTTTGTAGCAACGGCAGGTGCGACCCGAGTCAGCAGGGGTTTGGATCAGTTCTTCTAAAAGCTTTGCTTGACAATATGCCTCTTTTGCCCGCTGCTGCGACAGGTGGTACGTATGCAGTGTTCATTGTTGTAAATAGACACAGTACATTTGCTGTTTGTCGTGTTTTGTTGGACTCTCTTGTGAGATAAGAATTAGGTAATTGTTTGGTTAGTACAAAATGCTTCTTGGAGTGGTATGGTCAGGTGGTATCCAAGTATGAAGGAGGCATTTGCAGATAGTGGAATTTTAAGCAAATGAGCTTGCTTAAACCAAAATGCCAAGTCTGACATTTCTGGAAGAGCTTAAGTAAGTTTTGCAAGAATTTTTGAAGGTGTTCGGCAACAACAGATTCTGTTGACATAAGTGACAGTCAAAATTGTCTGTTATTTTTTAAAATTAGAAGATTTATTCTAGGAAACCCGACTATCCAAATGATGTCCTACTAGCAATCCACTTTTGTTTTTTCTGCACCTAAAGGAAATTAACCAAGTTAAATTCCTTCCTTGTCTACATTGCAGAGTAATGGTGTCTTAGCACCTTATTGAAGCTTCTTGAGTGCCAGATGGGATGGGAAGATGACTTTACCCACATATTTGGGGTGGCAAGGCCTGCTTTTCACACTAGGACATTGTTAAATTACTTCCAGCTTGGCATCACCAAGGGGTTTTGCAGAAAAATTAGTTTGCATTCCAGAAGGCTTGGTTGTGCTGCCACCCAGGTAGAACCACATAACACACTGCTGTAAGGGGTTTGGAATGGATGGGGAGGGGAAAAGAAGGAGGAAACTGAGATTTGTTTCCATGCAGTACCACCGCAGTGTGCTCACAGAACTGATTTGTAAGTAAACAGTGACTCCAGGAAATACAGATTAAGGAGACAGCAATCAAAAACCAGAGGATAAAAGCAGAAAAAGAGTTGAATCTAGAGCAGGGCTTGGCTCTGATAGGATTGGAACCTCTAGCCTAGCACCTTAATAGATCAAGAGGATTTTGATTGTTGTGGGCAGAAGCAATGAAGGAAGTGTGCAAAGCTGTATCTTGGGAACCTTTTTGCCTTCAGTTATGTGTTAGTTGATAAGACAACTGGAAGTACTTGTGGAAACTAATGATTACAGAATGATTCTAAACTGAAGTCTCAAAAAAGAGAAGGGGTAGAATACTTTCTAGTCTGTATTCAGTAACCATTAGATATTTCGTTTATCACTTCCGTTAATTATCCTTCAAAGTATGCTTTTTCAGTGAAAAATTCATATCATGTTTCACCTGATTTTTTTTTTTTTTTAAATGCAGGATCTGTATACTGGTATTTTGTATTGCTGAATTATGTAAAGGATGAAGATTTGGCAGGATGTAGTACAGCTTGTGCATCACTGCTAACTGCTGTGTCCCGCCAGCTGCAGGATCGCCTAACACCAATGGAAGCGTTACTTCAAACAAGGTACTAAGAAATGTGGATGATGTAAACCTGATAAAAACAAACATAAGAATGTGTAATGTGTTCTGAAAAAAGTTGGGTGTTTTTAAAAAAAAGATACATTTTACCATATTTGTTTGAGCAAGGATTAATTTGCTACAGCTCTGGAAAACAGTTTTAACTTGTGCAAAGTTAAAGATGAGTTTAATTGTTATCTCACATTTTATATCAGCAAATATGTATGTAATGTTTGATGTCTGTGCAATCCTTAAGTTAATATTTATAATTTTTAGTGTAAAAACTAACAAAGCATGTCCTATTTTGAGTATTGGAGGGAATCAAATATACCAAATAGTTTCAGTTCTACAAAACTGTAGTCTCTCTGTAGGCTGACCATACAGTTGATGTATTTCTACTAAAGGATAGGTCTCTAAGTGTAGAGATCTGGAGTAATTTACTGAGAGTGCAGGTGCTTATTTTAAATTATGTATCAATGTAATTTCAGACTGTGATGTTGCATATTTTACATATTGAACTGATTTGCCACTTAGATTTGTATTTATGTGATGCCTAAAGGAAATCTCTGATGGTTCAGTTTTGTAGCAGTTTCCAAAGCTGCATTATGGGAACATGCTGCTTTTTGACATCTTTTTCAGCTGTGGTTTGGGTGCAAGAGGTTTCCTCAAAGTCAAGTAAGATCAAGGTAGAAGAGGTTTGGTGGAGGTTAGTTCAGAATTCTCAGATAAAATGGTAAATGTAGTAGAAAATATAGTAAGCAAAGTTTTGGAGGCAGGGAGGATGTTAGGTTTTTTTTTGTTGGTGGTGGTGGTTTTTGGGGTTTTGTTTTGTTTTGTTTTGTTTTTAAAGGACTATAATTCCAAAATACTTGATAAAAACTTATTCTCAGGTGTTATACTTGGATCCTTATCATGCTGTCTACTGCATACCTCTTCGTAGTTATTCATTTATTTCACTATCTGTAATCCTTGCAGTTGATCAGAAAACTTATCCCAGCAATAGAAATGGTACCTGGATGATTGGGAATTTTGAACTGAAAAAAGGTTTTGTGTTCTTACGTGGAATTCTCTTCAGAAACCCAATGAAGGAGAAAAATGTGAAAATTACACTTGACATGAGAAATGGCACCTTTCTGTGGGAATTGACTTGTTCTTTCATAAGGATTGCTTCCAAGTACCATAGCATATCTGAAGTGGAAGGTTTTTTTTCCTTTCTAGTTGCCCAGTTTTGAATTGGGTACATGTGATATTTCAGATCACTTAGTGGTGAGCACAAGTGTCTGCATGTCAAGGAAAGATTTCTGAAGTGAGCTTCTGTTCTTGGTATCCTTCAAGCTTAGGGTTTCTGAATGTTTCTAGATGGTGTTTTACTGATTTTTTTTTTTCTTGGAACTAAATTTATATTCTCTTAAATTGGTAACCCTATAGTTAGCTTAAGAAAAGCAGCAGACACATCTGTCTAATTCCTTATTTGATTATTATAGCTCTCTAGCAAGGACTTACTATTTGATTTAATTTACTAATGTAAGCAAAATTTACTGGCCTTTCCTTCATATGTCTACAGATCAAGAGAATACTGTCATTTTAGTTTGGGGATATCTTTAAGAGAAATTAGTAGGCAGCCATTGCTTTGCCCTTTTTCCCTTCCCTCTCCCTGAGTTGTATTTTATCATATTTGTGTGCGTTTGTGTTGCAGAGTTTATAGTATTGTGGTTTTTCTCTTTCTATTGGTCCCAGGTGCAATAGTCTAACATCTGGTAGTCAGATAAAAGCAGATGTCTAGTTAAAGGATCTTCACATTCATGTTGTCTTCAGGGAGAGTAGTACTCATTTTACTACATGTGCTGCAATAGAGCAAGTACAACTTGAAAGGATAAGGGCAATTGGGTGTGATACATGATTTGCAGTTCAAAGAACAACCAAAAAAGGGATTTCAGACAGTATTTTAGGCTGTCTTACAACAAAGCAGGTTGATTTGTCTCTAACAAATCTGACAAAATTTTTCCAACTTGTTCTTAAAAGTACCTGATTCGAGTAGTGGTGGAATTTAAATATTCTAAATATTGTAAGGTGTTACATGGCTTAATTATTCTTATCATTAACACTTGAACTGTCTCCTGCTCACATCTAATCTGAAATCTCTCCTGCTGCAACTAAAACCTTTTAGTGCTTGTGTTGTCCAATTTGGCACATTGGCAATGGAGAGCAGATTGTTTCATTCTTAAAAATTTTGGATGTCCAGGGTTTGTTTGTATCTGGATTGTGTTCTCCAGATCTGTAGTCATTCTTAAAGCATTTCCTTGAGCTCTTTTCTTTGGTCCTTATCTTCTTTGTATTGTGATACACAAAATCTTAGACATTACTCCAGTTGCATATTCTGAGGAGTTAAGTGGAAGAGGCATTTTGCATACTTTGTATTCATTACTGCGCAGTTGAATAGGGGGATGGGTTTTTATGTGACATTATTGATTCATTCTTTGTTTTTTTGTTGATGTAACTTCTATAATCTTTTGAGAAAAGTGTTGCTAATGCAGCTTAAAACTATGAACCCGATCATTCCAGCTGAAGGATGGGTAAAAGGCACTATGCTTTCTGAAATCACAGAATATTCTGAGTTGGAAGGAACCTGCAAGGATCATCAAATCCATATCTTAAATGAATGGCCCATACAGGGATCAAACCCTTGACTTTGCATTATTAGCACCATGCTCCAACCAGCTAATCTGGGTTGGACAGAATGTATTTAACTCTCTGCTGTACATTCAAATTCTGACTCAACTCTACAAAGCTTACTTAATAAGTCAAACTCTTCATTTAAATCATGCAAGTATTGTGTTAGTGTTGAGCTGACCTATTTATTGAATTTGTAAATCTGAGGTGTAAAACAGGCTGTGAAGGTACCCCACTGAATTTTGTCTGAGCATTTTTGTGTGTTTTAGTGGCCACTTTGCTTATGAAACAGGGTCAGGCAGCTAACAGGTCAGTCTTGTCAGATGTGCCCTGTGCCCTGGTCCTGTCCAATGCATGCTTGTAGAGAGCAACCAAGTCTCTTTTGTGTTGTTCTTAGTATAAAGTTGTCATCTTAAATTTGCTACTTTGTAAGTAACTTGGTTGGGAAATGTACATGAAATGGGTTGAACTGTAATTCTCACATGATCTGTAGCAATTATTGCCCTTTTGTAACATCATTCATCATTTTCTGACTAATTACAGTCATAGTATTTTGTGGCAAAAAAACCTTGAGCTAATGCGGAAGCATTTTAACATTCACAGACGTCTGGTATCTGTTCTGCCTTGCTGCTGGTGTTGTATTCAGGTGGACATTTACACATTTGTGACTACCTGGTCAAAAAAGACATGTAAACACTCCAGCCTTCTCAGCCCCCTGCTGGGGGCTTTCCTCACCTGCTAAAGAAAAGAGAAACTGCTTGGAGGCAGAGGGAAAAGGCAGAAGAACTTATTGTCCCTGCTGGTGTGTTTGTGGAAATATTTCATATTTCTTCTGTCTCTTGCCAGTCAAGGTGCAGAGTCTTGTTTCTCACTTTTGTATCTACACGTGTTCTTTCTTTCCTGCTTAATAATTTGGCCTGATTTCCATTGTTTTCCTCTTGTCAGTTGCTGGTAATAGGTATTGGTACACAAAAAAAACCCCAAAAACAAACAAACAAAAAACCCCAAACAAACAAAAAAAAAACAAACAAAAAAACCCCCACAACAAACCAACACTGATTTTGATACTACTTTGGATTTTCCTTTTTCTTGGCTTATAAAACCTTAATTGATTTGGGACCACCCTCTTACCTGAATGATGGTTCTGTTTTCCTGCAGCACTGCCAGAGTAAATGTTACGAGTTTTCTTCTGTTGAGATATTTATTGCAAGCCTTGATTGGTATGCCTAGCAGCATTTCCTTTTAAATTTTTACTTCAGCTGGAAGAACAAGCTGAGGTGGAATTTCTTTTGCTGTTTTGGAATGGTACTGTGCTTTTATTGACTTCAGACAAATGTCTGATTTACCATGTGCAGGCATGTGTATTGTGGCTAATTGTCTAAGGCTTGTAGTTCTAGTTTCCATGTCTGAGTGTGGTTGTGCATCATGTTTCCAGGACTACATCTTCAAAACTATTTAGTAACAAAGAGTTATCTGTTTAGCATGATAAACTGTTTGAAAAGGCCATCTAATAAATTAGTTTAATGAAGTATAAGTAAATGATAATTTCTAAGATACATATAAATGAATAGTTTAGAATATAATAAATCCTGGTGATGAAATACTTGGCCTTTTTCTGTAAATTATTTTATATGAATTCTTATTGTTTGAATAGTGCTATTTGTCTTACTCCATTTGCAGATATGGATTATATAGTTCACCTTTTGATCCAGTTCTGTTTGATCTGGAAATATGTGGCTCATCTTGTAAAAATGTATACAACAGCAGCATTGGAGTACAGTCAGATGAAATCGATTTGTCTGATGTTCTGTCAGGTATGTATGTTTAGCAGTAATCTATTGTGGAAGAGTTGATAAATCTCTCTGTTATACTGTTTTCCCTCGGTGAAGATTTGGTTTTATACTTGCCATCTGTTTCATAGCTGTGCAGCCAAGCTGAAGTTCAAGATAGTCTCTTGCTTCCTGATGTCTTCTACATTTCCTGTGGCCTTAGGGCAAGGAAAAAGTCTCTTTCTGGAATCTGTTATTTTCTTACCCTGTAGAATATCTAAGGTAGAGATAAAACAGAAAGGCTACTCTCATTCCCTGGGTCAGAGTCATCTAGTAAGCATCTGTCACCTCTATGGAGTAGCTTCCTTGAGATGTGTTATTATTCATTTAGACTAGCAACACTTAGGGAGGTAGGGAAACCTAAATGAATTTTCCCAAAGTTGGGAAGCTGCTATATGGCATTCCTCTACTTACATATTACATGTTTGTTGGGTATTTTTTCTGCTTCAGAGCCATTAAAATACTTTAAAAGCATATTTGTATCTATCCTCTCAGGTTAGTTTGTAAGTGAATCTTTAGGCCATGGAATGTCCAAAGAATTAGATAATTTTTACCTGTCAGGAAATTCTTTTTATAGCAAGCATATTCATCCTTCATAGTGACTCCTTTCCTTTTCTTGTATACTATTGTCCTTCTCCGTCCCATGTCTCCCTCCATACAACTGTGTGAACTTCTTAGGAAATTGATTAACAGTCTAGTTTTTATTCTAAGTTGGTGTATGATCTTAGTTGGTCTGACAGTTTCTTCCTCTTCCTTTGTAGTAACATCAATGTGTTTTTGCGAGCTAATTTGCTTTCAATGTAGAAAGAATAGAGCATCCATGTATAATTTATTTCTGGAATTAAGAAGGTTAGACTACATTTCTGCTGTCACATTTGATAGTTTGACTTATTAATATACTCTGTTAAGATTTGGCAGCATTATCCTTTTTAAAATACACTTCGTTTTATGTTGTGGATGTGATAATGTTAAGGTTTTTGTTCCACAACATGAACTAATAAAATATGTAGATTATGTTTAGCTGTCCCTTTCAACACTTCATGACTTGAAATGTTGCTATCAAGAAAACATTGCCTGATTATGCAGATACATGTTTCTCTTTCAGGAAATGGGAAAATAGGTAGCTGTGCAGCTGCTGAAGGTAGTTTTACTTCCCTTACTGGACTTCTGGAAGTTGAACCTCTGCACTTTACCTGTGTTTCAACAAGTGATGGAACTAGAATAGAAAGGGACGATGCAAGTACGTTTACTGGTATATACAATTTTTCTTTTTTTTCTACTTAACGTTGTTCCACAATATATTTTTCATTGGACATAAAAACACTGTTTGACAAACAGATTGCCCGTAGTTTTGCAAGTGTTGAAGTGTTTTGTTTGTACATGGGTTTTTTAAGTAGTTGCTATATGTGAAGTTAAACTTCTTGGAGCTTAACAAACAAACTGGATTAAAAATTTATTAATTTGAATCAATTTGTTTCTGTCAGAGAGTATAACATACAAGCTTGCATCTTTACCTTACAGCCTTATGTGATGGAAGAATTCTGGGGCATGAGGTGGCTTTTCTGTAGTCCAAGTGTTGCATGTATGACCAGTGTAAATAATCTATAAGCCACATACTTTGTAAATCAAGATGGTATTACTTTATAGCAAGAACTGGATAAAAGGAGATATTTCTCGTTTTTACATTGCTCTGAACAATTAATAAGGAATTAAATGTTTTACAATTTCTACATACATGTTTTGTTTTGTTTTGTTTTGTTTGTTTCATGCCAGTGAGTACCTTTGGGGTTACCCCAGCAGTTGGTGGCCTCTCTTCTGGAACGGTTGGGGAAGCCTCGACAGCACTGAGTTCAGCAGCCCAGGTAGCTTTGCAGTCTCTCTCTCATGCAATGGCCTCAGCCGAGCAACAGCTCCAGGTGCTGCAAGAGAAACAGCAGCAGCTTTTGAAGCTTCAGCAACAGGTTGGAGGCTATTTGGCTATATTTTAGTGCTGTCTCTAAACTTCGAAAGCTGACAAAGTAGTTGCAAAGTTAGTTGCCTTTTTTTTTTCTTCTTTTTTTCTCCATAGTGTATTTGAGGAAGGAACAGCTCTGCACTCTGGATCACTGTTATTAAACAAAGTGCTGAGAGTGTCCCCCATGCTGCTTTGGTCTTTCAGACTTGTTTTTTGTGTATTTTGAGGGTGGGTTGGGAGTTTGTAATCAAAACTAAATCTTAATGCGTAAGTATATCGGTCTGAATTTGAAAAAGCCCGCTGAAATGAAAAGGACAGTTGCTGACACAGCGAAGTACCAGTCATAAAGCTGTTGTCAGTATGAGGCTTGGCTGTGTTGGCTCTACTTTGCTGATCAGTGGTAGGGGTTTTATTATTTTTTTGATTACAGCAAGTGAGTCAAATTAAATAGAGTTTAATTTTTCAGCTTGTAGTTGGACATCTAACATGGCTATGTTGAAAGGAGCTTAGGTTTATTAAATCTAGCTGTATAATAAAAGTCGAATTAGTGGCTCAGTACTACTCCTGTGTTCACAAGCAGTATTATCTGCTACATACTCTGCTTTCATTTTCCCCACAGAAAGCTAAACTGGAAGCAAAATTACATCAGACAACAGCGGCAGCGGCAGCAGCAGCATCAGCAGTTGGTCCTGTTCACAACTCTGTGCCTTCTAATCCAGTAGCAGCCCCAGGGTTCTTCATTCATCCTTCAGATGTCATTCCACCCACACCAAAAACAACTCCTCTCTTCATGACTCCACCTTTGACTCCACCTAATGAAGCAGTTTCTGCTGTTATTAGTGCTGAGCTTGCTCAACTTTTCCCTGGTTCAGTCATTGACCCCCCAACAGTTAACCTTGCAGCACATAACAAAAATACAAGCAAGTCTAGAACGGTAATTATTTTCATTTATTTTTCTCAGAGAAACAAGATGCTGTAAGCATTACCAGGGTCTTAATTTGCACTTGAGTGCTAGTAAATACCTGTTTATTTGGGTGAGATGTGAAAACTATATCACTAAATTTAGACAATATGAAAAGGACTTAAAGGAAGCAAGATATGTTATAGTACCTCGAATGGTTTCTCTTAATTAGAGCTATCTTGACTGTATAAGGAGTTATTAATTCTTTGAATATATTTTGGTGGTTCATGCTCAGATCTAAATGTAGTGAGGTTTTGTCAAAATTGTACATATTTAAATCACAAGAGATTTTCTTACAGTCTTTTGTAGAGAACAGCTCATTATAAATGCGTAGATTTTAATCACTTAATTTTACTGATGTTTTTCCACTCTTCAGAATCCACTTGGATCTGGTCTTGCTCTTGCAATATCTCACGCTTCACACTTTCTTCAGCCTCCGCCTCATCAGTCAATTATTATAGAGCGAATGCACTCAGGTAAAACCACAATCCCTAATAATTATTTTGACACATTTTCTATTAAGAAATGGAATATTTTCTGGGACCTTACATAAGTTGCTTAGCTACAGTCTCACTTGGCTTTCCAGAGAAAAGATATTTCTCAGTTTCTATTCTGTCATATCTGGAGGTTTAAGACCCAGCATTTGGTGACAGTTGAAAAATCCTGGGGGCTTGGGGAATAAATATGTTGGTTCTCTGGACAAAGCACCTGTTCTGAAATAGTGCATAAAAAGCAAAAAAAGTTTATTAAGTTGAAGCCAGAATTTTCTTCTCCAAGTGTGCAAGCTGTAGTGAGAGTTTCTGAGATGGAGCAGGTGGTTTTAGCCTCAAATATACAAATATACCTTTTAAACAATATATAAACAATGGCTTTATGGTTGGAGAAGTAGCATCTCTTCACTGGTTAGCATACACTGGTATTTTAGGCAACCCTGTGTTTTTCCTCTAGGAGCAAGAAGATTCGTGACCTTGGATTTTGGAAGACCTATATTACTGACGGATGTATTGATTCCCACTTGTGGAGATTTGGCTTCTTTGTCAATTGACATCTGGACTTTAGGAGAAGAAGTGGATGGGAGGCGACTGGTAGTTGCTACTGACATTAGCACACACTCACTTATTTTACATGACTTGTTGCCACCCCCAGTTTGCAGGTTTATGAAGGTAAAAACAGACTGCATACTCTGTCTTTTAAAGTCTTGACATTTATTACTATGTGAACTTTAACTTAAGCTCTCTTCAGACCAAACTTTACTTGGCTATAACCTTTTGATGTGTTTTTGACTTGGTGTTTATTTTACCTGTTTCGTTACAATTGTGTTACAAGGTAGTTGCATTCTCTTTCAGATCACTGTTATTGGTCGCTACGGCAGCACAAACGCCAGAGCAAAAATCCCGTTAGGATTTTACTATGGCCATACCTATATATTACCCTTTGAAAATGAGCTGAAACTAATGCACGATCCCCTCAGAGGAGAAGGTGAAGCTGCAAATCAGCCTGACATTGACCAACATTTGGCAATGATGGTTGCACTGCAAGAAGACATACA
The DNA here is from genome assembly GCF_036250125.1 of Pseudopipra pipra. NCBI lineage: Eukaryota > Metazoa > Chordata > Aves > Passeriformes > Pipridae > Pseudopipra > Pseudopipra pipra. Next base: position 33,237,081 of record NC_087551.1, on the reverse strand, counting down.
GTGCAGGTTAGAAGAAAAAAATGTGGATTTACTAGTTATTTTGATGTAAAACACTGGGATATAATAATGTTACAGATCTTTTTTCTTCCCATTGTATTCTTCAGACCGAAGAAAACTCTGCCTGTGTTGTAGGGTTGTTGCAGTGAATATCTTTGTAGCAGTAACAAAGACTGCACTGTTTTTTTTTTCAGTGTCTGTTTTAACAGTGCATTCAAAATGGACCAGAAGCTATCTTCTGGAAGGGTGACTGTCAAATATATTGCTGTTTGCTAATGTGTATTGAATTGTGTTCTTCGAATATTTCCCTTTAGGTACAATTTGGCCTGTCATCGGTTAGAAATTCTTCTGCAGAGTATTGACCTGCCACCACTCAATAGTGCTAACAATGCCCAGTACTTTTTGAGAAAGCCAGACAAGGCGGTAGAAGAAGATAGCAGAGTATTTTCTGCTTACCAGGATTGCATTCAGCTACAGCTTCAACTCAACTTGGCTCACCATGCTGTTCAGAGGCTCAAAGTAGCTTTAGGTGCAAGCAGGAAAACTCTCAAGGAGCAATCTGATCCAAAAGAGTTGATTCAGATGTCATCCACAGAACAGTTACGCACCATCATTAGATACTTACTGGATACTTTGCTTAGTTTGCTTCATTCTTCCAATGGTTAGTATTTTTTTGAGGTTTTATTTTTTGTCATGTTTTAGAAACAATTTACAAGTATTTCTATTTCTTGAGCTATACTTTCCTACTGTAAATCTTTTAAACTATATTTGGGTGTAGAATCATAGAAATGTATAATTGTTAAAGACCATCTAGCTCCAACACCCTGTGATGGGCAGGGACATCTACTAGGCAGGTTCCTCAAAGCTACATCTACTATGATTTTAGTAGCTGGTAACATAAGTGTTCAGTTTCATCAGTGGCACCAAGCTGACTTAACCACTTCCCAAAAAGTATAAGAGAAGGTGTCAAGGTCCTTCTCCCTTTTCTGTAGTCCTGGCTGCATATTCCTTTGTTCACATAGTCACGTGATCCTTCTGTGGGCTGATTCAGTTTGCTGAAGTAACAAAAAACTGCTCAGGCAGAATAGTCATGTTGTTTTCATAAGTAGAATCACCTTGTGGAAGGATCTGTAAGCATTGAAGCATTTGCAGCACTGGAGATTGATTAGGCAGTTAGAAGTGGGCAGGGGAAGCAGAAATTGCCTCAAGGAAGATGGTGGGGGGGAATTCATAAAACCAGTATCTCTACTCAGTTCATGATTTTTTAATATCCAGTAAAGATTTTTATCTCCTAAGCTTGTCATTGAAAGAATTCTTGGAGAATTGAAATTGAAAAGTCTTAGTAGGAGTAGTGGGTTTTTTGATTTAGTTTTCTTTTTGCTTTTTTTGCTGTCTTGTAATTTTCTGTGCCAGTTTGTTCTTAAGTGTGGTGATGGTTTGGTTTTTGCTTTGTGTAGACTCGGGGTGGAGGGTATTTCCACTGACATGGAATTGATTTGGTTTTGACCAAATGGCCTGGTCTTTGAGTTACCTGCAGATTACCATCTCCCCATGTATTCCCTCCTTTCCTCCTGTGCCATTTAGTCAAATCCTAGTCATTTAAAAACCTTACTGCATACTTTTTGTTGCTATGTTTTCGAGTCATTGTCTCTTTAAACATAGTTGCTCTTTTTTCTTAAAGGACACTCGGTTCCTGTGGTTCTGCAAAGTACTTTTCATGCTCAAGCTTGTGAAGAGTTATTTAAACACCTGTGTATTAGTGGAACCCCAAAGATACGATTGCATACTGGCCTTCTGCTTGTTCAGCTCTGTGGAGGAGAAAGGTGGTGGGGTCAGTTTCTCTCAAACGTACTGCAGGAATTATACAATTCAGAACAACTTCTCATTTTCCCACAGGACAGGTAAGATATAAGTGTATATTGATAAGTTAGCTGTGGATCACTGAAGTAATTTTGTTGTTCATAACTTAACATTGGAATTGACAAAATATGACTGAAGGATACTTATCCATAATTTTCATTGATTTAAGAAATAGACCCAAAAAAGTAGTACAAACGATAAATGTCTGATTGCAGTTATTTATTTCACCTATTTGGTGCTTGCACTACAATAAGTTCCTGGTTTTCCTTACTTGGAGATCTTTGCATACCTAGCAGGATTGCTCCCAAGTGTCAAAACTAGCGTCCTCCTTTATCAAGTTTAAATGTACCCTCATCATAGAGCTGCTCTTCTGCTGCATTTGGAAGTAGGATTGAGACTGGAAGGCACACTGTTAGCATTTAATGCAAAAGATTACACTGAGATAAGAGAAGCATGTGTAGAGTTGAGCACTGAATGTTAGATGTATTGGTTATTTCAGATTATTGATTGAGGTCTTTGATATTTTAAACATTAGCATTTTGTTTTAATCAGACATAGTTGCTGTTCTGTGGCTTTCTGCCTTCTTTGGACAGCAACATTTATATTTTCATATTTTTTTAAAATAAGGTAATTCAAGGATATAAGAATACATGGATTTAATTATCTGTCCCAGCTATTCAGTAATATGTAATAGCAAATGAAATGGATGAGATCTTGTTTTGCGTGTGGAAGGCTCTGCTGGCCTCTTGAGGGTGAAAGAGAAAATGTTCACCCTAAAATGCTGCATTAACCTTAAAACAATAGGATGTGAAATCCAGTTCGCTTGCTGGGCCTCAGTACTGCTTTCTGTAGCAATCTGTGTCTCAGATGAAAGACTAGGACGATATTGCTCTGTAAGGGGTGTTTCAGAATATTACTGAATCTGAAAAGGAGATAAAATCTTAAATATGTAAATTTTATTTTTAGGGTCTTCATGTTGCTTTCTTGCATTGGCCAAAGATCGCTTAGCAACAGTGGTGTTTTAGAAAGTTTACTTAATCTCCTGGATAACCTGCTGTCACCACTGCAACCTCATTTACCTGTGCACAGAAGAACTGAAGGTAGCCCTCTAATTTGGGAAACTATTTTCATATTAATTCTAAGCTAGAAAATTGAGAGACTAACTCACAGTTTTTGGTGTAATAAAAGAAGAAATTGCTTGTTTACTTATATTTCCAAAACACAGTTGTCTTTCAAAATGTGATGAATCTTCTTGTTCTTTAGGTGGTCAAAGAGATTCCTCCCCCATCCCATTTAAATCTGAGCAAAATCTATTTGATTGATTTTAGTTCAGTTAGGAAGCTTTGACAGAGTGTGGGGAGCATCCAATGTGTAGACAGCTCTAGTGGCTCTAGTGACTTTGGAATTTAATGTTTTGGAAAGAAATACTCCTTTTTGCTCATGAGATCATTTCTAAGTTTCAAGCTTTTGAGGTGAAACACAGATATGAAGACAACTTTGTTGGGTGTATCTATATGGTTTCTGCAAGCTACATGGAGTTTGGGGTTTTTTTGGTGATTATGAGGCATTTACATTTTTTGACCCCAAAAAATTACTGAAATTATAGTCTTCGAACTCTATTTTCTTTGGGTGTTTTCTTAACCACCCCGAGGTTGAACCAAAGTCTTACTTTTAAAAACATCACACTGTAGGCTACTTCATTTGTTATGTATATGTAGTGGAGCCTCACAGAAGATATATTGTTTAAAATTCTTAGCCTTGTGAGGTCTGTAGATACCAGCTGAGACTCTGTCCTTACTTTTACTTTGTCTCCTGATGTAAACAAACATACAGCTGGTGTCAGAAGCTGTCCTATTGCTTTCCACTGGTCTACCCTGTACTTTCTCTATCATGGCCATATCCTGCTATAGTCTAACTAGTTTGAGGCAAACCCAAGCTTACATCTCCTCTACCTCTGTTTGCACTCTCCCCACAGCTTCCAATTCCTTTCATAGCTCTTGCCTTACTAGTTGTCCTCATGGAGGACTTTAGGAAGCAGAGGTAACTGATACTTCAGAGCTTTGTTTGCTGGTCTTCCAGCTTCCTTCCTCCTGGACAGTACAGGTGAGTACTAGGGCAATATTATGTGTGGCGGAAGCATCAGGTATGGCAGAAGAAATTCCTGTTTGAGAACTATCACACATAACTAAGGGTCAGAGGGTGAAAACTTGTCGGGGAACAAAGGACAATCAGAGCAAGAGGTGAGTGTTGTGGGTGGAGAGAAGTTGAAAAGTTTGAGAGACACTTGGAGGGAGAGAAGTTGAGAATTTCTTTTTTTTTTTTTTTTTGTGAGATATGAAAAGAAATACTCTTGTTTAAAGTCAAGTATGAAAAGGTATGTACTTCACTCTGCAGCAGGCTCCTTTCTTTTTATTCTGCCGACTAGAAAGGTGTGTAGTGGTCACCACTGCTCCTCATTTCTGTTCTTGCAATTTAGACCTGTTCCTGTTCAGGTCCTGTTATGGACCTACCTGTTTGGGTTCTTCCTCTGCCTGCTTGGGGTGGGCTGTTTTCTGTCAGTGTGGTCAGGAAACTGGAATTAACAGGTCAGGCTGCATCCTATTACTTGGATGCCAGCTACATGTGATTTTGGACAAGTTGTTTCTGTGCCTTAGTTTTCTTGTTTGGTCTGGACTTAATAATAGTTTGAGTTAATTAGACTTTTTTGAAGTCAGTGCATGAAAAGCACAGAGTAGTTAAACATGGCTCAGCACGCTGCACAGATATGAAAATGTGCATTAAACCTCTAGTGCTGGTGTCCTTGCTGTATTGCATTATGTAGAAGTATGCCATTTGCATAATGACTGTAATTAAGTGGTCATTATTTGTAGGTTTCTGGTCTTTGTTGAGCACTCATGAGTTCACTTTAGAACTGTTCATTTAGACTTTTCCACACACACAAAGGTTTTTCTTGAACAATGTGCAAGATCTGTTTTTTTCCCTTCTGCCCTTACAAAAACACGGCATTTGAAGTGGCTACGTGGAAATACACTAATAAAGGAATAAAACTTAAGGTATTTGTGTGCACAGTTGTAACTGTCTTGTTGAAGCCCTGGTTGATGGAGGAATTTCACACTATGGAATTTGAGACATCTGGTTTATGTGCTTTAATGCAAATAACTGTCATTGTGCATTTTGTATTTAGGAAATTTAGGCATATAGTTTTTGACTTTTTTGAAAAAATGCTGCTTAATTTTTAGCTTGAATAGTAGAGATGAGGCTTTTGACTTCTGACTTCATCAAACTAAGAGAACAGTGACATTTTGTTTTGCATCTAAGTTTTATGCTGAATGTTTGGTTTCTCCCCTCATTTTTGAGTGCTCAGATTCTTATCCTCTTTAAAAACAAAAAAAAAGAGAGGAGTGGCCTAGTAAAGTATGTGTGAAGTTTATTATGGCTTCAAATTAAGGCTCTCAAATCTGTTTATTTTGAAGGAGTTTTAGACATTCCCATGATCAGTTGGGTTGTAATGCTGGTGTCCAGACTACTGGATTATGTAGCTACTGTTGAAGATGAAGCAGCCACGGCCAAGAAACCTCTGAATGGGAAAGAGAGAGAACGATTTTTGACAGGTATATCACACTTATTATCAAAACTTGCTTCTATGAGTATTGCTTTAGGAACTGTTCAAATACTAAAAATGTATTTTCAATTCACTTGAAAAATGAGATTTTAAAAATGGATTTTATGATAATTTTATTTGCACTCTTATCTACTTCTTTGCATTCCCTTCTCATTAGAAATACAATTTCTTTCATTTTTTTTAAGGAAAAAAAAAGCAGGATAGATTTTTGGGTTGTAAAATGTCTGTATATTGTCCTGTGGCTGTGGACTATACAACTGAGAGAATTGAGACACTTTGTAGTGTTAGAAAGGGCAACAGTATGACTTCACACTGTTTTGGTATTTGTATCCAGTATTTTTAAATGCATTTTTTGTTTGGTTTGTTGTTGTTATTGTGCTGATTAGGTATGTTCTTTGAACATCTTTTCTAAAAATAAAAACATAAAGTTTTTATGTTATGAAGCTGTTCAGATATTTTTATTTAGGACAGTCTTGCTAACCTCCATATATGTTTTAATAACGAAAACAACATGGTACCACTGCATTTTAAAATCACACTGTCAGGGGTGATAGTTGCATAACGCTAAGAGAGTTAGATTTTGTTTGTTTCTCTAGTATTTAGTTTATTGAGATGCTAACCATTGCTGAAACACAAAGACTTGTCTCTGGAGTTAAGTGAGATTTAATAAGATGGATTAATATATCCTTTTTTTTTTCTATTTGCATTAGGAAACCAGTGGAGTTTTATAAACAATAGCCTTCACACTCAGAGTCTGAGCAGATCTACTAAAGGCAACAGTAGCCTAGATAGACTGTATTCCCGAAAGATCAGAAAACAGCTTGTGCATCATAAACAGGTGACTTCCAGCACGGTAGTGGCTATTTTCACATAAGTATATATTATTTACAGGATTTGTCATTTCTAGAATGAACAGCTTTGGCCTTGGGACTCATTCAGCCTTGCTTTTGCATTGGTCTGGTTCTGTAGCTAAAGGCTGCCTAACTTCTTTGACATTTGTCTTAAACCATGGGGCATGGGATCTACTGGAAGAACAAATGTTGGAGTGTTCTGTTGCACTCTGTGGCCCATATTAGACAATAAATATAATGTACTTTCTAAATATGAGTACACCTGAGTGCAAGTACCTAAGCTGTGATTTAAAAGTATTTTAAAAGCTCGAGTTACGGTTCAAACTGAAGATTGCTATCATATGAACATATACTGATCCTTTTAACATCTTATTGCTTAAGTTTTCATTTATTCCTATTAACATTTTCTTTTAGCAACTTAACTTATTAAAAGCAAAACAGAAGGCTTTGGTGGAACAGATGGAAAAAGAGAAAATACAAAGCAACAAAGGATCATCATACAAACTTTTAGTAGAACAGGCAAAACTAAAGCAGGCTACTTCAAAGGTATGATTGTAACTGACTTCTTGTCCTTTGCGTGAAAAGACCTGTTCCTGCAAAGTCATTTTTGTCCTACTTTGACCTTACTATAAAAAGTTGTTTCATTATGGCTGCTATCAGGTATATTCTAATACTGAAAACAGCAGCCATCTGGAAATTTACTGCTCTGTGAAAAATAGTTTATCCTTCTGCAGGGGTTTTTTAGGTAGTCTTGGCCAAAATCACTAATAAACTTGTAGCTTTGGGAATGCCAGTCATGTCATTAAACTTTGGATGACATGCACCAATGAAAACGTAAAATAATACTTTATATGGCTAGCTTTTATGCTTGATGCTCTTCTGGATGCTTTTCTGGTTAAGTAATGAGAAAATAATCATGCCTATGTCTCCCCAAACTAATAAATATTACTTTTGAGAACGTTTTTTGAACTTTCTCATAAGCTTCATAGCTTCCTAAAAGTACTTGCTGCTTAAGTTATGGCATCTTGCAGTAAGCCCCAGGTACTGAGTGTGGATGTAGTAGTTAAAGAATTATGAGATGAGGTGCTGAAATTTAGGGATTTCTGGAGATGACAATATGGACTTTGCAAGGAACACAAAAAATGTATAAATCTTTCTAGCTACCAAACTGAGATATCTCTTTAAATATTTACTCACTAGTTTCAGTAGTACTCATGTCTGTTAGGATGACTGAAAGTAGGTCTATGGAAAGAGATTATAGTGTTGGACCTTACAGGCAATCTAAAGGGAAATCTTACAACAATTTCCAGTAAAGATGGGAAAAAAAAATAAACAGTAGCATAAAAATAAGCCCTAAGTTTTCACTAACCATGCTTGTCATGAGCTGTTCTTTCCTGCACTGTCCTCTGCTTTATTCCAGCAGGTTATATCCACTGGTGGCCCCCTTGAGCCACTGGCTGAACTATGCTGTCCAGATATTTAAATTTCACTTTATAGCTGCTATGTTGCATCAAAAAACCATATGGAACTAAAGAACTTTCCCCTTACCATTTCTTAACTTCTAGTTATGGTATTACCATATACTTGATAGCTACGTTTCATGCAGGTTTTGCTCTTTCACCTACTAATCACTTTCAGTTATGACAAGCTCTGTGTAATTTAAAACATGTACTGTATTTAGGAGAAAGCTGAAACCTTTGTGTTAGTAAATAGCTCTTTCTTCAGTCTACTTCAGTAGCTCCTTCTCAAGCGAGACTGTAAGAGGCATTTGTGTCATCTAATAACTGCTAGTGCAGCTGATACCATGAGCTGAGCTGCTAAATGTATGCCCTTGGTGCATGAGAGGATTAATAAAAGCACCTTCTTTTCTCCCTTAAATTTGTAGGCCCTCTGTCAAAAGGTTGTAGTTTAGAACTCTGATCCACTATCAAACTAGTTCAATTTATGGTGGCTAATGCACATTTTGTACCGTGAAAGTATTAAGAATTTTAGAAATTACTGATGATTTATCTAACGTGAAGAACTGAGAAGGCAGTGTTCTTGTAAGGGTGCATTTCCATATTAGCTATTTTTATATGCAGTTTGCTTCATGGTAACCATAGCTTTATGTACAGGTGTGGAAATATGAAAAATACTTCTAAAATAGATATTTGCAATATGTTTTACGGCAAACATAAAGGCTTAATAAAGGTACTTCTGCACAACTGGATTTGGTTTTGAGTTTGTCACCTGAGATACCACGCTGCCAAAGCAAATTTCTGCCAATAACGCCTGAATTCCATTCCAGATTCTCGAATATTTTTAGATTTTTTTTTATTTTCTTAAGAAGATTTACACTTACTGTTATTGCTGCATCACTGCTTCACTGGGAAAAGATTTCGACGTTAGTTTTAAAATGTAACTGTTCTTTCAAATTTAATTTCTGCAGCACTTCAAGGACTTAATACGCTTGCGTAGAACTGCAGAATGGCCTCGTTCTTCTTTAGACACAGAAGTATCAACAACAAAGGAAACTCCAGAAATTGAACCACTTCCATTTACACTGGCCCATGAACGCTGTATTTCTGTAGTGCAAAAGCTGGCACTCTTTCTATTGTCCATGGACTTTACTTGTCATGCAGATTTACTTCTTTTTGTTTGTAAGGTAAACAGAACTCTGTAGTGACCACATTAAGTTAGCTTTCTGTTACTGCTTTCTGCTTGCCTGATGGTAAAAATTAGCTACAGCATTAAAATTTGAAGTAATTTCTAGTGAGGAAGTTTTTCTGATCTGTCACTTTTTGTGTAACTTAGAATATGATGGCTTCAAAATTGCCTGGAAAAATTAACTTTAAAAAAATATGTTCATGTGATTACACTTACAAAATTCTAAAATTTGAGCTGGTAAAGATACCTAATTTACTTGTAAACAAAATCTGATAATCATAGAAATTAAAGCTGTTTTATACTTTATAGGATTAAATATGAATAGGCATATGTATTTTTTATAGGTTCTTGCTAGAATTGCAAACGCTACAAGACCAACAATTCATTTATGTGAGATTGTAAATGAGACTCAGTTGGAACGATTATTGCTGCTTCTTGTTGGAACTGACTTTAACAGAGGAGACATCTCTTGGGGAGGAGCATGGGCTCAGTATTCTCTGACTTGTATGCTACAGGATATTCTAGCAGGTTTGTTTTAAGTTCATTTTTTTCAGAATGTACATTGCACTTGAATCTTTTTTCCTTTAATGTTTTAGGAGGTTTTTTTTATTACTATATTAGAATCTGCTGACACAAGACTATTAAAAAAAGCCACAAGCAAATCATAAAATTTAGTTTAGTGTGTAAAAATGCAGTTTAAAATTGCAATTACAGTCAATCCGGAATTAGTGACTTGTGCATAGAAAAGGTCAGATTTATATGAACCTGATTATTGGAAAATTATTCAAAACTTCTCCCCTTGAAGAAGTAGCCCCTAGAGAATTTAGAGTTAGATGAAGAAAAACAAGACAGTTGGCCTAGACACAGGGATGTTAAGTTGTAACTGGAATAAAGCTTGAAATGAAGTTGTCTGCTTAATTTAATACATAGGAGAGTTGTTGGCACCTATAGCAGCTGAAGCTATGGAAGAAAGTGCTTTGGGAGAAGATGCTGGTGCTTCAGCTGGGGATTCTGATGACTCTCTCCAGCAGTCCACAGTTCAGTTAGTGGAGACAATAGATGAGCCCTTGACACATGACATCACAGGTAAATTATTCCATAATGTTGATGTATATATGTTTATTGAAAAGAGTAAAAAAAAACTTTTACTCATCTATCGAGGTACCAATCAATGATTTTTTGGTGGTAGGATACTTAGTTTCTTGTGATATAGGCAGATTATGAACAATTCTGTGATAACTAAAAAATGGTTATTTTTGCCATTATTTTTAAAAGGCAACTTGGTTGCGTTTATTAACTTTTTCCACTAAGTTGTAATATTAAAAGCCTTAAAATTACCCATTAAGTGTATGATACATCTGTGTTTTATAATTTTTACTTGGTAGTGTTAATACTCTTTTAATCAATCAAAGGTGCTCCACCACTGTCATCTTTGGAAAAAGATAAGGACATTGATCTTGAATTACTGCAAGACCTGATGGAAGTCGATATTGATCCTTTGGATATTGATTTGGAAAAAGATCCCCTTGCAGCCAAAGTCTTCAAGGTATATCATACCTGAGTTTTCAAGATAACCTTTACATGTGAAATATGAACATCCTTTCTCTCTTATACTGCTTCAATAGTGGTATTTGATGTCCTAGACTTGCTTTTAGTTTCTTATAAATGTTTAATGCAGAATGACAGGAAAGAATGTAGAGATTGTTCAGTCTCAGTTGACCACAAAATATCTTGCTTTTGGATGAAGATTCCTATATAAAGAAGAGGTTCTGAATTTACTCATACTTCAGCACATGTTAAAGACAACAAAAGCATAACATAAAGGAAAAATAAGATCTAGTCTTGTCCTTTCTTATTAAGAATAGGGTACCATTTACTGCTGCAATTAGTCTTAAAAGTTTATACTATTAGTATTGTGTTTAAAAAAAAGGAAGTCAGCAGTGACCAGTGCTCAGACTGGCTTCAGACTACAAAGAGAAGCAACTAACTTCCAAACTTATTTCACTGTGGAACAAGAAAATTACTAAATGCTTTCATACTTAAAACAAGGGCTAACCATATCAGAGGTAGTACAATAACATTTAGATATAATAGTATATATAGTGTCAATGTGTGTTAAAAACCAAAAATATTTCAGCTGTAAAGAAACACAGCTGTTCATAACAAAATGTCAAGTCTCTTTTGTTTGTTTTTAAGGATGACATTTGGAGTTTTTGCACACCTCTCAGTATTGACTTAAACCATTAGTCTCATTTGAATTAACCTAAATTACCTGTCTCACCACTTGCTCAGAAAACACTAAATTTTTTTCTGTATTTCCTCATATGTCCTTCTGCGAATTATCTATCCTGTAAAGATTTTTTTCTTTAAATCTCACCCTACCACCAAAAATTACATTTACTGCTTAATTTTTTGTTACTGATGTTTCCTGCCTTCTTTATTCTACTGTGATTTCATGTGGCAGTACTCCTTAGTCCACTTCATCTACAGGTACCTTCATAATCTTATTGCCTGATTTGTTGTCCTCTAACAAACAGATAAAAACACTTCTTCATTCTTAATCCTTCTTCATATTTGCTTCTGTATCTGTAAAACGAGAGTTGGTATTGAATGTCACCATAAAAAAGATAGGCATACACAAATTGCCTTCATGCAGTGTTACATTGCTTTTTTTTCTTGTGATGCATATGCTTTCTTAGTGTCTTAAATTATGACACAAGTAGAGATTATTCAATTCTTTTTTTTGCAGAGCCAGTACAAATAGTCCCTGAGCCTCACTGAGGCTTCAAGGTACTTAACTAGTACAGTTAGTAGTGTAGTATTCTCTCTTGATAAATAACTCCTCAAAATATTTGTGTGATACTCTACTTCCAAATTTACAATACGGTACAAACGTGTGAATAAAAACCGATGATAACCTTTTTGAAATTGGCTTCTTGAGTCTGTGAGACAGCTAACTACATGCTAGATTTTGACAATCACTAAGGATTCAGTCTTATACTGCAGTAAGAATTGAAACAAAATTTTCTAAAGCTATTGAATCCAATCTTCTGGTTTTAATTTTTTGTAACTTCAGTTTTTGTTTTTAGTCATTAAAAGCTTTTTGACAGTCTAAAGAATTGCTGCTTATTTTTTTCCTTTTTTTTTTGTTTTGTTTGATTTTTAAGCCTATAAGCAGCACCTGGTACGATTACTGGGGTGCCGAATATGGCACCTACAATTACAATCCTTACATTGGAGGTGTTGGAATTCCAGTTGCAAAACCACCAGTAACGACAGAGAAAAATGGATCACAGACTGTCAGCATATCAGTCTCCCAAGGTAAGCAATGAAGTGAAGTTTTGTTCCAGGTTTTTTTTCTGTTATACTGTATTCGACACTTCAGCACATCACACTATTTTAACAATCTGTGTGTTACATGGAAAGAATTACATTTCCTATATGCCACAGGTTTTTTATGTGAGAGAATATGGTGTGAAACTTGTATTTAAAACAGCCCAACATAGCAGAAAATCTTATTTTCTAACATTTTTGAATGCACTATAGGCAGTTTTAAATCCTTCCTGTTTTCGCAGGAAATTTTGGAAGCTATTTTCTAGCTGGCTCTAACTCTAAGGAATGAAGTGGCACACTTGTTTGGTTTGAGGGAGCACTACTGAACTAGGGTGATAGATCTTTCCCCCAAGACACTGGGGAAAAAAACTTTGGTTCTTGTTTGAGAGCTGTTGCCTTAGGAAAAACATATGCAGATTTAGTCATGTGTGATGTCAAAGTGACTGTGAAAAGAAATAAGGGTGTGTTTCACAGAAATTTAGTATTTTATTAATTATGTATTTCAGGTCTATAAGAATCTTATGTTCAGTTCAGAGTATAAGTTTCTACAATCTGCTTTCATCATGTATAAAAGTCAATCTTCTTGTTAGGGATACTGAGATTTTTTTCAGTTTTCTGTATACTGTATATCTATATTGCCTGCACAAGAAGTTAGAGTAACTAACTATATATGTCCTTGATATAATTCAGTTTTACCCTGTTTGTTGCCTTGTGTAGCTTTAGATGCACGTCTAGAAGTTGGACTTGAACAGCAGGCTGAGCTGATGCTGAAAATGATGTCCACGCTGGAGGCTGATTCCATTCTACAAGCATTAACAAATACATCTCCTACATGTAACTACATGTTGTCAAATCATTCTTTTCACATAATGATCATGATGCTTTGAAATTTTTCTAAGTGACTGCAGAAAAAATTAGTACAAAGTTGTATTTTGCTTGAATTTTCTTGTTAGGTGAAGCTTTAGAGATAGTTCTTTATTCAGATTTTTGAATTACGTGTGTACCTCTAAGACATTTTGTGAAACTGGTCAAATATGCATGATTTCTTCTACAATGATTTATACTGCAGTGGAGGGAAAGTTTTCATTTTCTGATCTAGGTACAAGAAAATGTTAAGTTTCCTGTGTGAAGCTTCCTTCTTGCTGTTTGAAAGCTGCTTTGCACCAGTTTCACCTATTCTATGATGAGAATGAAAATATTTTGATGCAATTTTGAACTCAGCTGTTCAGTAAACTTTGTTTTAAAAACATTCATAGAGGGGTTTACTTCTGAACCTGTTTTCAGTGAGTTGTGCTGCCCATTTGGTTAAAATGTGTTACTTTGTAGCCCTCTGTGTACCTTAATATGCATGCAGTCATTGGTTGAATATCTAGGGATGGAATAGGTTTAGTGCAATCCTCAGTCTTTACTTCTCTGGAAGTTCATTATTGTCTGCACTAGTTGTGCCATAATGCCTGAAGGACATGTTCCAATTATTTGTCTTACCATTGTGTTATCAGGACATTGCTATAATATGTGTTTAGCAAGAACTGTGAAAATGTATTTGCATAACTCACTTTCCAAATGGTTTTTGTGGAGATGGAGATGTCTGATATTCAAGTATGCCTTTCACAGTATGGTAGTCAGTAGTCCAACACTACTGAACACTACATTGAAGATGTTCTTGTAAATTATAAAATGTGTCTTTTCCTTAAGTATAAAATGCAAGGAACTAATAATGAAATTACTTTTAGCAACTTTTCAAAATAATTAATGGGGGGATGGTACCTTGTTTTTTTTCTAGTAACACAATCTCCTAGTGGAACAGATGACTCATTGCTGAGAGGATTACATGCTGCTAACCAAAATGCCCAGTTGATTGTGCAGTTGTCATCTATACCTATGCTGAGCGCGTGCTTCAACAAACTCTTTTCCATGCTACAAGTCCACCATGTTCAGGTATAGCATTTTGAACTTTGAAATGCTTTAATAATATTTCTCTCTAAATTTAAAAGTTGTTTTCCTATACTTCTTGATACTTAAGATTCAGGTAACCTGTTATGTACTTTTTTGCTTGTGAATCTGTCATGGACAACAGTACTAATAACGTAACACCAGCTGCTGAAAGCTTTTATCAGAGGACATATCTTGTTACAGCTGAAAAAGTGGGTATACATTTTTGTATTTAAAAACAAGTTTGTATATTCACTGAATGATAATTGTTATCTTATTAATGAAAACTGTCACAGTGTGTTCAGTCTCCATTTGTGGAGGTTTTCAAAACGCAGTTGGATAAACCTCCAAGCAATCTAGCCTTTCTTTGAACAGAAGATTGGATTGGGTAACTTCCAAAGCTCCCTTCCAACCTGAATTATCTAGTGATTCTATATGTTAAATTTAAAAGTTTGCTTTTTAAAAGGTTATTGATTTAGCAATGCTTTTCTTGATTCATTTAAAGGAATGCCATGTGCCTTGTATATAAATGATTGGATGCCTGTCTGCCTCTTTTTATTTTAATAAAGTAACTGACTCCATCCCTCAATTGTTCTTTAAATATCTCATCCAGAATACAGTTTGTAGTGTAAACGACCTTGATGCTTCTCCAGAATATCTAATGAGTTATTTTCCTCAAGGGAATTATTCCGAGTACACATCAGTGTCTCTGAGGTTTCCCATTAAATAAATAGGCCTTTTGAATAATTTTGGTTGACTGGGAAGCATCACTTTAATAACATTTCAAAAGCTTATGTGCAAACCAGTATTACAGGTGTAAGGTTATGATAACGATATTTCTGAGCAGTGTGTAAAGCTGCTTTTTCAACGCAAGTTTGAAGAAAGTTCTTAAGAGAAACTTTAATATATTTAGAACAAATCAATTACAAAAACATTGCAGAAGCATTTGCTAGTTATGCTGAATTTGCCTTGAACATTATGTTTAGCAGAGTTTTCAAATCCTGTAAAGGAGAGAGTGGGTGTGTTATCAGTGAAACAGTAGCAGCTGAGAATATTGATAAAGTTTTTAAAATTGAAACTTTTATTGCTCTAGGGTTCTGAGTTCGGTCTCATGGTGAAGTTTGTTTCCTTTTTTTCCAGCTTGAATCCTTATTACAGTTATGGCTCACATTAAGCCTGAATTCCAGCTCCTCTGGAAGTAAAGATAATGGCGCTGATATCTTCCTTTATAATGCTAACCGAATACCTGTCGTTTCCCTGAACCAAGGTAAAATATATTAAATATGGGAAATAAGTTTGTTTTATTGGTGTTTGTTTTTTTTTAATACCCAATATTTGCTAATAAAAAGTACTACAGTAAGTACTTTTTATAAGATCAGTATTGAGATAATTTATGTGTTCTTGTTAAAGAACTCTTGGGCTCACTGTCTCAACTTGAAAAATATGTTGCTAATGTGTAACTGAGAGTTGATTCATTGAATTTTCATAATCTCCTTAGAAATTAAATTGTAAAATTTGTGGGGTTTAATTCATCATTATTCCCAAGAGGACTCTTCAAAATACACTTCTTAGTATAAGATGAACTGTGCAACTGTATGCACTTTTCTGACAGATTTCATCTCATTGTATACCATCCTATGATCCTTCTCTTAAGAAAGGGGTCAGTAGAATGTGAAAGCCCTATTACTTTTTAGCATTTTGAAATCAGTTTCTTTACATTGTTTTCTTTGAGATGTCAGGATCTGGGCACTGTAGAAAGTTCTGTGGGCCAATTCCTGTGAAGTGTTGGTGAGGCTTCTTTTCCTAATTTCCTGGAACAATGGTTGTCAAAACAAAGTAAATAACAATACTACATATAGCACCTTACAGTAAAAATAAGAAATCTATAGTAATATCCTGAAGATTAAAGCTTGGAAAAACCTGTTTTTCTTGACAGCTTCAGTAACTAGCTTCCTGTCAGTTCTGGCATGGTATCCTAATACCTTACTCCGGACGTGGTGCCTTGTGCTTCACAGCCTAACACTCATGACAAATATGCAGCTTAATGGTAAGTTTGGGTTTGGGGTTGGTTTTGGTTTTTTTATGTTGCCTGTTTTAGTGATGTAAGAACGAGTGTTGATTCCAATCCAGAACATTCCCTTTCTCATATAAGTACTTTTGTTGGTTCTCCGTAATTTCAAGCTTTTCAAGAGTGAGCTCCTTGAATTGCTTGTACCATGGGAAACAAAAACCCTACTGACAAAAGAGAATGTCATTATAAGTAGATAGGCAATGTCTTTTAAAGGTGCATTTTAGGACTAGAGTTGGACTGGGTGATCCTTATGAGTCCCTTCCAACTCGGAATATTCTGTGATTCTAACGATCCCTGGAAATTGCCTTTGTAGTATGCGAAGAAGTATCAGAGAGGAAGGATTAAGGTGCTATGAGAGAGATTCATGTTCTTCTGATGTGGTAGGAATATTTTCGTAAATATGCAAGCTCCAATCACTACATATGTTAAGCTATCTGGAAATAAGCCCCCAGAAGCTGAATCTATTAAAAAAGAAATCCAGCCATTTCATTTCGTTTCCCTATCCACACCAGCTTATCTCACATTCTCTATATTGCTCCATAGCACACTAGAAATAATGTCACTTTGTGGATGAGATTTTGACACAAGACTGATAGAAATTAAAGGAAGTAGTTTTTAAATGAGGAAATTAAGTTTCTATATGGCTCACTATCATAGGACAGCTGTCATGAGGAAAGCTTTGGTGACCTTGTCCTCAAGGCTAAAGAAATACCAAATAGTGAGAACGTAGACACTGGAATGTTTTAAAACCTACATGTTAGCCACGTAAGAGCTCTTTTAAATTCTGTTTTCCCTCCAAGCATATGACTAGAGACATATAGAAGGCATGAACCACCTGAAGAAGGCATGAACCACCTGAAGATCACACTTCTATGAAGCAGTTTGCTGTCCTGGGGTGGCACAGTTGTTCTCCAGAATTTTCATCAAAGATTCTTATGAATCTTTTTTCATATTTGCCATTTCAAATCATTGACTTTGGGATGCAGTTTTTTCTTAAAATTTTTACCTTCTGTCCCCTTTCTGTGATGTTATTTAGATTCAGTCTTACAAAAATCTGCTGAAATTTTTGCTATTAAGTAAAGCAGTCGAGCTCTGAGTAAATTAAGGAGACTTAAGTAATATTCACAAACTGAGATTATAATCTTATTCTTGATATCTGAGAATGGAACATGGACAGATTTGTAGGATAACAGTGCCTGCAGTTAACAAGCACATGTATTGTCAACGCTCCAGTTTGTGACTGTAGAGTACCATTTTCCAAAATTTATGTGGTGTGTATCACTGAGATCATACGTGAATCTCTTCCAAATTGTATGAGGCTAAGTGGTGTGCTCTGACACTAACAGGCAGCTGTGTGTTTGCAGGAGTTTCTTTGGTAATTGCCTGAGATCAGTAGGTGATTATGTGAATAAAAGGCTGCTCAAGAGCAATGTGATTCATCACGGGCACACTTCAGCATGTCCACATGGTTGTGGATTTTTTTTGTATCTAGGATTGTGAGCCCAAGGTTGGAGTTGAGTTGGAAAGGGTTGGAGATGCAAGCTTGGTGGAGGGTAAAGAATAGGGTTGAAAGTGTGTCTCCTATACATGTGTGTGGATTAACACAGCTGTATATCCCTTAACTGCCCCTTTTCCTATACTCACTGAGAGAACCAGCAGCTAAGTAGGTATAAGCACCCATCAGATCTCTTCTGTGCCAGGATTCCTCAGCAGCTGATAATTCAACATAATCTTCTTTCTCAATGACATTGAGTTGTCACATTTAAAGAGTGAAATAATCTGTATTAGATTCTTGACCATTGAAGGTGAGATCCGTCAGAGCACTTCTTCAATCAACTATTTTGGTTTTTGTGTTCTTTTGTTCAGAACTGGGGCTTATAATAGTCTCTTGAGTCATTGCAGACAGCATCTCATAGAAGTTCTCATCAACTTAGAATATTCAAGATGAAGCACAAATTGTTCAGGTCTTGACTGTATTGACAGATTGTGGTTAGGTTTATTTATTGATTTATTTTTAAACCACTAAGATGTCAATTACAGTCCATTGGGAATAATTTAAATTAGCCTTGCTAGATGTGTGTAGTTATAAAATGAGGCTCTTTTCCCTTTTAGTATCTAAAATACAAGCCCCTTACTTATGTCAACTGCAGCTGAATGGAATTTTAGTGATAATGATTTGTCTTAAATTTCGAATTAGTTTATAAGTGGAAGTTTAAAAAACAAACAAACAAAAATCCAACGACAGAAGGCAGTAGTAAGTATAAATTCAAGAGCTATGAGCTTAGGGGGCTCTTAGTAACCTGAGTATCAGTTTCATTTTCAACTTATATCATGATATACTCAAAAACACCCCCCAAAAACAGCCAACCAACACCATAACCACTCTCCAACAATCTATATACCTAGTTTCCTTAGAGGAAAAATCAGTGTTCTCTACATTTTATTTAAGTAAATGCTCAGATTCAGTAGGGGGAAAATAAACTTTATCGGTTCACCCAGACTGCTGTATAAAGGCACATCCTGCAATGGAAGGCCTCTCTGTTTTTCTGACATCTTCAGTTTTCTTTAAAAAAAACATGTGAAATTGTGTACTTTCTTCTTACAGGCTTGTCCCCCACCCAGACAAGCCTTAACCCGTTCATCCTTTGCATTATCAAATGTGTGCTAGAGCAGGCTTGTTGTCTACAGTGGAACTGGAATGCCATGGGATGCTTTCTTGCTTTTATTCAACTGCAGCTATTGCCATACCATCAGTCATAGCCATACAGACTTGTTCCACTGCTGATCTTGATAAATCAATGCAAAATTATTTGTATTGTAAGCATTAGTTTTCTACATTTTATCTAAAGCAAGAAATCTGTTTATAGTTCAAAAATATCTGTTTATAGTCGAAGATTTGGTAAAGGGAAAACTTACTCTAAGTTATCTTCTCCTCCCATCTTCCTGTAAGGATTTCTTCTTAGAGCAAGTGTTTTTCAAATGCTGTATTTATTTCATTGTGCCAAAAGTGTTTCAACTGAGATGGAAGCAGTCAGAGTTTAGTTCTGGTTTTGACAAAGATGTTTCCCTTCTGGTTGTGATCTTTAGTTTAACTCTCCTTAGTTTAAGGAAATTATTGTGAATCATGAAGACTCTGAAAAACAGAATGACTAGTAAGTAGGTCAGGATTTGTTTCTTTTAACAACTTCCCTAATTAAGAAACTTATCTTGGGATATGAAGGAGTGCCATCCAAGCTGTTGTTCCAGAGCATCATTTCTTCGTGATTTAAACGTTTATATATGATGACATAGTCTGAAAGAGATCACATCTTCAGCATGTAATAAACTGTAACTTCATTTAGATAGGTGTAATAATATAAGAATATATTTTTATTCAGTAAGTGGGTGTGCTTTTTTCAAACTGTGTTTTGAATTGATTCAGTGTATCACTACTGAAGGAGTAAGAGTTCACATTTAATAAAGCTCATTCATTTGATCACTGAAGGGTGTATTTTAATTCAAATTCTGGTCTTCAAAGTTCTGATCTGTTAAGCTCCCTGCAGTTTTAGTCAATGATGAGAAGTCTGTGCATGTGCCAAGGACAAAAATATTTTGATTTTTTACAGGATAACTGAACACTTGGTCTCTGTCTGACAAACTAAAAAATGCACTTAAGCCTTGTTAAAATGTTGGACTAACAAAAAGAAACAAGTCAAAATATCTGTATGTATTGCTTCTACAAAATTAATTGCTATTTTCAGGAATACTGCCTTAGCAAGCTTGGAACAGTGATGGAACAGTTTTGAGGGTTTATATGTATACTTAAAAGAAAAGTTAAAACTGTAGTCCTGAGTAAGCAGCTTTGAGTTGCTGATTTAGCTGAGAATATTTCTGTATCATGAAATAAATATAAGGAATTTGCACTATAAATGTTTGATTTACACTTAGTGCTTAAGATTACAGATTTAATTTTTATGTCTTTATTTTTAAGCTGGTCCAAGCAGTGCCATTGGAGCTCAGGAAAGTACTGCCCAATTGTTGGTGTCAGATCCAAACCTCATTCATGTGTTAGTGAAATTTCTTTCTGGCACTAATCCTCATGGAACAAATCAACACAGTCCACAGGTAATGAGCAATTAAAATAAGAGAAAAACTCTTTGTAGTAGAATTTCAACACACTGGACAGAAACATGTGTTATTTGTTATGTATTATATCCTTGTCTTGTTTCTTTTTCTGGCTAGTCTTAGTTGGTTCCAATGCGCAACCATAGGGAAGTTCATGTTGTTGATACACTCTGTGTAGTGCGAGTATGTTTTTGGAACTCTCTGGAGACTTGCCACAGGGAGATGTTAGTGAAGTATTCCATTCACTTAGTTTCCTGAATCTTGTTGGATTGGGATAAAAATGCCAATGAAGATTTTGAGTTTAAGTATCTAAGAATTCCAGAATTTAAAATTATGCTTTTATTTGCTGCCTGATTTGTGCTTTTAGTTTCTGGATTCATCTGGTGTACACTACCTCTCCTAATTTCAACAAATGTTTTTTTTTGCTTTTTGCAGTCTTTGAAATGTCTGCAAATAGTGATTAAAAAAAGGCCAAGTTAACTTAATTGTATGTAATATTTGACAAGAGTCTCAGTTTAAGAGGCAGAAAATACCTGGTATTTCCAGGTTATTTTTTTCCCAGCAAATTTTCCAGAAAATATATAGTCTATTCCAGAACTTACACTCAGCACAGTGCTGCTAATTTAAAGTACTTATGTAAATATGTAGCTTGTGAAAAAACATTCGGATTAGCTCAGAAATGTATTCTGTGTGAAATATAATTTGCATTACTGAAAAGAGATTCCCAAGCTGCAAAACGAGTCTTAGACAAAGAACTGAATTTCTTGCTTTTGACTCAGGGTTAGGAATTGAAAAATATGTAATATAAATTGATACGGATTAGTTCTGTAAAAGTGCTGTAAAATTTTCAAAAAGCAAGTTAAGCTACTTGCAATACTTAGAATACTTCTCTCTTTGTAGAAGATGTTTTTGTTAGATACTGCTTAATGTTCTTGAAGACATTTCAGTCTTCATATATAATACTTACTAAAATGTCTTTCCCTCTAGGTTGGACCAACAGCAACACAAGCTATGCAAGAATTTCTTACTCGATTACAAGTGCACCTTTCTTCAACTTGTCCTCATATGTTCAGTGAATTTTTATTGAAATTAATACATATACTTTCAACAGAAAGGTATATCTTACTGATGTTTTTTCCTTTCATGCCCTCTTTTTCTTTCAAATCTGTGTGATTGGGAATCATAACTAAGATGTATATATCCCACCTTGTCATACTATCAAATTATGTATCAATGGAAATCTTCATTGTTGCTGCAGCACTACAAGCAGGTTCTGAGCTGCTTCCGGCATGTGGAAGAGTGCATCTGGAATCCACCCACAGCCGTCTGTGTGTGAGTGACAGTGAAGAGAAGCACTAGAATTCTGAACTGATTTTAACTAGAGCTAAGATATAGGCCTTGTTGAAGTAATCCCTAAAATAAGGACACTGTTGAGCTTACCTATTATAAAAAGTATTTATTCTAAGAGGCCTGAATTAACACAAGATTTTAGAAATTATTCAATACATTGTGAAGATAATATGGATGGCTTTTTGCACAGGGTAGGATGAAATATAAGATTGTTGAATTCTCTTTATGCAATATGTGTATTTATTGCTTTGTCTTTGGTGAGGTTTTTTTCTCTTCACATGACAGTGGAAAACATCCTCTGCCCGACTCTCCTGGGGCCTACTGATGCCCACTAGTGTAGTCAAGTGCCTCTGGCCAGGAGAGAGATAAAAGCTTATGGCTTGTCTTTTACAACTCTGCTTCTTCAAGGCTGGTCAATGGGCAAGTGACTGTATATACAGTGTTACACCGGAA